>NW_024429077.1:0-300000 GCF_009769625.2 Cygnus olor | reverse complement strand
GGATAAGGAATTGGCTTGATGGCTGCACCCAGAGAGTAGTGGTCAATGGCTCTATGTCCAGGTAGAGGCCGGTGACAAGCGGTGTCCCTCAGGGGTCTGTCTTGGGACCGGTGCTTTTCAATATCTTCATCAATGACCTAGATGATGGGATTGAGTGCACCCTCAGCAAGTTTGCAGATGACACCAAGCTGAGTGGTGCAGTTGATACAACAGAAGGAAGAGATGCCATCCAAAGGGACCTGGATAAGCTTGAGAAGTGGGCCCACGTGAACCGAATGAGGTTCAACAAGTCCAAGTGCAGGGTGCTGCACCTGGGACGGGGCAATCCCAGGCACGAGTACAGACTGGGAGAAGAACCTATTGAGAGCAGCCCTGTGGAGAGGGATTTGGGGGTTCTGGTAGATGAGAAGCTCGACGTGAGCCAGCAGCGTGCGCTTGCAGCCCAGAAGGCCAACCGTATCCTGGGCTGCATCAAGAGAGGCGGGGCCAGCAGGTCAAGGGAGGTGATTGTCCCCGTCTACTCTGTCCTTGTGAGGCCCCACTTGGAGTACTGCATCCAGGTCTGGGGCCCCCAGTACAAGAAAGATGTGGACCTGTTAGAACGGGTCCAGAGGAGGGCCACAAAGATGATCAAGGGGCTGGAGCACCTCTCCTATGAAGAAAGACTGAGAGAGCTGGGGATGTTCAGCCTGGAGAAGAGAAGGCTCCGGGGAGACCTCGTTGCGGCCTTTCAATACTTAAAGGGTTCTTATAAAAAGGATGGAGAGGGACTCTTTACTCGTGTAGATAATGATGGGACAAGGGGGAATGGTTTTAAACTGAAAGAGGGGAGATTTAGATTGGATGTTAGGAAGAAGTTCTTTACTCAGAGGCTGGTGAGGCACTGGAACAGGTTGCCCAGAGAAGTTGTGGATGCCCCATCCCTGGAGGTGTTCAAGGCCAGGCTGGATGGGGCCCTGGCAAACCTGATCTAGTGGGTGGCATCCCTGCCTATGGCAGGAGGTTGGAATTAGATCATCTTTAAGGTCCCTTCCAACCAAGCCATTTTGTGTGTGTACACATGCATACACACACGCACACGTGTTTAGGTTGTGTCCCCAACACTCCTCACACACAGTTTTCCCTTGTACATGTTTGTTTTTTCTTCTTGTTGTAGCATATATTCATTAACTTTAAAATCAGATTTCTCTTTTAGCTCATAGTATTTTCTCTTAGATTTTGTAGTTCAGTTGTTGATTGATGTTTTGTTTGTTTGTTTGTTTGTTTTCAATGGAGAGGTCTTTTTCAGTCTTGTAGTTTTCTATATGTCATTGCTTTCATTGGACCTTTATTGATTTCTATGGCCTTTACTTTAGAGGTATGTGTTTCTAGCTAACAGTATATTTTTATTACATTCTCATTATTTAAGAATAGTGACACATCCCTGTTTGGTACTTTTGGATGTTGGTTCGCATGATATTGTCCTTTTTAGTGGTTTCACAGTTGCAGAATTTTAAATTGACTCCATTCTCCAAATTAAGAATATCCTTCTCTTGTGAGTTGTTGAACAAACTTTCAGAGTATTATTGCTTTTGAGAAAATATTTGTCTTAAGTTTGTTTTATTCTGCAGTTCAATACATTTTTTTCCTCTCAAATATAAAAGTAAAGATACTTCTCTTAATGGAGGGGAAAAAAAAAATCCAAATTCAGTATTTGGCTGTCCTAATAAGAAATGTAATAGATAGCAGCAGCATTGTTTTCATGAGAAACGAGTACTTTCTGTTTTAGAAGGAAACTCATCTGAGGTGTCTTAATCTGGAATATCCAAAAGAAATAGAAAAATATCATTTAGAAGAAGTGAGTCTCATGTGCTCATTGCTCAGACTTCTTTCTCTACAAATACGCAACACCAGAAACAAAGCATGATTCATGATGTAAAGAATACCTGTTATCTGCTCAACACAGTTGATAGTTGCTTGTCTTTCCTTCTGTCTGCTCTTCTTGAATGACTTGGAAATAACTTCAGTTAACTTCTAGTTCAGCTTTTGTACAGAAAGAATTTATCTTAACCTCACAGTATGAAAAATCTGTTTCTTATTTTTTACTAGTTCAGCTTAAAGTCAATAAAGACTATTAGTGGCACTCATTTTTATGTGAATAATCATATTTGATATTACAGAAGTGATGGTCTTTCAGAAGTAGAATCATAGAATCATTAAGGTTGGAAAAGACCTCCAAGATCATCTGGTCCAACCATCCCCCTACCACCAATATCACCCGCTAAACCCTGTCCCTAAGCACCACGTCCAAACTTTCCTTAAACACCCCCAGGGACGGTGACACCACTACCTCCCTGGACAACCCGTTCCAATGCCTGAATACCCTTTCTGAGAAGAAATGTCTCCTAATTTCCAAACTAAACCTCCCCTGGCACAACTTGAGGCCATTCCCTCTAGTTCTATTGCCAGTTATCTGTGAGAAGAGGCTGACCCCCAGCTCCCCACAACTCCCTTTCAGGTAGTTGTAGGTCTCCCCTGGGTCTCCCCAATAAGGTCTCCCCTGAGCCTCCTCTTCTCCAGACTAAACAACCCCAGGTGTCTCAGCTGCTCCTCATAAGACTTGTGTTCCAGATCCTTCACCAGCTTCGTAGCCCTTCTCTGGACATGCTCCAAGGCCTCGATGTCTTTCTTGTAGTGAGGGGCCCAAAACTGAACACAGTACTCAAGGTGCGGCCTCACCAGAGCTGAGTACAGGGGGACAATCACTTCCCTAGACCTGCTGGCTACACTATTCCTGATGCAAGCCAGGATGTCGTTGGCCTTCTTGGCCACCTGGGCACGCTGCCGGCTCATGTTCACTCCCCGATCCTTTTCCTCCGCACAGCTTTCGAGACACTCTGCTTCAAGCCTGTAGCGTTGCATGGGGTTTTTGTGGCCAAAGTGCAGGACCCGGCACTTAGCCATGTTGAACCTCATCCCATTGTCTTCTGCCCATCTATCCAACATGTCTGGGTCCCTCTGAAGGGCCTTCCTACCCTCCGGCAGATCAACACTTCCCCCCAACTTACTGTCTTCTGCAAGCTTACTAAGGGTGCACAAATCAAATATTGTATGGGTATAAGGGAACCCAGGGAATGTTTTGAGCTGGGTCCCTCCTTAGAAAAGAAGTCTTATGAGGAGATGTTGAGGGAAATGGGGTTGTTTAGCTTAGAGAAAAGGAGGCTCAGGGGAGACCTTATTGCACTCTACAATTACATAAAGGAGTCTATCGTGTGGTGGGGATTGGTCTCTTCTCTCAAGCAACAAGCGATAAGAGAAGAGGAAATGGCCTCAAGTTGCACCAGGGGAGTTTTAGGTTGGGTATTTGGAAAAAATTATTCACTGAAAGGGTTGTGAGACATTGGAACAGGCTGCCCAGGGAAGTGGTTGAGTCACCATCCCTGGAGGTATTCAAAAGATGTGTAGATGCGGTGCTTAGTGGCATGGTGCAGTGGTAGACTTGGCAGTGCTAGGTTAATGGTTGGATTTTATGATCTCGGAGGTCTTTTCCAACCTGTGATTCTATGATATCACAGAATCACAGAATCACAGAATCGTCTAGGTTGGAAGAGACCTCCAAGATCACCCAGTCCAACCTCTGACCTAACACTAACAAGTCCTCCACTAAACCATATCACTAAGTTCAACATCTAAACGTCTCTTAAAGACCTCCAGGGATGGTGACTCAACCACTTCCCTGGGCAGCCCATTCCAATGCCTAACAACCCTTTCAGTAAAGAAGTTCTTCCTAATATCCAACCTAAACCTCCCCTGGTGCAACTTTAGCCCATTCCCCCTCGTCCTGTCACCAGGCACGTGGGAGAATAGACCAACCCCCACCTCGCTACAGCCTCCTTTAAGGTACCTATAGAGAGCGATGAGGTCTCCTCTGAGCCTCCTCTTCTCCAGGCTAAACAACCCCAGTTCCCTCAGCCGCTCCTCGTAAGACTTGTTCTCCAGACCCCTCACCAGCCTCGTCGCCCTTCTCTGGACTCTCTCGAGCACCTCGATGTCCTTCTTGTAGCGAGGGGCCCAAAACTGAACACAGTACTTGAGGTGCGGCCTCACCAGAGCCGAGTACAGTACAGTATTTCCATTGTTTTGTCTTGACTATGGGGGCGACTGATACCATAGTTGGTTGATCCTCTGGGTCAGTCACAGCATGTGTTATCTGGTCATCAGATTCAGAGACTTCCTCCCTCTCTTCAAGGTGCTGGATGATGTTAAACAGTGTTTGATAGGAGTAAGCCAGGACCCAGCACAATGCTGCAAGCTGTCGTTCTCCAGCATTGTCAGGGGCAGGGCATATGACTCTCAAGCATTCTATGAGGTTTTTAGGATTTTGCACTTGTTCAGGGGTGAAGTTCAAAACTATTGGAGGAGACACCTGTGACAGGTACCTGCCTATATCCTACCACACACCTTGCCACCCGCCACCAGACTGTTTCGGGACAGATTCCCGGGTAAGCTTTCTAAACAATCGACTAATCTTAGAGAGAAGAGGAAACCCGTTATTCAGAATTAGAAATAGCAATATATGGGTTACACATGGATATTCAAAATACTCAAAAACTGTTGTAATTAGCCCACTGTGAAAGAAGGAGGAGGTACCATTCCTGATAGTATTCATAAACTGACTTCCAGATGAGGAAAGGAAGGCAGTGTAATTCTGAATATTCTCTAAAAGACAGTTTCCATGAGACCCAAGTGATAACAGTGCAGAGCCTGAATGCCAGATTAAACTCAAGGCCAGTGCTTGGCAGCACAGCGAATTAAAAAAAACGAACACAGATTGTAGCACATTCTCAGATCGGATATAGAGGAGAAAGGAGAACATGACACGGATTGCATGACACATGATCAAACAAGCCAATATTAACAGGACACTGAACATGGTGACTAGCAAGTAAGTGTGTTAGTTGTAAGAGTTTTAATCAATTCTACTGTTATCTCAACCCTTCGAGCCCCACGTTGGGCTCCAAAAAGGACTGTGGTGGTTTTACCGTGCTAGGCAGCTGAACACCACAACCGCTTTCTCACTCCCCCTCCTTAGATGAGGAGGGGAAGAAGTAAAGGAAAGAACAACTCACGGGTTGAGATAAGGATGAATTAATTAAAGGAAAAAAATAATTAAGGAAAGATTATTATTAATCGAACAATTTAACTAAAGGGGAAAAAAAGGGAAAGAGGAAAAGGGAGGGGAGAAGGAAAAAACACAACAAAACAAGTAAAGGCTATGTGGAAGTGCAGAGGAAAGAAATTACTCTCTACTTCCCACAAATGAGCGATGCTTGACCACGTCCTTGAAGCAGGGCCTCAACGCACGTAGCCGGTGTTCGGGAGGACAGACGTTTTCGCAACGAGAGCCCACCCCTCCCCTCTTCTTCCTTTTTCCACCTTTTATTGCTGAGTGTGACATCATATGGTATGGAATATCCCTTTGGTCGGTTTAGGTCAGCTGCCCTGGTGATGTTTCTTTTCTCACATCTTTGCCCACCCGTAGGGGGGTTAGAGAGAGTCCTGATGCTGTGCCAGCACTGCTCAGCAGCAGACACAACACTGGTGTGATACCACTGCTGTTCTAGCTACAAGTGCAGAGCACAGCACTGTATGGGCTGCTGCAGGGAAAGTTAACATCCCAGGCAGCCCCAGTACAAGGATTACCTTGGGTGTGTAACCATCTGCACTTTTAAAATTAAAACTTAAAAGCATGTTTTTTAGTCATTTTGGAAAGTTATATTTGCTGCTTTGCTCTTCAGAGAACAGAGGTTGAACATTCTGGAGAGCTCTGACTGCTTACTTCTGATCTTTCTTGTAAGTGTGGATATGTTACAGGTCCAAGAGTGTTGTGAGCCAGGGAAATTCCTACCCTTAACCTGCGACAGGCCAAGGAGTAGAAACTGGCCAAACTGTATTTTCAGAGAAACCAAATTATGAAGAAGTTATTTTGTTATAGTATGAACTATTTGTAGCATTGCATGGGGTTGTTGTGGCCAAAGTGCAGGACCCGGCACTTAGCCATGTTGAACCTCATCCCACTGGTCTCTGCCCATTGATCCAACCTCCAGTCCCTCTGCCGGACCTTCCTACCCTCCGGCAGATCGACACTTCCCCCTAACTTGGTATCATCTGCAAACTTACTGACGGTGCACTCAATTCCCTCATCCAAATCATCAATAAAAATATTAAAGAGGATGGGCCTTTTCCCCAACAGCCTTTCTCTCCTCCACCAGGTCGGTTACCTGGTCATAGAAGATGTGGTTGGTCAGGCAGGACGTACCTTTCATGAACCCATGCTGGCTGGGCCTCATCCCCTGCTTGTCCCTCACATGTTGTGTGATTGCACTCAAGATGATTTCTTCCATCACCTTTCCTGGCACCAAGGTCAGGCTGACAGGCCTGTAGTTCCCCGGGTCCTCCTTACAACCCTTCTTATAGATGGGCGTCACATTAGCAAGTCTCCAGTCATCTGGGACCTCTCCTAATGACCACGACCACTGACAGATGATGGAAAGTGGTCCAGCAATCACATTCGCCAGCTCCCTCAGCACCCTCGTGTGGATTCCATCTGGTCCCATGGACTTGTGACAGTCCAGGTGGAGCAGCAGGTCTCTAACTGTTTCCACCTGAATCAGGGGGTGGGGGGGGTGGGGGTGTCTTCTGCTCCCTGTCCCAGACTTCCAGATCGGGAGGCTGAGTACCTCGAGGATAAGTGGTGTGACTAGTAAAGACAGATGTTATGAAGGCATTGAGAACCTCAGTCTTTTCCTTATCCTTAGTAGTCGCATTCCCCCCTGCATCCAGTAAAGGATGGAGACTCTCCTTCTCTTACCTTTAATGTATTCGTAAAAACATTTTTGGTTATCCTTTACCACAGTGGCCAGGTTGAGCTCATGCCTTTCTGATTTACTCCGTGTATGCTGTCAACTTCCTTGTACTGTCCCCGAGTTGCCTGTCCCTATTTCCAACGGACATAAAGTCTTTTTCCTCCCGGACACTCAGCAAAAGTTCCCTGTTCAGCCACGCCGGTCTTCTTCCACGCCAGCTTGTCTTAAGGCACACAGGAACAGCCTGCTCCTGCGCCTTTAAGACTTCCTTCTTCAGGAGCATTCAGCCTTCCTGGACCCCTCTGCCCTTCAGGACTGACTCCCAAGGGACCCTCCCTACCAGCATCCTGAACAGTTCCAAGTCTGCCCTCCGGAAGTCCAAGATAGCAGTTTTACGTAATTCCCTACTTGGTGCTGGATGTAATAATCAGTTCATTTTTATTTGGATGTGGTATTGCAGCCTTTCTACTTTGTCTGGCCATTGCCCGGAAGTAGATTGCTGTTACAGTGACTTTTTCATGGACTGACTAATTAATCTCCAGAAAGATTCAGAAGATTTTGTCCTTGGAATAGTTGATTACCATTTCTGACCATCTTAGAATAAGAAATGAAAAAAAAAAAATCCATTTGTATGGGTTGAAATTGTCTCACTCTCTGAAGTGTTTACATTCTCAGATATCTACTGAAACTTTTTTTTTTAACCTTGTGCAGTGGTTTTACGTGGCAAGGTTTTGTCAGCGGGGGGCCATATGGGTGGCTTCTGTGAGAAGAATCCAGAAGCTGCCCCATGTTAGATAAGGGCCCCGCTGCTGGCCAGAGCCAAGCCAATAAGCAATATTATTTGCGCCTCTGTGAGAGCATATTTAAGAAAGGGGAAAAAAAAAAAAAAAAAACAGCTGGGGAACAGCAGCTGGGAGAGAGAGAAGTGAGAAACAGCCTTGCAGGTGCCAAGGTCAGTGTAGAACGAGGGGGAGAGGTGCTCCAGGCTCGGAGCTGAAGTTCCCCTGCAGCCTGTGGTGAGGATCATGGTGAAGCAGGCTGTCCCCCTGCAGCCTATGGTGTACCATGGTGGAGCAGGTTTCCACACTGCAGCCCATGGAGGAGACCACGGTCGTGCAGGTGGACCTGCACTGACGGAGCCCGCGGCCTGTGGAGAACCCCTGGCTGAGCAGATTCCAGGCCGGACCTGTAGCATGTGGAGAGGAGCCCACGCAGGAGCAGGGGATCTGGGGGGAGCTGCTGCCTGTGGGGGCCCCAGGTTGGAGCAGTGTGCTCCTGATGGATGGACCCCGTAGTACGGACCCATATTTGGAGTAGTTCTTGAAGAGCTGCTGCCTGTGAGAAGCCCACGCAGGATCAGTTCAGGAAGGACTGCATCTTGTGGGAGGGACCCCACATTGGAGCAGGGAAAGAGAGTGACCGAGAAGGAGCGGCAGCGAAGAAGCGCTATAGACTGACTGTAACCCCCATTCCCCCATTCCCCTGTGCCGCTCGGGGGAGGAGGTGGAAGAGGGCGGATGGGGGGAAGGTGTTTTTGGTTTCTTTCCTTTGTTTCTCATTTCTCTAGCCTGTTAGTAATAGGCAATGAATCTTACTATCTCCCTACTCTGAGTCAGTTTTGCCCATCACGATAATTGTTAAGCGATCTCCCTGTCCTTATCTCAACCCTTGAGCCCTTTTCATCGTATTTTCTCTCCGTTTCCCTTTGAGGAGGGGGAGTGAGAGAGCGGTTGTGGTGGAGCTCAGCTGCCCACCTGAGTAAAACCACCACACCTTGCCAGTGTATTTAGGAATTCCATTATCATGACAGGAGAGCTCATCTTGATGAAAGCAAAACACTTTCAAAATCTGTAAAGAGAAATACATTTTGATTTTATACTGAAATGAAATGTGTAGAAATTTATGCTATGTAAGACTGCTTAAATTACATGTTTTCCTTTGATTTTTATATTTCATGTAAACATACTTGTACCATAATATCTTTAGAGAGTGGTGCATATAATTAGTTAAGATGCAAATTTGTCTCAATTAGGTGTTAAGACGTGTTTTGAAGATCTATGCCTATGGATTAACAGTGTAGCAGTGGAAGTAATACTGTCTACCTCTTAATCTTCTAGAAAATTTTAACTAAATTAGATTACTTTTTTAGGACTAATATTGTGGTCAGCTGTTTTGTAAATTAGCAAGTCATATACCATTTAGTCATATATCATTTCAGGGTTGTTCAAACTATTTTTTTTTAAGGGGGGAAAAAGATCTGTGTCTTTCTTCAGATTAATATATTGTCTAGATCTGTTAGCAAGGTGAGGGTTTGCCTTCTAGGCTGCACAGGCGAGTATCTCAAAAACAGAAAATTAATGCAGAATATTTCTCTTTAAAAATCAGACTTTTATTTTAAATGAGTATGTAGTAGTTTCATGTCCGATGGTGAAGTCTATCTGCTGCTATATAGTTGTTTACCTCCTTTGTTTCCTTCATTGTAGTCTGCGGTTAGCTTTACTAAATGAAGCAAAAGAGGTGCGAGCAGCAGGATTGCGAGCCCTCCGCTATCTCCTTCGAGACTCCAGTATTCTCCAGAAGGTGCTGAAATTGAAAGTGGATTACTTGATAGCAAGGTAATTTTCCCTTATTGTTTTAAATTGTAAAATTATAAATCACTTATTTTTCATGGTTGAGACAGGTGTGAAAAGATGGTTTCATATCCTCTTATATTCTTGATATGCAGCTTTATAATAGCCTGTTTTATTCAGTATGAATAATATCCTTCTTTAAAATGTTGGATACCTAATACATCACACCATCTAATCCAAATAAAGTGATATCCTAATACATGATCTACTATGAATAATCTAAAAAATTAGACGCATAAAAGATGTTTCTGAATCGTAAATGTCATTAATTATAAATTACTTTATGGTATTATTAGAAGGTCGGGACTTTAGTAATTTTCATGTCTTAAATTTTGTGGTTTTTTTTTCGATTCTTTGTATCATCACCATAGTGCTTTAGAGCCTCTAGTACAATGTCAGGATGAAAAAGTTGTTCATGCCCAAGAATTTATAATCTAACCCATACCACAACAGAAAGATACCAAAGGGCAAACTAACAATGAGATAATAAGGTCAGTATGGTGACTAGATCTAATTATCATCATTTCTAGTGCTTCCTTTGTTAAAATCATTTTGCATTTAATATACTGATATATGTGTGTGTGTGTGTGTTTAGTTTTTTTTTTTATATATGTACACACAGTTTTAGTGTGCTGTTAAATTTTGTTAGGGCAAATGGACTTTTCTGATCTGAAAACGCATAGAACGTTGATTTGAAATATGAATGCTTTTATTTAGTCTTATTTGAAATGACAGGTGTAGCTAGCCCAGAATTGTTGAAGGTGTTATGCCTTGTCATTGTATATTTGAGAGCGTTCTAGTGATTTACTTATAATGAAGATAACTGTAAATAATATAAATTGAAACTAATTGACTAATCATTAATATATTTGCTGAAAAGCAGTTTTTTAAACAATAATTCATAATATTTTTCTTCTCTTTATTTAGTTGCATGAATATTAATGAGAGATGTTAACATTTAAGGTGAAAGTTAATGTTATTATAAGCAAAACATGTTTTTAACTTATTTTAGGTGCATTGACATACAGCAGAGTAATGAAGTAGAAAGAACACAAGCACTTCGATTAGTCAGAAAGGTAAAATCTAACTATATATGGTCTTACTAGCTATATCAGTCAGCTGTACTGATTCCAGGTTTTCTCCATCAGCAGTTTTTTTTCATACAGTCTCTTATTTTATCATATGAGAAGAAATTATAGCTGTTAATTCAAAAAAAAAGAGAAAGAAAGCTAGTGCTGAGACTTATTTTGATTTTAATCTCTTATGACTGAGAATCTTGAGTAATCTAGAAAAATCCTGTTAATTTTGTTTTGATAGAGGTAAAACTGAACAAGAATTGGGAACAGCTCATCAAATGATGAGTGCAAGGGTATAAGAACCACATTATTAAGTATCATCTAATGATTTAACTTTATTGTATAGTGTCATTAAACACCTGTGAATGAAGGACTGGAGATTTTCTGCCACTTGAGAAATAAAGCAAATTGTCATTGCAGTTCAAGGAATGCTTTCAGCCTTATTGCTTTATCTGTCGAGGCTGGTGTTATCCATCTTCCCTTTCCCTTTTCCTTTCCCCTTTTCTCTGTTATGCAATAAGTTAGTCTTTGCTGATTACTGTACCATGTACCCATGGACATGAGATGTTTGAAGCTGTGGTAGCTGCATTTTCAAGTTGATCCTAGAGAAAATAGTGTATTACAGCTACTGAAGCTATTTTCTTAGGTGATTATAGTAGTCTCCCTTTGTATTGGATTTTGCTGTTCTTTATCTTGCTTGTACTCTTTACTGAGCATCTTAAAAAAACTGAAGACTCGGGTAAAGTTTGAAGTAGTTGGAAGAATTGTTCCACAGGAGCACAGTGTTTAATCTGTTTGTGTTTTTTTTTTTTTTGTGTGTGTGTACATATGTATATATTTAGGTTGAAAATATGGAGGTTTGATATGCAGTTTCTTAAAATGAGCTCACTTCATTTCTATTTTACAGAAGAAACAATGTGTTTGATTGGCACAATTGTTAAAAACAGTTTTAAAGCTAAAAAGGAAAAAAATAAAAGAACAACAACAAAAAAAAGGATGGATCATCTATATCAGTGGCACAGGTCCTTGAGGAAGTCACCATTTACAAATGTTATTTGTTAATCTGGTTTAAAGAAAGCGTCACTATAGGGCCAGAATAACTTAAATCTGAAGATGGAATGGAAACACATTTGTAATGATTTGGCTTTATTTGGCTCAGACTCAGTGGTTTTTAGGATTCCTAAAAAAAAGTATATAAAGGTCTAGGAGAGGAGAATGGGTGGCAAATATTACAATCAGGCAGAGTTAATTAATTCATTCAGAAGATACTGTTTACTAGTGAGCTGTGGAAGAACTGAACTGGGTCCCATCAGCATATAAGAACTGTTGATTTCTGTTCTTAAGTCTGGACAAAATTCTTTACCTCATTTTTGATAGTAAATATTCCTGTGTAAGAATAGTATAGATATAAAACTTTAAAATTAAAACATTCTCTCACTTTCTTCTCATCCTTTTCATAGAGGAGAAGAACAATATGTAAAATATTAGTCTTGTTTTCTGAATTTAAAAAGGCACTTAGTGGTAAACTTGTTTAAAAAAATGTGCAGGTTAAAGTAGTAGAGGAAGAGAAAAGAAAAACAACTTTACACTTTTTAAACTTTTTTGAGGGCTTTGAGTGCTTGTATTCTCTTTTGACTGCTCTCTGTGGGGCAGTGTTTCCTAGTGAGAGCTTTGTAATTTAATAGTGTCTTCAGCCATGAGACCAATGGTATAAAGTTACTTCAAAAAGCATTTCTCCATCTAATAGAAGTCAGTTTGTCCATTTTTTAATAATTTAAGAGGTAGAATGTTTTATTTTCAAAGCAGAAGTGGGGTGAAGTATATGAACTGCCTTTTAAAAAATTTTTTTAAAGGAATCTTTAAAGGCTGACTTCATAGTCTTTGTTACTTCATCATAGTTGCTTATAAGTTATCTTGCATCACCTGTCCTTGGTCTTCAAAATTGCATTTAAGTTTATAGAGCAGAATGAAAACAAATGCAAAACTTGTATTTACTCTACTAAAATACTTGGAGTTGAATATTAAAAGAAATAAATTTTTCCTTGAGCATTTTTTCACATCTCATTTTTTTTCACTAGTAGAAAAAATGTGATATGTTATGAAATTACATTGTTCCCTTTTAAAGCAGACAAAAACAAAACAAAACAAACAAAAAAACCACAGCTATTTCCCCTTAGTAATAAATCTGTTTAACGTCAGCAATGTTCATATTCCATAGCATATAGGATATGCGTATTTAATTTTAGCAAACTATGAAAAAATGTGAATAGATAGCTACTCAGCCTTTGTAGTCAAAGCCTTATTTGGGTATTTGGGGTGGTGTTTTTTTTTTTTTGATTGTTTGTTTTGTTTTGTTTTTCCTTTAATGTGTGCATGTGGTCTTGCTCCTTAATCTGGTTTAAATTCTTAAACTAGTAGCTGAGGATTTCCATAGCACAGGAGCTCTTCAGTAGTGTAAAGGACCATTGGCAGTTAAAAACTGTTCTATTCTGTGTCAAATTTGTTGTAAATGGGTTTTATCTCTTAATTTAATCACTAATGATTAATGAAAGTAGGTCTGGTTTCATCTTTACTTTTCACTCTAAGATTTTTTTTGCGACGTAGCTATATAACTTATGATAAAGCTGAATTACACTGCAGTTCTAAGAAGATCAGGTAGTATACAAGAGGATTCAGAGCTGTTACTGATAGTTGCCTTCCAAATTCTGTAGCAGTATCTTTCGTTGACTGTCCTTTTTTATAGTCTGCAACTATCTTGTGTGCAGAAGGAGGTCCCTACAAACCATGAGAGTTCAGTCTTGGCTAATGAAACAGTTGAATAGGTATTGAAGAATCTGATGCATTATGAATTAATCTTCTAGAAGAGTTTGTAATCTGCTCTTTGTCAGTGGACAGTGTTCTCTGTTGCTAAAGAAATTATTGGAAAAGATCTGAAAAAGGCAGCAATAGTTCTTTCTAAATAGTTGTCTTTTTTATTCTTATATTATGATAAGATAAAAATAAAAAACAAGCAGGAAGAGAATGGTAAAGTAAGTTAAACAGAGTTTCAAGAACAATAGAAATAGTTTTAGGATTTGCAGGATATAAGTGAGTAATATATGGAATGATTTGTAAAGTTTTATCTAGAAAACAGAATGCTGGTGAATTTGTGAGTATGTTTAAAGAAATATTATGAAGAAACCAGAGGGTTTTTTCTTTCATTTTTGGCAGATGATCACTGTGAATGCTTCGTTGTTCCCCAGCTCTATTACTAATTCTTTGATAGCAGTTGGAAATGATGGTCTTCAAGAAAGAGACAGAATGGTTCGAGCATGTATAGCCATTATCTGTGAACTAGGTAAGATAACTGGAAGCTAATTAAGAAAACTTTACATGGTTGTCATCAGTTTTCTAAGGGATTCTCTTCTGTGAGTTCATATTAAATATCTTTTATTCAAATAATAAAGAGGATTTGTTTAATAACTAAGGAATCAGATGTTTGATGTTCTTAATTTCCATTGATGATTAGAGGACTGGAGCACCTGTCATATGAGGACAGTCTGAGAGAACTGGGCTTGTTTAGCCTGGGAAAGAGAAGACTGAGGGGAGACCTCATGAATGTGTATAAATATCTGAGGGGAGGGTGTCAAGAGGATGGAGCTGGTCTCTTTTCAGTTGTGCCCAGCGACAGGACAAGAGGCAATGGGCGCAAACTGAAGCACAGGAAGTTCCGGCTGAATGTGAGAGGGCATTTCTTTACTGTGAGGGTGACAGAGCACTGGGATAGGTTGCCCAGAAAGGCTGTGGAGTCTTCTTCTCTGGAGATATTCAAAACCCACCTGGATGCCATCCTGCGCAATGTGCTCTGGGTGATCCTGCTCAGCAGGGGGTTGGACTAGATGATCTTCAGAGGTCCCTTCCAACCTTGGCCATTCTGTGATTGTGTGTGATTTCATAGGTTTAGTCATTAGTTTAATATAAACCAAAATCACTTCAACTTAAAATGGAAATCTCTTAAGTAAAGTACCTGAAAATTTCAATTTTTGTGTTACCTTAAAAATGTTTCCTTGCTAAGGTTGATTTTTCTAAAATTAATGGATTGGAAGTAGTGAGAAATCCATGAAGTGTTATCAAATGTAACAGTGCTCAGAGAACTACAAAATACTTTCCTTAAAATTTTTTTACAATGAGTACTGTAGTTAGCTGGCTTCTGGAAATCAGTATTTGTGTCTATGTAAAAGTTACTTGGACAGTGATCTATACTAAATCCCTATACATGTGTGTGGGTGCTGATTTTTATATTTTCAGTTTTGTATCAATCAGTCCAAAATAACTTCAGCTTTTTCAAGATGCAGTCTTCCGTTTGTATTGGGCTTACATGACAAGGTTTTGGTAGCAGAGGGGCTGCAGGGGTGGCCTCTGTGAGAAGAGTTCAGAAGCTGTTCCATGTTAGATAAGAGCCAGTTCCAGATGGCTTCAAAAGTGACCCGCTGCTGGCCAGAGCCAAGCCAGCAAATGACATTGGTTGTGCCTCTGGGAGAACAGACTTAAGAAACGGAAAAACCTGCTGCGCAACAGCAGCTGGGAAAGCAAGGAGTGATAAACAGCCCTGCAGACACCAAGATCAGGGAAGAAGGAGGGGGAGGAGGCGCTCCAGGTGCCAGAGCAGAAGTTCCCCTGCAGCCCATGGAGAGGAGTCCCCACAGGGGCAGGCGATCAAGTGGGAGCTGCCACCCACAGGGGACCCATGTGAGAGCAGTCCATTCCTGAAGAATGGACCTCGTGGTACAGACCCATATTAGAGCAGTTCTTGAAGAGCTGCTGTCTGTGGGAAGCCCATGCAGGATCTTTTTGGGAAGGATGGCATCCCATGGGAAGGACCCCACGTTAGAGCAGGGGCAGAGAGTGACCATGAAGGAGAGGAAGAGATGAAGGGTCCCTGTCCTTATCTCAACCCTTGAGCCCTTTTCCATTGTATTTTCTCCCCCTCTTCCTTTGAGGAGGGGGAGTGAGAGAGCAGTGTGGTTGAGTTTAGCTAGTCAGCAGTGTGATACTACCATACTGTTTTAAAGAAATAAGTAATCTGTTAGTATTTTATATTCTAGAATAAATATTTTTATCCATGTCAGTCCAGTGATGTACAAAATATTTTTGTGGGGAAATCTAGGCTCTACTGTATGGAAACTTGGTTGGAAATAAGCTGGGAAATCAGCGCACCATGGTGACTGCCTGTTCAGAATGATAATTTGATGATAAATTAATCCAAAATATCATTTCATTGCTAATGTCAGTTCCATTAAAAGCTTTATTTGTTCCTCAGCAGTGTTCAGGAAGAAAAAGATAAGACACGCTTGCTGTTTAGTATGTATATTGGAAGTCTTGAAATATTTTCTTTCCTATCACTCATTGAAGTCACATATTTTTCTTCATTTAGCACTTCAGAATCCCGAGGTGGTGGCTCTTCAGGGTGGTTTAAATACCATCTTGAAAAATGTGATCGATTGTCATCTTAGCCGAATAAATGAGGCTCTGGTAACTACAGTTTTGCACCTCATTAATCATCCAAAGACCAGACAGTATGTGCGAGCAGATGTAGAATTAGAGGTGGGTTCAACTTTACTTATTTAGTAACAGAAATTAAACACTGTATTAGTAATAAAAATGTTTAATTTTCACTTCGGGTTTCACTCTGTTCATGCAAAATGTTTAAAACGTTTTAGGCCAAGACAATAATGATTTATAAAGAAGGAATAACATGACAAATTGGAGTGGGACTGATGAAAGGGCAAAACCCATTAACTGTATTCTCATGTGAAAGTAATGCATGTCTTTCTTTTTGTTTAGCGAATTCTAGCTCCTTACACAGATTTTCACTACAGACATAATCCAGACACAGCAGAAGGACAACTCAAGTAAGTGTTAGGGCTGGTACTTGTGCTGCCAGTTGTGTTCATGGTATTGTAATTAAACTGTTTTTCTTTCCAAAGTGGCAAAATAAAAGCAGTGAGCTATTACTAAACTATTTGAAGTTGAATACAATAGCTGGTTAGAATGCAACTTCCTAAAACATTGTTAGGAATTAAGATTTTAAAAGGGAAAACTAGGTTTACCTGTCTTTCCTTCCCCATTAGATTTCTTTCACTTTAAAAAAAAGTTTTCACAGTCATTATTTCTTACTTCAGGTATGAGTTTCTTTTTATCTTGCTTTAAACATCCACAATAGGGAGTTTATATTTGAGCTGGTTTTATGTTTGATGATTGTATGTTCAGGCTCAGAGGGTAGTAGTTAAGGCATTTTACTGTGCCTGGGGGCCAGTAACAAGTGGAGTACCACAGGGGTCTAGCTTGAAACCTGTCCTGAAACCATCTTCATCAGTAACCTGGAGGAGGGGATGGACTGCACTCTCATGAAGTTTACAGATGATAAACTGGGGGGGGAACAGCTGATAGAGTTAAGGACATCACTGACATCCAGAGAGACTTTAGTCTGGAAGAGTGGGCCAAAAGGAACCTGATGAAATTCAGCAAGGGCAGATGCAGAGTTCTGTGCCTGGGAGGAAACACAACGCAATGAAGTGGGCTGTGGGCCTGACTGGGCAGGGAGCAGTTCTGGTAAGACAGTGTGCCCAGGTGGCTAAGGTTGACAGTATGTTGGGCTATGCATAGCCAGCAGGTTGAGGGATGTGATTATTACTTGTTATTTAATAATATGCTATATTATTATAATATGCTATATTATTACTTGTTAAAATTCACGCAAACCACTGCATCCAGTTTTGAGCCTCCCAGCTCAAGATGGTCAGGGAGCTGGAGCACATCCTGTGAGGGGAAGCTTGGGGAACATCCTTTCTAATACCTATGAAGAGGTTATCAAGAAGATGTAGTCAGACCCTTCATGATGGTGCATGGTGTGAGGAAAAGAAACAGCAGAGAGAAATCGAAACGAGAAGTTCCAACTTGATATAAGGAAAAACAAATTTCTGTGAGGCTAGTCAAGTTGGAAAAGGCTGTCCCAGAGAAGTCCTGCAGCCTTCATCCTTGAAAGTTTTTGAGACTTGACCGGATAAAGCCCTGAGTATAACCTGTTCTGGTCTCATAGGTGACACCTTCTTTGTGCAATAGTTTAGATTAGAGACCTCCTGAGGTCACTTCCAACTTGACTTACACAATGTGTGTGTATGTTTTTGTTGTTTTTGTTGTTGTTTGGTTGGTTTTGTTTTTTAAACCATCAAATGGCAGTAGATGCTTAGGTCTGGGTAACTGAATCAGTGTCCAATTCCTTAGGCGGCTGCTGTAGTCTCGCTGTCAGTGGGGGCATCAAAGTGATTAATCTGATAGACCAAATATAGATATTTAGTTTGTGATCCTTCTGCCGTAGAAACTCCATTGGAAAATAAAAAGTAACAATGCTTAAAAATTCTAATCTTTGCCTGTGTGTGTACATATTGCTTAAATAATATATACACACAAATATATACTTATGTAAAAGATTTTTCTTAGTCTTGATTTTGTTCCCTATCCAAAATCTCAGTTAACTACTTATTACTTGCTATATTAATAACACTGTTTTACAGTAATTAACTGTGTATTGTGACATTTGTTGTTATATGACAGAGAGGACAGAGAAGCACGGTTCTTAGCTAGTAAAATGGGAATAGTCGCAGCATTTCGATCATGGGCAGGTAAGATTTCTTTGTTAGTTTGTTTTAAGTTGGATGACTGGCAAGGACATTTCAGTGTAAAGGAATTGTTTATTTAAGCCCAGAATCTGTCTCTCTTGGTCTATCTTCTATTGGTGTCTTCTTATAATAGTACTAAGATGTGTTTTGATATTGTCAAATTTGAGGACTTGTACGTGGTTTTTTTTGACTAACTCTACTGACAAGATGCAGCTTTTTCAGTATAGAATACCTTGTACCTTGTATAGAATACCTTGTATAGAATACAGTTGTACTTTGATGGTAGTGCTTGACATTTGATGGGTGAAGAGTTGTTGAAAATAGCTTCATATCATAAGAATTAGTCTTTGAGATTGTTCTGCCAATGTAAATAAGAAATCTATTTGTCTATACAAAGAATTTTCGACAGAATAGTTTCAGTAGCACCTGCTTTTATCAAGTGGTATAGTTGATAAATCCCAATATGGACATAGTTTTGGATTTTTCATGTAGAAGACATTTCTAAATCAAAAAAGTAGTTTTTTGCATTTTTCTAAATCCCTTCTCCGTAATATTATAATACCTAACATGGAGTTACTGCCTCAAGGACTGCTTGTTCTTTTAGTCAAGTCAATGTCTTGCAAATAAACTAAATCAGTTGATATGACCACCTAACAAAATTTTGGATAGGCTTTTTAAAGTCTATACTTAGGAAAGATTCAGATTATATAGAAAGCATTTTGATTTGCAAGACTATTTGCATTATTTTTAATGTTCTGAAAATATTCAGTAAGCTTAATTTAACATCCAGGTATCCTTTAAAAGTCTCGTGTTCTCACCTGATTGGGGAGGAAACTTGGAGAGTTTGTGACAACTTTGGAGGTTCTAAAAAGCAGTTTCTGTTAGGGATATTGCTACATTTTTCCCAATTCACACTTAGAACTAACGGCATAAGCCTGAAAAGTTCAAGTGACTGAAGAAACAGTTGTCTTGGAATACATTACTTGCTGTGGTACTTTTACTGTTACATGTTCTTTCTTTCTGTTTTGTTTTTTATATTATTTATGTTGGAAGCTAAGATCTTAAAAATGTTTTTGGTACAAAAATGTCCTCACAGTGTCAGTCTTCCCAAAGGGCATATAGCAAAAAAGTCTGAGGGTGTTTTGTTTTTGTTGGGTTTTTGTTTTGGCTTTTGGGGTGTTTTATTTATTTATTTATACCTGTCTGGACTTTCTGCTGTTGAAAAATTCTGGAGACGAGTGCTGCTTATCTGGGAAAAGATGATTAAAAACAGTGCACAGAGGATATCATTCCAAATATATTTAAACTTGCTGTTTAGAATTCACCTGAGATTAAAAAGGAACTAAATAGTTTGTTAGGTTAAGATAGTGCTCACAGTTCTGCCTATATCTTTCAGGTTTAAGATTAATTCTTTATTTACAATTTTGTCTTTTCTTTCTGAAGTTTCTTTGATGTAAATGTTTTTTGCAGATAACTTGAAAATACTGTTCACAGTGGAAAGGGCAAAAATATAGTTTTTATGTAGTCCATAGTTTTTAGTGAGGGAACAAGGTTTTGCAGTTAAATATACTGATTAAAATTGATTAGAAGATGACAATGTAAAGGTGGAAAATGTTAATCAGTAATTTTTATGATCTGTGCTTGCACACAAACTGGAAATCAAATTTAACATTGTCTAATATTTATTTTTTGGTGTTTGGTGAGGAAATATTACTATGTATTTAATGTTTTTTAGGTATTATCAGTCTGTGCAAACCTGGGAATTCTGGGATTCAGTCTCTTATTGGGGTACTCTGTATACCAAATATGGAAATACGGGTAGGTGGTAAATATTTAGTACAGAAACAGGAATAATATTGGATGTCTTAATTAACATATTCTCACAATTTTTTAATAATTTAGTGGTCTAAATACAGACCACTAGCCACCAATTACAAGACCACTAGCCTTGAGTTTACTTGACCCCCAACTTTGAGTCTATAATGCCATTATAAATTTCCTGTGTAATCTTAAGCAAGCTGCTTTCTTTTTCTGTGTCCATAAAGTGAGAATTGAGGTACATCCTGTATGTCTTTTAATTGCTACAAATAGAAAGTAGGCATTAGGAAAGGTACATCACTTGCATGGACTCACACTAGATCAATAGTACATAAATTAATTTTTGCTCTGGCCACAAGTAAAAGCAAATTCACAATAGCTGTAGTTAAGAGTTTAAAGCATTAAATTTGAGTTGAACAAAAATGTTTCTTCCCAATTACTGCCTAAACTAATAAGTTGATGGTCACAGCAGTAACTGTTGTAAAAAACTGTAATCCAAATAGCCTAAGATTCTATAGAATTCAAAGTGATAATATAGTTCTAAAGTGAGCGATCACCTTTTCTTCTCCAGATTCCTTTAGACTATGAAAATAAGCATGTTATCAAAAAAGAAACCCCCAAAGAGACACCAATTTTAGCACACTATAAAAATCTCAACTGCAGTGTTCTTTTTTTAATAGTGAACAAAAAGGCCATTTTTTGTGAATCTATAAAATTGCTGCCTTTTTTTTTTTTTTTTTGTAGCGAGGTCTGCTTGAGGTTCTCTATGATATATTTCGCCTTCCTCTCCCTGTTGTCACAGAAGAATTTATTGAGGCACTTCTCAGTGTAGGTAAGTATTTGGAATCAGTCCACGCAATAATTCTGTCTATTATACTCTTCTACAAATTTGAACCCTTTACTGTTTCCTCTGTGTTGCAAATTATGTCAATATCAACTGTTTCATCACAGAATTCATTGGGTATTCTGAAGTCCCGTTTAAAATCCTTTATCAACAATTAAGTGTTGATCAAGCTACTAGAAGTCTAACTTTCTTCTAACATCCTTACTATATCAGTTGTAAGTTTGATAGAAGAGCAGTAGTGGAACATAATGGAACATTTACACAAAAGACTGTATAATACTAGAAATTAGACTTCTTTGAAGTGTTAAAAGCATTAGCAGTGTATAAGTGCTGGTGAATGTCACAGAAAAGTTATTAGAATCATAGAATCACTTAGGTTGGAAAAGACTTCCAAGATCATCAAGTCCAACTGTTAACCAAGCACTGCCAAGTCCACCACTAAACCATGTCACTAAGCACCACACCTACATGTCTTCTGAATACCTCCAGGGATGGTGACTCAAAAACTTCCCTGAGCAGCCTGTTCCAATGTCTCACAACCCTTTCAGTGAAGAAATTTTTCCTAATATCCAACCTAAACCTCAATGGAAATGGCAACTTGAGGCCATTTCCTCTTGTCCTATTGCTTGTTGCTTGGGAGAAGAGACCAACCCCCACTCCACTACACCCCTCCTTTGAGTTTTAGGGAGTGATAAGGTCTCCCCTGAGCCTCCTTTTTTTCTAGGCTAAACAACCCCAGTTCCCTTAACTGCTTCTCAGAAGACTTCTAGACCCTTCACCAGTTTTGTTGCCCTTCTTTGGGATACGCTTCAGCACCTCAATGTCCTTCTTGTAGTGAGGGGCCCAAAACTGAACACAGTATTGGAGGTGCGGCCTCACCAGACCCAAGTACAGAGGGACAATCACTTCCTTAGTCCTGCTGGCCATGCTATTTATGATACAAGCCAGGATGCTGTTGGCCTTCTTGGCCACCTGGGCACGCTGCTGGCTCATATTCAGCTGTTTATCGACCAATACACCCAGGTATTTGGAACTTTCTACTGGGCAGCTTTCCAGCCACTATTCCCCCAAAAGTAGGAAAAGTGTCTTTTAAAAAAGTGTCTTTTTCTATATATTGTGTATGTGCTAATTATCCCCGCTGCACTTCAGCAGACTTACTTTTACTTGGGCAAATGCATGTGTTTTCATGTCTATATTTAGCAAAGTTAGTCTTTTATGTTTAGAATTATTCCTTTGTAAACCTTAAGAATATCCTCTGCTTTGTCTCACAAAAGTGTAAGTCTGAAAAGAGCAAGTCTCAGCCTTTAATGTTCCATCATTTTCCAAACTCTGGTTATAAATGTGTGTCATGGCCTTGACTATAAAAGTTTAATCCTTGTTCTGCACTTATAAATACTTCATTCTTTGTTATAAACTTGTAACTTTGCTATATACAGATGTGCATTTTAAAATTTTAGGTGTTACAAGGTTTTCTGTTAAACAAGTTTAATGTGTTTATGAATTGGAAATTTCATTATTTTGGTTGATGAAGTCTTTGTTCTAGCTTCAAAGTTACCATCACTTTGTGCAAGGGCGTGGATTAGATGACTTGTCGAAGATTCCTTCAGACATAAAATTTTCTGTAATTTAAAACCTGTTGGAATAGCTGTTGATAAGAACTATTATTTACCCACAACCATTAAAATAACACTATGAAATCCAGTGTTATAATTAACATTTTTGGGTGTTGGTTTTTGTGTGTGTGAGATTTTGTTTGTTTGTTTGTTTTAGATCCAAGCAGGTTTCAGGACTGCTGGAGACTTTCTGATGGCTTTGTAGCAGCTGAAGCTAAAACTATATTACCCTATAGAGCCAGATCAAGGTGGGCATTTCATGAACTCAGTCTAAACTGTTGTTTTTTGTTATTGATGACAAAATAATCGTTTTTCTCTTGCAGAAAAAATAGAAATGTACTTTCTAAACTGTTTGCTTTTTTTTTCTCCTTAGACCTGATCTCATGGATAATTATTTGGCTTTAGTGCTTTCAGCTTTTATTAACAATGGACTTCTAGAGGTAACTGATGACTTCAAGTATAAATAGATGCTTGTTACTTTTCTCCTATAAATATTAAAAATAAAATACATTACATTGTATACATCCTACATTAAGTGTTGTATTTTTTTTTAACTTTTTTGAAGGGTCTGGTTGAAGTAATCACAAGTAGTGATGACCATGTATCTGTTAGAGCAACTATTCTTTTAGGAGAACTTTTGCACATGGTAAGTAAGACTCATTGGAAATAGATATTTTCTAGCATAGCTTTGAATTTTTTAGGAACTTGGAGCATCTACTTTTCAACAAAATAATGGGTTGTTTTATATTATTCCATATGGCACTTTATATATGACAGCATGACTTGATAGGAAGGCAGTTAATCCCCATCTCTCAAACTCTCACCAGTTCTACTCCTTGCCTCAGTAACCAGTTGTATTTTTAACCTGGAGTCCTGCAAACTCACTCATCTGTTACTGTGTTTGCGAAAAGGATTACTTCTGTTTTTTGCTTTTCTTTGAGTGATGGGAGCAGTAGCAGCACAGAATCATAGAATGGTTTGGGTTGGAAGGGACCTTAAAGATCATCTAGTTCCAACCCCCCAGCCATGGGCAGGGACACCTCCCACTAGACCAGGTTGCTCAAAGCCCCATCCAACCTGGCCTTAAACACTTCCAGGGATGGGGCATCCACAACTTCTCTGGGCAAGCTGTTCCAATGCCTCGCCACCCTCATAGTAAATAATTTCTTCCTTATATATCATCTAAATCTACCCTCTTTTAGTTTAAAGCAATTACCCTTTGTGCTATTGCCACAATCCCTGTTAAAGAGTCCCTCCCCAGCTTTCCTCTAGGCCCCCTTAAAGTATTGGAAGGCTGCTATAAGGTCTCCTCAGAGCCTTCTCTTCTCCAGGCTGAACAACCCCCAACTCTCTCAGCCTGTCTTCATAGAAGAGGTGCTCCAGCCCCTTGATCATCTTTGTGGCCCTCCTCTGGACTCATTCTCATACTTCCATGTTCTTCTTGTGCTGGCGGCCTCAGAGCTGAACGCAGTACTCCAGGTGGGGTCTCACAAGAGCAGAACAGAGGGGGAGAATCACCTCCCTCGACCTGCTGGCCACACTGCTTTTGTTGCAGCCCAAGATATGTTTGGCTTTTCGGGCTGCAAGCACACCCAGCCTGTATTTGTGCTTGGGATTGCCCTGGCCCAGGTGCAGGACCTTGCCCTTGGCCTTGTTGAACCTCATGAGGTTCTCACAGGCCCACCTCTCAAGCCTGTCAAGGTCCCTCTGGATGGCTTCCCTTCCCTCCAGTGTGTCGACTGCACCACACAGCTTGCTTAGCTTTCTGTCTTGCAGACTAGGTAGATGAAGCTTTTGCATGTTCAGCTTGATGTGGCTGGAGCATTTCATATTACTCATTCAGGCAACTCACAACTTGCAGTGCACTTTCAGCATTGCTATAGGTATCCCTTGCATAGCACAGAGATGCTGAAGGCACCTTGCTTCTTGCCTCTTCACTCTCCTTAACTTACCTTTACAGTAGCTTCTCTTTTTCCTTTATTCTGCACCCTGACAAGATTAAAGTCTTTACCATTCCACACTGACAGGATTTATACTTACTTCAACAGATGGAGAGGAGAGGGAATTGTAAATTTATCCTACTGTAATTTTCTTGCTCGGGTTGTGCTAGCCTACTCCAGATGAAAACCAACCAACCAGAAAAACAAAACAAAACAAAAGAAAAAAACACAAACAAACCAGAACAACAAACAAAAACACATCCATGCTTGAAGAACAGAACTTAACCTATTTTTTTCTGGTATAGAGTTGATTTTTTTTTTCATATACACTCAAGTGCTACCTCACAGCCTGCTGAGGAGCTTAGAATTCTTCAGATTTTTTTTTTTATTTCTGATTTTATATATTTTAGTATTTATACACATGACATAAGGATGAGTGGTGCTTTGCATGTTTTTGCATGTTACCACTTCAAAAACCACCAATGTAAAAAATAAAAATTAGAAGGCTCTGAGTCCTAAAATTCTCTTTAAGTGTATTTCAGATTGATTAATTAGATAAAATATTCAAAATGGTATGTGTAATTATTGCTCTGACATTACGCAAAAGTTAATTTTGTTTTCATGCATTTGTGAAAGTCTTGTGAAAAGTGGTAGGTTCTTCAAAAGCTTATCCTTAAGAGATGGCTAAAAATGTTGTAATATGTTATTCTAACAAGTCGTCTTTTTTGTTGTTTAGGCAAACACAATCCTTCCTCATTCTCACAGCCATCACCTACACTGCTTACCAACTCTAATGAATATGGCAGCATCTTTTGACATCATGAAAGAGAAGAGACTGTAAGAATTCCAAGTTACACTTAAATGTTAAAATATGTCATTTTCCCCCTGCAGTTGAGTGAAAACCTACATTACAAATTTTCTGGTGGTTGAAACCACCTCTGTCTTTATTTAAAAACAAACACATGCATATAGAAATACTCTGTGACACTTACTAGGGAAAAAGTTTCCAGTGCATGATTCCAGAAGTGTGATATATTACAGTAATGTCCTGGTTTCAGGTAGGACAGAGTTAATTTTCCTCCTAGTAGCTGGCAGGGTGCTATGTTTTGCACAACAAGTAATAATTTAGAAATTGAGAAATTCAGAAAGAAAGCTTTGATAGTCGTTTTCAGGACAATTTTACATATATTGCAAGACTTTTTTCACATAATGTTTCTAAATGAACTATAAGACACTGTTTAACCAAGCAATGTCTAAGTCATGTTCTGTGTTTTTAACCTCTCTATTGTCTCACATTTCTTTTTTTGGTATTTTGATGCAATTAAATTTTCCAACCTAAGAATGCTTGTGCCATTTTTTTCTTGTTTTTGTTTATCTATTGCTAATTAAATAGTAATTGACCAAATCAGTGAATCATTGGTGTGAACAAAAGCAAAAATGTAAAATTGGTATGGGACTGTTTCTTAAACCCATTTTTTTCTGAAGGAAATGGTCATTGTAACAACAGTGCCTATGTTAAAACTTTCTGCTGCTTTTGTTTGGAGTTTGCAATGTTAATTTTTTCAATTCTTTTAATTTCCATATAAATAAAATAATTCATGAACAGAAATTTTGAATAATTTAGTACAACATAATGCAGTGGCATGTTGTTAAAGCATCATTAAGAACTGTTTGGCACTCATGGTATTCAAATGAGGCATATGTAGACTTGAAACAAATGTTTATAGAAGCTTTTTATTCCTCATTGAACTAGAAAATCCGAGCTCTGTATAGATATAAAAAGGAGGATAAGCCCTTGGGGTTGTGGGGGGCAGGGGGGAGAGACAATTTACAAGAAATACTTTGTTAGACAAAGTTGAAGCTAGCTCCCTCAATTCTCTACTGTAGAATTTTGTTCTACTGTGACATCTGGCAATACATTATCAAATTAAAACTTTGCAATATCTTCTGTGAAGTCTGAAAGAAACCACTAATTGCAGAGTAGAAGCAAAGGTATCAATAAGGCTCATTCTTCAGTACTACTAATTCTTAAAGATAATTTTCTTTATAATTTCAAAATGAGACTGAAGTGTATGGATGATGTATGAAAACTTATACCAAGAAAAGTTTTTTTTTTTTTTTTTTTTTTTTTTTTTTTTAAATTTGGCTTCAGAATTGTTGGTAAACTCTTTCCTGAGCTATGCTTATTTAACTCAGTATACAGCACTGGAGTTCTTTAGTTAGATAACAGATGTCAATTATTGATTATAGTATTTTTTCTATTAGACGAGCAAGTGCTGCGCTGAACTGCTTAAAATGCTTTCATGAGATGAAGAAAAGAGGGCCAAAACCTTACAGCCTCCATTTAGATCATATTATTCAGAAAGCAATCTCAACCCACCAAAAACGGGATCAATACCGTGTGCAGAAAGATATCTTTATTTTAAAGGTATTACCATTATTGATCTTTCAAAACTTAATTTGACTTTGTATTTTGGAGACTTAAATCCCACCACCTCCACCCAGCTTTACTTTCTGATTTAATTCTGAGTCATTTATCTAATTTTTGTATTTTTTTAATTTAATGTCTTCTAACTACTTGTGGATACCATATTGCGTTTTCTAGAACTTGAGTGAAATTACAATAATTTTAATGCTTTTTAGGCCCCATTGTGGTCTCCTGCTGTTAATTCTTAATACAGTACTGCAACTAGGCAATTTACTCTCAGATGCAAATTACTGCAGAGCATAGCCCTTTAAGTGATTGTTACATGAACAGTAAGTGTATCATGTGACAACACTGACAACAGTAATGCAAAGAAACTTAATGTAACTTTTCATCTCTGTGTTCCAGGATACAGAAGAAGCACTTGTAATGAATCTGCGAGACAGCCAGGTTCTCAGCCATAAAGAGAACCTTGAGTGGAATTGGAATTTGATAGGGACCATACTGAAGGTGAGCCTAAAAAGAGCATGACAGTATTCTTTTATGGAATTGTTTGAAAAAAACCATCTTTGTTTCACATGTGAGCTTTGACTTCTAATATTAATTCCATATTATATGCCATAATCTGTTCTATTTCAGAAAATTAGGATGTCATGGATTTAATCAGTACTGATAGTCTCTTTGTATACAACCCTTAAACTGCGTGCAAAAAAACCCTACAGTTAAATTCACAAATTTCTTAATAAGCCCATATTAAATCTTATACAACTTTATTTGTATAGAAATAGACTTTATAGAAGGTGATATAATGACGTCCAAGTTACTAATACTTTAGACTTCAGTCCAAACTACATAGGAATACTGCCTTGTTTCATAGCATTTTTTTTTCGTATAACGTGAACTGAAGGTTAAGGTTGGAGGTGGGTTATTGATCAAATTTAAGATGCTTAGACCAAGGCACATCTTAAAACTTCAGTAATACACAGTCTCGTTATATAATTTCTGAACTAATACCAATAGTCCCATAGCATCAAGTTTGTTACAAAATTAACACATCTTCGTAAAACACTTCATAACAGGAAATATCTCTAACAGGCAGGGCATTATCTTAAATAGTGCACAGCTTTTAAGGGTCTACTTCTTTTTTGAGCAGAAAACTTTCTTTAAGTAAGAAAACTTTGAGTAAGTACTCAGTATAGTTTTAGAGCCAAAATAACTCCTATCATTCTGTGTATCAAAGCCATCCTTCTAGTGTTATCCTCAAGTAATGTTTTCTTAAGGTCTTCTTTACTATGTTGTTATAAAGATGGTGAAAGTACAAAAAAGGATTCATAGTGACAGACATAATCAAGAATATACTTTAAAAATATATATTTGTGTGTTTTTTCAGGGACTGATAAACTTGAGAAAGCAAGAATCTGTCTGATATAAAGACCTAAATAGGTACATGACAGTAACTTTGCTCCACTAAATTTTACTTGTTTACAGGCTTTTTACTGTAATATTACTAAATTTATGTTAATCAGATATTTTTATCTTTGACTCAGTAATAAAGATATTATCAAGAAACTATTTTTCAGAATCTCACGTTTAATTAGTCTGTGTAGTACTTTGATAATGGAAATTTTATTCAGTTGACCACTAATATTTTTTCCCTGAAATTTAAAAGCAGAAAAGCTTCTAGGTCAAGCTGTCAATTTCCCTGCTATCTCAGACCTGCACTGCAGCATATTTTACAGTGTCATGTCAAACAGTTTTAAATGTCACAAAATTAGTGACTTCTGTCTTTCAGAATGAGAAGTTACTGTGTTTTCTGGTTAACTTCTAACCACTTCTGTTCCTGTTTACATTGTTTTTGTATAGTTTAATAGAACTGTCCGTCTTTGGTCACTGAATGAGCATGATTCCAGTGTTTGGACTTCATTATCTCATGTGGCTACACACCTCCCTCCTATCTCTGCAACAGCCTTATAGCTGTGGAGAGCATCAGAATTGCACAATGGTTAGGGTTTGAAGGGACCTCTGGAGGTCATCTGGTCCAACCCCTCTGCTCAAGCAGGGCCATGTAGAGCAGGACCATGTCCAGAAGGCTTTTAAAGATCTCACAGAATCACAGAATCGTCTAGGTTGGAAGAGACCTCCAAGATCACCTTGTCCAACCTCTGACCTAACACTAACAAGTCCTCCACTAAACCATATCACTAAGTTCAACATCTAAACGTCTCTTAAAGACCTCCAGGGATGGTGACTCAACCACTTCCCTGGGCAGCCCATTCCAATGCCTAACAACCCTTTCAGTAAAGAAGTTTTTCCTAATATCCAACCTAAACCTCCCCTGGCGCAACTTGAGCCCATTCCCCCTCGTCCTGTCACCAGGCACGTGGGAGAATAGACCAACCCCCACCTCGCTACAGCCTCCTTTAATGTACCTGTAGAGAGCGATAAGGTCGCCCCTGAGCCTCCTCTTCTCCAGGCTGAACAATCCCAGCTCCCTCAGCCGCTCCTCGTAAGACTTGTTCTCCAGACCCCTCACCAGCTTTGTCGCCCTTCTCTGGACTCTCTCGAGCACCTCTTGTAGTGAGGGGCCCAAAACTGAACACAGTACTCGAGGTGCGGCCTCACCAGAGCCGAGTACAGGGGGACAATCACTTCCCTAGACCTGCTGGCCACACTGCTTCTTATACAAGCCAGGATGCTGTTGGCCTTCTTGGCCACCTGAGCACACTGCTGGCTCATATTCAGCCGACTATCAACCAATACTCCCAGGTCCTTCTCTGCCAGGCAGCTTTCCAACCACTCATCTCCCAGCCTGTAGCTCTGCTTGGGGTTGTTGCGCCCCAAGTGCAGGACCCGGCACTTGGCCTTGTTGAATTTCATACAGTTGGCCTCAGCCCATCAGTCCAGCCTATCCAGATCCTCCTGCAGAGCCTTCCTACCCTTGAGCAGATCGACATGCACCTAACTTGGTGTCGTCTGCAAACTTACTGAGGGTGCACTCGATCCCCTCATCTCAAAGGAAGGAGACTCCACTACTGCTCTGGGCAACCTATTCCAGTGCTCTGTCACCCGTACAATAAAGAAGTGCTTCCTGATGTTCAAAGGGAGCCTCCTGTGTTCCAGTTTGTGCCCATTGCCTGGACACCACTGAAAAGAGCCTGGCTTGGTGGTCTTTGTACCCTCCCTTCACGTATTTATATACATTGATGAGAATCCCCTCTGAGCCTCCTCTTCTCCAGGCTGAACAGTCCCAGTTCTCTCATCCTCTACTCATAGGAGAGGTGCTCCAGTCCCTTGATCATCTTTGTAGCCCTCCGCTGGTCTCTTTCCAGTATGTTCATGTTTCTCTTATACTAGGGGGCCCAGAATTGGATGCAGTACTCCAGGTATGGCCTCACCAATGCTGAGTAGAGGGGAAGGATCATCTTTCTTGACCATCAGTACTTTGCCTAATTCAGCCAAGAATACCATTAGCCTTCTTAGCAGCATGGGCACATTGCTGACTCCTGTTTAACTTGGTGTTCACTAGGTCATTTTCCATAGAGCTGCTTTCCAGATGGGTGGTCCCCAACGTGTACTGGTGCCTGGAGTTGTTCCTCCCCAAGTGCAGGACTCTACACTTCTCCTTGTTGAATTTCATGAGATTCTTGTCAGCTTACCTCTCCAGCATGTCAAGGTCCCTCTGGATGGCTGCACAGCCCTCTGGTGAGTCAGGCACTCCCTCCAGTTTCATGTCACCCACAAATTTACTGAGGGTGCACTCTACCCCAACATCCAGATCATTAATGATGATGAACTGGACCCAGTTTTGACCCGTAGAGTACTCTGCTTGTTACTGGCCTCCAACTAGACTTTGCACCACTGACCACGACCCTCTGGGCCCAGCCGTTCAGCCAATTTCTAATCCACCTCGCTGGCTGCTCATCCAACCCATACTTCAACAGCTTCTCTATGAGGATCTTATGGGGGACAGTGTCAAAGGCCTTACTGAAGTCCAGGAAGACAATATCCATTTCTCCCCCTTCATCCATCAGGCCAGTGATTTCATTATAGAAGCTTATCAGGTTGGTCAGACATGACTTTCCCTTGGTAAATCCATGCTGACTACTGATGGTTTTCTTGCTGACTACTCCTGATGATTTTCTTGCATGCCTGGCAGTGTTTTCCAGAATGAGCTGTTCCATCACCTTCCCAGGGATCGAGGTGAGGCTGACCAGCCTGTAGTTCCCTGAGTCCTCCTTCTTGAAATTAGGAGTGACATTTGCTTTTCTTCAGTCTTTGGGCACTTCTCCCAGTTGCCACGATCAAGCAAAGATAATCGAGAGTGACCTTGCAATCACATCTGCCAGCTCCCCCAGCACTCGTGGGTGCATCCCATCAGGGCCCATGGACTTATGAATGTCCACCAAAGATGCATCTTCCTTGATCCAGCCTTTCAGCCTGGCCTCTGGGGCCTGGAATTCCTGAAGGCCAGTCTAGCTGTTAAAGACTGAGGCAAAGAAGGTGTTCAGTACCTTGGCCTTTTCACTGTCCTGGGTAACCAGGTCTCCTGTTTCCTTCTGGAGAGGACCCGCATTTTCCCTAGACTTCACTTTTATCACTGAGATATTTGTATAAATCCTTTTTGTTGACCTTAATGTTCTTAGTCAGATTCAATTCTATCTGGGCATTAGCTTTCCTAACTCAATCCCTGGCTGCTCAGATAATCACAGAATGGTTGAGATTGGAAGGGACCTCCAGAGATCATCTAGTTCAATCCCCCTGCTCAAGCAGTGTCACCTAGAGCATGTTACACAGGATTGCATCCAGGCAGGTTTTGAATATCTCCAAAGAAGGAGACTCTACAACCTCTCTGATAAGCCTGTTCCAGTGCTCTGTTACCCAAACTGTAAAGAATTTCTTCCTCATATGGCGATGCAACCTGCTGTGGTTCAATTTATACCTGTTACTCTTTGTCCTATCACTGGCCACCACTGAGAAGAGTTTGGCCCCATCCACTTTACATTGTCCCCACAGGTATTTGTAGAGGTTGCTGAGATCCCCTCTCAATCTCCTCTTCTCTAGGCTAAACAGGCCCAGCTCGCTTAGTCTTTCCTCATAGGACAGGTGCTCCAATCCCTTAATCATCTTCGTGGCTCTACGCTAGACTCTTTCTAGAAGTTCTACATCCCTCTTGTACTGGGGAGCCCAGAACTGCACACAGTATTCCAGCTGTGGCCTCACCAGTGCTGAGTAGAGGGGGAGGATCACCTCTCTCGACCTGCTGTCCACACTCCTCTTGATGCAGGCTAGGATCCCATTGGCCTTCTTGGCCACAAGGGCACACTGCTGGCTCATGGTTAACTTGTTGTCCACCATGACCCCCAGGTCCCTCTCCACAGAGGTGTTCTCCAGCAGGTCAGCCCCCAACCTGTACCAGTGCCTGGGTTTGCACCTCCCTGTACAGGACCCTGAACTTGCCCTTGTTGAACCTCATGAGGTTCCTCTCTGCCCAACTCTCCAGCCTGTCCAGGTCCCTCTGAATGACTGTACAGGCCTCTGGTGTGTCAGCCACTCTGCCAAGCTTTGTATCGTCCACAAACTTGCTGAGGGTGCACTCTGTCCCTTCATCTAGGTCACTGATGATTAAGTTGAATATCGCTGGACCCAGTATTGTCCCCTGGGGGACACCACTAGCCACAGGCCTCCGACTAGACTTGGCACCGTTGAGCACAACCCTCTGAGCTCTGCCATCCAGACAGTTCTCTATCCACCCCACTGTCCACTCATGGATCCCACACTTCCGGTGCTTGCCCAGGAGGATGTTATGGGAGACAGTGTCAAAAGCCTTGCTGAAGTCAAGATAGACAACATCCACTGCTCTCCCGTCATACATCCAGTCAGTCATCTCATCGTAGAAGGCTATCAGGTTGGTTAAACAGGACTTCCCCTTGATGAATCAGTGTTGACTGCTTCTGATCACCTTCTTTTCTTTCACGTGCTTAGAGATGGCCTCAAGGATGAGCTGCTTCATCACTTTTCCAGGGATGGAGGTGAGGCTGACTGGCCTGTAGTTTCTTGGGTTTTCCTTCTTGCCCTTCTTGAAGACTGAATTAATGTTGCCTTTCTTCCAGTGCTCAGGCACCTCTTCTGTTCTCCAAGACCTTTCAAAGATAATAGAGATAGGCTTAGCAATAACGCTCGCCAGTTCCCTCAGCACCCTCAGGTGCATCCCATCGGGGCCCATAGATTCATGGGTGTCTAGCTTGACTAAATAACCTCTAACCCAATCCTCTTCAACCAGGGGAAAGTCTTCCTCTCTCCATGTTTTCTCTCGTTTCCAGGCTCAGTAGTGCGTTGGGGATAGCCTTAGTGAAGACTGAAGCAAAGAAGGCATTTAGTAACTTCGCCTTCTCTGTATCCGCCGTCACTAAGGCACCCGCCTCATTTAGCAGTGCACCCACATTTTCCTTAGTCTTCCTTTTGCTGCAGCTGTAATTGAAGAAGCCCTTCTTGTTATCCTTGATGTCTCTTGCTACATTTAATTCTAACCGGGCCTTGGCCTTCCTCATTGCATCCCTGCATTCTCTGACAGTGTTCCTATATTCCACCCAAGTGGTCTGTCCCTTCTTCCACATTATGTACACTTTCTTCTTCTGTTTAAGTTTTCCCGAGAGCTCCTTGCCCATCCACACAGGTCTCCTGCCCCCTTGCTTGACTTCTTTCTCGTAGGGATCCACCGATCCTGAGCTTGGAGGAAGTGGTACTTGAATATTAGCCAACTCTCCTGGGTCCCCTTTCCCTCCAGGGCCCTGTCCCAGGGGATTCCTCCAATTAGAGCCCTGAAGAGGTCAAAGTGAGCTCTCTTGAAATCCAGGGTTGCGGTCCTACTTGTTGCCCTGCTTCCTCCTTGCAGGATCTTGAACTCCAACATCTTGTGATCACTGCAGCTGAGACTGCCCTCAGCTTCACGTTTCCAAATAGACCATCTCTGTTAGTACCAGGTCCAGCAGAGCCCCTCTCCTTGTTGGCTTGCCTACGTCCTGCATCAAGAAGTTATCTGCAATGTTCTGCAGTAACCTCCTGGACTGTTTGTTCTGAGCTGTGTTGTCTCCCCAGCAAATATTGAGGTGGTTAAAGTCCCCCATAAGAACCAGGGCCTGTGAATGTGAGGCAACTTGCAGCTGCCTGTAGAAGGCCTCATGCACTTCCTCTTCCTGATCCCGTGGCCTGTAGTAAACACCCACCACAATGTCACTCCTGTTGGCCTGCCCTTTAATCCTCACCCATAGGCTCTCGACTTGCACTTCATCCCCCCCCTATGCAGAGCTGCATAGATTCCAGTTGCTCACTCACGTGAAGAGCAACTCCACCACCTTGCCTTCCTGGCCTGTACTTCCTAAAAAGCACAAAGCCATCCATGGCCACATTCCAGTCATGGGAGCTGTCCCACCATGTCTCAGTAATTGCCACGAGATCATAACCCTGCAACTGCATGCACATTTCCAGTTCCCCTTGTTTATTCCCCATGCTGCGTGCGTTTACATAGAGGCATTTGAGTTGGGCTCCCAATGCGTCTGCCTTTCTGGATGGGGCAACTATAACTCATCCATGTGGGCCTACAGTAGCTCTCATGTTAAGCTCTGGGCATCATTTGCCGGCTCTGGTGTTCAGCTGCTGTGAGTGGGATAATGTCTCTGTATTCTTCTCAGGTTACCTGTCTTTGCTTCCACCCTCTGTAGGCTTCCTTTTTGTGTTTGAGTTTAGTGAGGAGCTCCTTGTTCATCCATGGCCTGATATCCATGCAGGTAGTCAGACATTGGAACAGGTTGCCCAGGGAAGTGGTGGAGTCTCCGTCCTTGGAGGTGTTTAAGGAAAGGTTGGACCTGGTGCTTAGGGACATGGTTTAGTGGGTGACATTGGTAGTAGGGTGGACTCAGAGGTCTTTTCCAACCTTAATGATTCTATGATTCTATGATCTTTCCTACCACCTCACTACTTACATTTCATATGGTCCATTACTGCCTTTTTACTTGCTTAGCTTGCTGTCTAAACTGCTAAAAGAACAGCAAAAGTGGTAGTGGTCAGGATGGAGGAATTGAGACTTTAACAGTAGAGCTGCACACTTAATCTGGAAATGTGGGTTCAATGTTACTAGTGTAATCAGTTTTACTAATCATTAAATGTTGCACTGTCTGTCTTAATACTAGCATACCAATTGGAAATGTAGAATTAAATTGCTTAGGTAGGAAAGAGAGGAAATTAACAACAACAACAACAACAAAAAACAATATGAAGAAAGAATAGGTCCAGCAAAGTGTATTGTGGCTTTATGTGATCCTTCTTAAAACATCTTTCAAAGTATCAAAAGAGGAGTTTAAATACCATTTTAATAAGAGGTATTTAAGTGTGAATGATAATTTTTAAAACAAATCAGATGAATAGTGAAAACAACAAAAAAAGTCATAGTTTGCTGTTTTCATTAGAATTGTGGACTTGTACACATAACATGCACCCAACAATCCCACTCCTCTAGAAAAAATAGAACAGTTACTCGAGCAAGAAGTGGAGGCTTTTCAATAAAATAACTTTTTTATAGGGAACATTAGAGGGAAGAAAACTTACACTTTCAAATATTAGGTGAATATAATAGAAATAAGCAAATTTTTTTGACTAATCAAGGACTGACGCACAAGTTTCATATAATGCTGTATTTGCTGTTTTTCTAGTGGCCAAATGTAAATCTAAGGAACTATAAAGATGAACAATTGCACAGGTATGTAAAAATTGCGTATACTTCCTTTGAAGAAAGAAATTTGGAAAAACTTTTTTTTAATATTTCAATAAGCTGTTTCTTGGATATGTCACATTTCTAAAACTTAATCTAGAGAGAAGCAGCAAAAATGGAAAATTTAGATTGCAAAATTTGCTTTAAATAAACAGTTTTTTAAGATTTAGTGGTTTCTTTTCAGTGCACAGACATTTTATATATCTATTCACTAAACAAGAATTATACAAGTTCTACAAACTCCCTATTTAATTTCAAACCTTAAACTATTACCTCTCTCATATTTAATACATCAGTGTTTGATGTTAACACTTGACAAGTTTTGATGGAATAGGCCTATAGTTGTACAATACTATCATTATAGCTTTCATCAAACCAAAGAGAAAGTTTTTTCTAGTTACTATTAATGGGGAGGAAAGCATGTATGACTTGAAACAAACAAAGAAAAATACCACAACAGTACAACTCTGGTTGCTTTCTTGTCTAATGGCCTTAAGGTATTTCTATTACTTTTATGCATGTGGGGTAATCGTGTTACTAGTTCTTGGATGTCACTTTTAACATGCATTTCAGAAACTGATTTGATTTAAATAAACTATTTTGAAGAGTAGTTCTGTATTGGTTAGGCATGTGCCCTGATTACAGCTGGGTTAGAGTTAATTTCCTTCCCGGTAGCGGTTACAGTGCTGTGTTTTGGATTTAGGAGAAAAATAATGCTGATAACACACTGATGTTTTAGTTGTTGCTGATCAGTGCTTACACTAAGCCAAGGACTTTTCAGCTTCTCGCTCTGTCCTGCCAGTGGGCAGGCTGGGGATGCAGCAGGAGCAGGGAGGGCTGAGAGGACAGCTGACCCAAACTGGCCAAAGGGATATTCCATACTATATGACATCATGCTGAACAATAAAACAGGGGAAAGTTGGTTGGGGGAGGGGATGGCTGCTGCTCAGGGGTCTGACTGGGCATCAGTCAGCGGGTGGCAAGCAACTGCATTGTACATCACTTGCTTTGTTTATTCTTTTTATCATTATTATGATAAATAGTTCCTTTCTTTTCTGTCCTATTAAACTGTCTTTATCTCAGCCCATGATTTTTAACCCTTTTTTTCCTGATTCTTTTCCCCATCCCAATGTGGGGGAGTGAGCGAACGGCTGTGTGGTGCTTAGCTGCCTGCTGGGTTAAACCACAACAGCATGGAAAGCTACTTCTACAGGAATTTGAGAAAAAAACTAAGACTAAAATGTATCCTGAATGACTCACACTGCTCCATTTTAAATTTTTACTAAAAAGTAATCAGGCTACTTTTATATAGTGTTCCCAACATAAGTGGTACTCCCATTGTAATTATAGTCATAATTTATTTTTTTTTCTTTTTTTTTTCCTTACCTAAACATTAATTGCTAATCTGTACTGTGTGGTAAAGGATTATTTACCAAATGTGGTGGTTTTCTGATGTTCCTTCTCTAAAGGAGCATCTGCAGTCCTGGCTGTGACAACCACCCATCTACCTATCCACCTGGGACAGCGTTGCTGTTTCCTGGTTTTGTACTGCACTCGGGCATTGCTCAGTGAGAAAACCTAGGATCGAGTTAGTGTAAAATTTCTACAGTTGGTTGATCCTTTCTGCAGGGTTGTGAGTTATATGCTTTAATGGTTGTAAAATGTTGTTGCTCTTGTTTAATAACAACTAATTAAACCCCCAAAATCTCTCAAGTTTCACTGCTGATGATAAAACTTTTTCTGCAACTTTGCATTTTTGAAGTATATAATACATTTATTTTGTCCTTCTGCACATTGACTTTTTTATTATATTACTGTTAGTGTTTTTGTGATGATTTTATCCCTGTTAAAGTGAAATTCCATTTTTTTTGTATAGATTCCTTCATTTCAGAGATGATTAATGCAGTGTGTATACACGTGTGTATATACTTACATATACACACACACACACTCATGCATATATAATGCAATCATATTTTGGCAGGGGGGTTGGACCCGATGATCTCTTGAGGTCCCTTCCAACCCCTACAATTCTGTGATTCTGTGATATATAAATGTGTGCTAATAATATATATAATACGTATGTCACTAATAAAAGAATAAATTGCACTTCATTTGACAAGTTTAAAGAAGCTCTCAGATTTCCTTTATAATTGATTCTGTATTTGGACTTGGGATAGTGGTTTACTCACTTTAGTTAAAGGCAGTGCTTTAGTTAAGCTTTCTTAATACTTGACATATCTACCTTCAGATAGAACATTGTGTTCTTTTAAAGCACAAATTTGTGTTTATTTTTTGACTAAGAATTGGTAGGGGTAAACTCTGCTGAAGATTTATTTCTGCAGTGCAGAATTCAAGCTATATTGCTCAGCATGTTTTCAAAAAGTCTGAGTGTAAGTCTGCATTTGCTATCTCTGTGTTATGTTTCAGAAACGCTTAAGTGAGATGAATGAAAATGCTGTTGCTGAATAAATATGGCCTTTTCCTGACAGAACATAAGAATGTATTTTTCATAGTACCATTAATTATTATAGCTGAATAAAAGTCATGTCACATAAGCATTAAGACACTTTTTTAGCTCTTTATAAACTCTAGATAGTCTTTGAAATTCACCACAGGATAAGTTACTGCAAAATAAATTATAAACACGAGAGTAAGAAGGAAGCTATGACTTTTAAGAGCATAGAGATTTTGAGTTTCTTTGCTTATTTTAAGTCATGACAGAAAATCCTTTATAACACAGTACAGCTGCATCTCTGAAATCATGTCTGGATAGACTCATTACTGATACCTGCTACTCTCTTTTTATAGCTTCTGAAAATTTATTGCCAATAAGCTAATTTAGTGATAAAATATCTTTTATACTGGCATCATTTTGTACTGTGAGGGATTCCTTGTCTTACTGAAAAATAAATTATTTTTTACTTTCCATAGATTTGTAAGGAGATTGCTATATTTCTACAAGCCTAGCAGTAAACTGTATGCCAATCTGGATCTGGAGTATGCAAAGGCTAAGCAGCTCACTGCAGTGGGTTGTCAGTTTACTGAATTTCTTCTTGAATCAGAAGAGGTAAGAAATTTTCAGCTACAAGATGAGATAGAATGAATAATGTTGCTGTATGGCACTTAAAATAAAAACCTTAATTTTAATAAAAACTTTTGTAGGCTTTGGGTGTTAAACCTAAAATGATCAGCATAATTAAGAAATATAACTTAAAATCCTGAATTGTCCAGATGAGACACTGGGGAGATAATTGTGTTTAAGTAGTTTTATTAAATGCAACTTAATGGTGTGTGTGGTGTTTTATTTTTATTTTTTTCCTTAGTTTTTTAGGTTTTGCTATGTATATTTGTCCTTTCTTTACCTTCTTTCTTCTTGTGTGCTAAAGACTTTTGTGCCTTGGGCTAGAGGACCAGGGGAAAATGTCATTGAACAATCCTTTTCCTGGAAAGAATAGAATTGGTCCTAAGATGTCTCCAAGCTAAACTCCTTTTATTTGCCTTGAACTCTATTTTAGTCTGAATTGTTTGCCAGTCAGAATTTCTATTTTGTGTCTGTATTGTATGTTTTAAGAAACTTAAAATGACAGAGTTCAGTAAAGAGACTACCAGTTCTGTTGCTAATAAATGCTGTTATTCTTTGTTTTGTTAGGATGGACAAGGTTACCTGGAGGAATTGGTTAAAGATATTGTACATTGGCTTAGTTCTTCATCAGGAATGAAACCTGAACGTAGTCTTCAAAATAATGGGTTACTAAATACCCTTAGTCAGCACTACTTTCTGTTTTTTGGTACTCTATCTTGTCACTCTCATGGAGTCAAAATGCTTGAAAAATGTAATGCATTTCAGTGGTGAGTGTTTTTATTCTGTTTGAATTGCGCTTACAGGTATAATCATTACAAAACTTGTAAACTGTGCATGAGTACCATTGTCTATAAAGCCAGAAACTTCAAAATTCTTGTGATTGGTTCAAATAGAGACTCCACAATTGTGGGGTGTTGTTCTTTTTTGTTGTTGTTTTGGGGGGGGGGGGGGGCTGGCTGGGTGGGTTGGTTTCTTTTTTTCTTCCTTTTCTTCCCTTTCTTCTGAAGATGATAAAATCCAGACAGTTTTACAGTGTTTTAGAATGAGGAATTGTTCACAAAGCTTCATGAATATTTTTGCACTCATAATCACTAATTCAAGTGTGCTGACACAACAGTTACAGAACAATTATAAAATTAAAGTGTTTTTTTTTTTTCCCTTGTAGTTTAATGCATTATTCTGTCCCCCTTTGACTCTAACAGCCGCAACAGTTTAAAGTCACTCCACTTGATATGGGAACTTACTTTGTATTCTTCTGCATTTATAGAAATGAAAGACTAATTCAGAGTACTTGTTTAAATTATTTATTGAATAAATAAGTGAATTTAACTGGATTAAAATATTCCTTTTTTTTTCCCTCTCCACCAGTCTTCTTAATTTTTGTTCTTTGAAGAACCAGGATCACTTGTTAAAACTGACTATTTCTAGTTTGGATTACAGCAGAGATGGTTTAGCAAGAGTCATCCTTTCTAAAATCCTGACAGCAGCAACTGATGTAAGTTTGATTCAATTTATGTACCATTGTTATTTGCCACTAGACATTTATTTTGTTATTCAAGATGTGTGACTTCATTTTTAAGATATTATATATACAGAAAGGTTTATGTATTTAGAGAAATGAAACTCCTATTCGTGTAGCTCTTGAATTTAATGTGGACTTCACACCTTTTACTGTATTTGTGCTCAAGATATTAAGTCATTCAAACAGAGGTTTCTCTCATTTATGAAAGAGGTTAAAGTCTTTAAATGCATAAACCAAGTGTAAGCCAAGTATAACATTATTGTATAGTTTAGTGAAGACATTGTTTTCACAAACAGAAATGTATATGTATTTCTAGCAGTAATAAGCAGGTTAACCTTCTAGTGATGGATGCTGTTTTGATAATGATTGAGATCACTGTGGTGGAACTGAGGAAAAGCTATAACTCCTGGAATGAAGGGGTGGTTCAGAAATAGGCAACGAGATTTGTACTTTTGAATCAAAGAAAGTGAGCAGAAATAGCACGCAGACTTGTGCAGACTTAGGAAAGGAAGCTCCTGAATTAAAAGCTCAGGAAACTAAAAAAAAAAGAGAAATCAATCAGGTGTAACATAGTAGACAAGCAAGCACTGATGTCAAGGAAATGACAATTAAGTTAGATTTAAGCTAACTAGAAAAAAAGCTTTCAGTAATTCATGGAGAGCTATTTTTCTGTCAACTGGACAAGGCAGAATATATTCTAGAGTGGAATAAGGTAGATGCTAGTTTTAAATGTCTCACTGTATTTAAGAAGAGGAAAGGAAAAGAAAGAAATCAAGGATGTTTCTCAGAGGCTACCAAAGATGTTATGATTCTTATAAGTAAAGAGAGGGGTATGAAGGTAATGAAGAGAGTTGGGTTTGAAGGAATACCTCATTGAAAAAAGAGGATGAGACTCCCTACTGACTAATTTTTAAGTAATTTTTTAATGAAGTGATGACTTCAATATCCTTTTTCCAAAGGTGTTTTATGCCTAATCTGAACAAGGAAATAGGAATGAACAAGTTATGAGGACCGTGTCTTTATTTGATTTCTGAGCTCCTGTTAGATGACTGCTAGTTAAGAGCAGTTTACTGTGGAACTTCATTGAGCTGTTTCTAATGAGATTTTGTGTCAGTAGGTACTGACCCCCCAACCCACATCCACCCCTCCACCAACCTCACAGGTATTTTTCCTTCATAAAAAAATAAAAAGGCTAGACAAAAGGGAAGAGAACACCAATATTTCAGTCGCTTCCAAACGCAGATGGTTAACAATTAGGAAAAAAGTCCAGGCATGCTGTCACAATCTCTTCAATGAGGTATATAATTATACAGACAATTTTATTAATTTTCTTATGAATTAGTGTCTGTGTTTTTAGATTTTGGGGAAGAGTTATTGATTCTGATATCTAAGATATAATGACTTAAAAATTCTAGGGGAAAAAAAAACAAACCACAGTGTATTAAACTGTTGTCCAGGTTTTGTCTGGGATAGAGTTAATTTTCTTCATAGTGGCTGATATGTGCCATGTTTTGGATTTAGGAGAAAAATAATGCTGATAACACACTGATGTTTTAGTTGTTGCTGATCAGTGCTTACACTAAGCCAAGGACTTTTCAGCTTCTCATATGGCCCTGCCAACAAGGAGGCTGAGGGTGCACAAGAAACTGGGAGGGGACAGAGTCAGGACAGCTGACCCAAACTGGCCAAAGGGATATTCCATACTATATGACATCATGCTGAACAATAAAACAGGGGAAAGTTGGTTGGGGGGGAGGGGATGGCTGCTGGTCTGACTGGGCATGAGTCAGTGGGTGGTGATCAATTGCATTGTGCATCACTTCTTTTGTGTGTGTATATATATATTTATTATGATTTTCCCTTACTTTTCTGTCCTATTAAACTCTCTTTATCTCAACCCACGAGTTTTACCTTTTTTTCCTGATTCTTTTCCCCATCCCACTGTTGGGGTGTGAGCGAATGGCTGTGTGGTGCTTAGCTGCCTGCTGGGTTAAACCACAACTGTGATGCAGGTATCACTAGCTGGAAGCAGACTGGCTTGAAATGGGGTGCAGATACTGTCTGAACATACTATTCTGAGCATATCGATATTCAGAAAGCAACCAGGTCCAGTGCCTGGCTACTCTTTCTGAGAAGAAATGTCTCCTAATTTCCAAACTAGAGGAAACACTGGTTATTCTGCTGTTTCTACCATGAACTGGCAGAAAAGGCAGCTGAGGCAATATTAATTTGGTTCAGTAGGAATGACCAAAGCACATCTGGAGGTAGATTAAGATCTTCACTGATCTGCAAGGATACTGCTCCACTCATGTTTTTATTGTATATAGTCATCCAAAAATGTTACTCACCTTCTAATGCTAAGCTGACTACAGAAATGATTTCCTTGTTCAGAGACACTCATTACAAAATGGCTACCAAATGGCTTCACAGCTCTGGGTAGCTGTTAAAGGTATATGAGGGCAACAAAGCTGGTAAAAGTGTTGGAAGGCGTGTCCTATGAGGAGAGGCTGAGGACACTTGGGTTGTCTAGTCTGGAGAAAAGAAGGATAAGAGAGAACCTTGTTGCTCTCTACAACTCCCTGAGAAGGGGAAGCACAGAGGGAGGTGCCGGTCTCTGCTCCCTGGTAACCAATGCTGATGCTCATGCCTGTCAGTGTTCAAGAGGCATTTGGACAATGCCCTCAATAATATGCTTTAACTTTTGGTTAGCCTTGAATTGGAGAGGCAGTTGGACTTGATGATCTTTGTAAGTCCCTTCCAACTGAACTATTCTAATTTCTATATAACCTCAGTTAACCCAAGACAGAAAGCATCTTCAGCTCTTGAAATGAACAGATACTAAAAGTAAGATATTTCATTAACAAACGTCTCAGGGAATTTAGAATTTGTGGATGGTCTTTTACCCTTACAAAACACTCTTTTTAGAAATTATGCCCATTTCCATGCATTTTTAAACAGAATTTAGAAGCCAGAGACAGTACACAAAAAAATCACAATCTCTATTCTTTCCAACATATCAGGAAATGGACCTGTTAGAGCGAGTCTACAGGAGAGCCATGAGGATGATCAGGGGACTGGAGCACCTCTCCTCTGTGCAGAGAGGCTGAGAGAGTTGGGGTTGTTCAGCCTGGAGAAGAGAAGGTTCCGAGGAGACCTTACAGTGGCCTTCCAGTACCTAAATGGGGCCTACAAGAAAACTGGAGAGGGATTCTCTATCAGGGAGTGTAGTGACAGGATAAGCGGTAACAGCTTTAAACTAAAAGAGGGTAGATTTAGAGTAGACATTAGGAGGAAATTCTTCAGTATGAATGGTGAGGCATTGGAACAGGTTGCCCAAAGAAGTTGTGGATGCCCCCTCCCTAGAAGTATGCAAGGCCAGGTTGGATAGGACTTTTGGGCAACCTGGTCTAGCGGGAGGTGTCCCTGCCCATGGCAGGGAGGTTGGAACTAGGTGATCTTTAAGGTCCCTTCCAACCCAAACCATTCTATGATTACAAATTAACAGAAATCCTTCCATAGACAGTTGCTTATTATTTACTATGCAGGCTCCACTCATCCTACCAGGTTCTCAACAAAAGTCCTTGAAAAGTGAAGGTGGAAGGGCTTGTGAGTATCATATTTGAAGTGAAGAGCATGTTCATTATTAATCTTAGGATTCACTTGTCCAAGGTGATAGAATGCTAGTTCTGGTAATATTTAGAATCATAGAATCATTAAGGTTGGAAAAGACCTCCAAGATCATCTGGTCCAACCATCCCCCTACCACCAATATTACCCACTAAACCCTGTCCCTAAGCACCACGTCCAACCTTTCCTTAAACACCCCCAGGGACGGTGACTCCACCACCTTCCTGGGCAACCAGGTCCAATGCCTGGCTACTCTTTCTGAGAAGAAATGTCTCCTAATTTCCAAACTAAACCTCCCCTGGCACAACTTGAGGCCATTCCCTCTAGTCCTATTGCCAGTTATCTGTGAGAAGAGGCCGACCCCCAGCTCCCCACAACTCCCTTTCAGGTAGTTGTAGAGAGCAATAAGGTCTCCCCTGAGCCTTCACTTCTCCAGACTAAACAACCCCAGGTCCCTCAGCCGCTCCTCATAGGACTTGTGTTCCAGATCCTTCACCAGCTTCGTAGCCCTTCTCTGGACATGCTCCAAGGCCTCGATGTCCTTCTTGTACTGAGGGGCCCAAAAATGAACAAGGTAATTGGTAGAAATAGGTACTTAAAAGGTAGTGATTGTTCTTGCCAGATACTGTGGTGGTTTCACACTGCTAGCTAGCTAAACTCCACCACACCACTCTCTCACTCCCCCTCCTCAAAGGAAGAGGGGAAGAAAATATAATGATAAAGGGCTCAAGGCTTGAGATAAGGACAGGGAGATCACTCACCAATTACCATCATGGGTAAAACAGACTCAACACAGGGAGATTAATGTAATTTATTGCCTATTACAGACTAGAGCAGTGAGAAACTAAAAGCAAACTAAAAACATCTTCCCCCTCATCCATCCTCTTCTACCTCTTCCTCCCGTGCGGCGCAGGGGAATAGGAAATGGGGACTTTAGTCAGTCCCTAATGCTTCATCTCCGCCACCCGTTCCTGGTCACTCTCTTCCCCTGCTCCAACATGGGGTCCCTCCCATGGGATGCTGTCCTTCTCGAGCTGATCCTACATGGGTTTCTCACAGGCAGCAGCTCTTTAAGAATTGCTCCAATATGGGTGTGTACCACAGGGTCCATCTGTCAGGAGCAAACTGCTCCAACATGGGTCCCCCATGGGCAGCAGCTCCTGCCAGATCACCTGCTCCTGCGTGGGCTCCTCTCCATGGGCTACAAGTCTGGCCCGGAGTTCCTGTGGAGGCTCTCCATGAGCCGCATCCTCCATCATGGCAGATCCACCTGCACTACCGTGGGTGCCTCCATGGGCTGCAGTGTGGAGATCTGCTCCTCTGTGGTATACCATGGGCTGGAGGGGGACTGCTTACTTAACCATAGTCCTCTCCAGAGACCACAGGGGAACTTCTCCTCTGCTACCTGGAGCACCTCCTCCCCCTCCTTTTTCACTGACCTTGGTATCTGCAGGGCTGTTTCTCACTCCTTGCTCTCCCAGCTGCTGTTGTGCAGCAGTTTTTTCCGTTTCTTAAATATGCTCTTCCAGCATCACTCATCAGCTCAGCTCTGGCCAGCAGCAGGTCCCTTCTGGAGCTCTTATCTGAGGTGGGGCAGCTTCTGGATTCTTCTCACAGAAGCAAACCCTGCAGTTCATTCAAAAATAAACACAGTACTCGAGGTGCGGCCTCGCCAGAGCTGAGTACAGGGGGATGATCACCTCCCTGGTCCTGCTGGCTACACTATTCGTGATACAAACCAAGATGCCGTTGGCCTTCTTGGCCATCTGGGCACACTGCCGGCTCATGTTCAGGCGAGCATCAACCAAGATCCCCAGACTGCATTTCCTCAGCACAGCTTTCGAGACACTCTGCCCCAAGCCTGTAGCATTGCATGGGGTTGTTATGGCCAAAGTGCATAGCTGCACTATGGGCATGGAAATAGTGCAAAGCTGCACCTTGCATAGGTGCAAGGGCCCAGCTGCTTGGCTTCATTGCCTTCTAATTGTTGGCTATTGGCCCCAGCATCCCAGCATCAAAGCAGCCAGGTGAGGGTGTGTTCACCTGGGTGTCAACCATAATCCTTTCGTATTTCTCGCAACTCACTCAGGGATAGGGATTGGGTAGTTTCTGATTCCTTTATGATTTCCATCTCTTCTTCCTGCTGTTTTTGTGATGGCTCTGCTTTAGAGGTGCCTGCCTTTTCCCCTTCTCCCTCCTTCTTAGGAGGAGCTTCTTCCCTTACTAAACGAGCTGACTTCCATTTCACAGAATCACAGAATCACAGAATCGTCTAGGTTGGAAGAGACCTCCAAGATCACCCAGTCCAACCTCTGTCCTAACACTAACAAGACCTCCACTAAACCATATCACTAAGGACTACATCTAAACGTCTTTTAAAGACCTCCAGGGATGGCGACTCAACCACTTCCCTGGGCAGCCCATTCCAATGCCTAACAACCCTTTCAGTAAAGAAGTTCTTCCTAATATCCAACCTAAACCTCCCCTGGCGCAACTTGAGCCCATTCCCCCTCGTCCTGTCACCAGGCACGTGGGAGAATAGACCAACCCCCACCTCTCTACAGCCTCCTTTAAGGTACCTATAGAGAGCGATGAGGTCTCCTCTGAGCCTCCTCTTCTCCAGGCTAAACAATCCCAGTTCCCTCAGCCGCTCCTCGTAAGACTTGTTCTCCAGACCCCTCACCAGCCTCGTCGCCCTTCTCTGGACTCTCTCGAGCACCTCGATGTCCTTCTTGTAGCGAGGGGCCCAAAACTGAACACAGTACTCGAGGTGCGGCCTCACCAGAGCCGAGTACAGTACAGTATTTCCATTGTTTTGTCTTGACTATGGGGGCGACTGATACCATAGTTGGTTGATCCTCTGGGTCAGTCACAGCATGTGTTATCTGGTCATCAGATTCAGAGACTTCCTCCCTCTCTTCAAGGTGCTGGATGATGTTAAACAGTGTTTGATAGGAGTAAGCCAGGACCCAGCACAATGCTGCAAGCTGTCGTTCTCCAGCATTGTCAGGGGCAGGGCATATGACTCTCAAGCATTCTATGAGGTTTTTAGGATTTTGCACTTGTTCAGGGGTGAAGTTCAAAACTATTGGAGGAGACACCTGTGACAGGTACCTGCCTATATCCTACCACACACCTTGCCACCCGCCACCAGACTGTTTCGGGACAGATTCCCGGGTAAGCTTTCTAAACAATCGACTAATCTTAGAGAGAAGAGGAAACCCGTTATTCAGAATTAGAAATAGCAATATATGGGTTACACATGGATATTCAAAATACTCAAAAACTGTTGTAATTAGCCCACTGTGAAAGAAGGAGGAGGTACCATTCCTGATAGTATTCATAAACTGACTTCCAGATGAGGAAAGGAAGGCAGTGTAATTCTGAATATTCTCTAAAAGACAGTTTCCATGAGACCCAAGTGATAACAGTGCAGAGCCTGAATGCCAGATTAAACTCAAGGCCAGTGCTTGGCAGCACAGCGAATTTAAAAAAACGAACACAGATTGTAGCACATTCTCAGATCGGATATAGAGGAGAAAGGAGAACATGACACGGATTGCATGACACATGATCAAACAAGCCAATATTAACAGGACACTGAACATGGTGACTAGCAAGTAAGTGTGTTAGTTGTAAGAGTTTTAATCAATTCTACTGTTATCTCAACCCTTCGAGCCCCACGTTGGGCTCCAAAAAGGACTGTGGTGGTTTTACCGTGCTAGGCAGCTGAACACCACAACCGCTCTCTCACTCCCCCTCCTTAGATGAGGAGGGGAAGAAGTAAAGGAAAGAACAACTCACGGGTTGAGATAAGGATGAATTAATTAAAGGAAAAAAATAATTAAGGAAAGATTATTATTAATCGAACAATTTAACTAAAGGGGAAAAAAAGGGAAAGGGGAAAAGGGAGGGGAGAAGGAAAAAACACAACAAAACAAGTAAAGGCTATGTGGAAGTGCAGAGGAAAGAAATTACTCTACTTCCCACAAATGAGCGATGCTTGACCACGTCCTTGAAGCAGGGCCTCAACGCACGTAGCCGGTGTTCGGGAGGACAGACGTTTTCGCAACGAGAGCCCACCCCTCCCCTCTTCTTCCTTTTTCCACCTTTTATTGCTGAGTGTGACATCATATGGTATGAAATATCCCTTTGGTTGGTTTAGGTCAGCTGCCCTGGTGATGTTTCTTTTCTCACATCTTTGCCCACCCGTAGGGGGGTTAGAGAGAGTCCTGATGCTGTGCCAGCACTGCTCAGCAGCAGACACAACACTGGTGTGATACCAGTGCTGTTCTAGCTACAAGTGCAGAGCACAGCACTGTATGGGCTGCTGCAGGGAAAGTTAACATCCCAGGCAGCCCCAGTACAAGGATTACCTTGGGTGTGTAACCATCTGCACTTTTAAAATTAAAACTTAAAAGCATGTTTTTTAGTCATTTTGGAAAGTTATATTTGCTGCTTTGCTCTTCAGAGAACAGAGGTTGAACATTCTGGAGAGCTCTGACTGCTTACTTCTGATCTTTCTTGTAAGTGTGGATATGTTACAGGTCCAAGAGTGTTGTGAGCCAGGGAAATTCCTACCCTTAACCTGCGACAGGCCAAGGAGTAGAAACTGGCCAAACTGTATTTTCAGAGAAACCAAATTATGAAGAAGTTATTTTGTTATAGTATGAACTATTTGTAGCATTGCATGGGGTTGTTGTGGCCAAAGTGCAGGACCCGGCACTTAGCCATGTTGAACCTCATCCCACTGGTCTCTGCCCATTGATCCAACCTCCAGTCCCTCTGCCGGACCTTCCTACCCTCCGGCAGATCGACACTTCCCCCTAACTTGGTATCATCTGCAAACTTACTGACGGTGCACTCAATTCCCTCATCCAAATCATCAATAAAAATATTAAAGAGGATGGGCCTTTTCCCCAACAGCCTTTCTCTCCTCCACCAGGTCGGTTACCTGGTCATAGAAGATGTGGTTGGTCAGGCAGGACGTACCTTTCATGAACCCATGCTGGCTGGGCCTCATCCCCTGCTTGTCCCTCACATGTTGTGTGATTGCACTCAAGATGATTTCTTCCATCACCTTTCCTGGCACCAAGGTCAGGCTGACAGGCCTGTAGTTCCCCGGGTCCTCCTTACAACCCTTCTTATAGATGGGCGTCACATTAGCAAGTCTCCAGTCATCTGGGACCTCTCCTAATGACCACGACCACTGACAGATGATGGAAAGTGGTCCAGCAATCACATTCGCCAGCTCCCTCAGCACCCTCGTGTGGATTCCATCTGGTCCCATGGACTTGTGACAGTCCAGGTGGAGCAGCAGGTCTCTAACTGTTTCCACCTGAATCAGGGGGTGGGGGGGGTGGGGGGTGTCTTCTGCTCCCTGTCCCAGACTTCCAGATCGGGAGGCTGAGTACCTCGAGGATAAGTGGTGTGACTAGTAAAGACAGATGTTATGAAGGCATTGAGAACCTCAGTCTTTTCCTTATCCTTAGTAGTCGCATTCCCCCCTGCATCCAGTAAAGGATGGAGACTCTCCTTCTCTTACCTTTAATGTATTCGTAAAAACATTTTTGGTTATCCTTTACCACAGTGGCCAGGTTGAGCTCATGCCTTTCTGATTTACTCCGTGTATGCTGTCAACTTCCTTGTACTGTCCCCGAGTTGCCTGTCCCTATTTCCAACGGACATAAAGTCTTTTTCTCCCGGACACTCAGCAAAAGTTCCCTGTTCAGCCACGCCGGTCTTCTTCCACGCCAGCTTGTCTTAAGGCACACAGGAACAGCCTGCTCCTGCGCCTTTAAGACTTCCTTCTTCAGGAGCATTCAGCCTTCCTGGACCCCTCTGCCCTTCAGGACTGACTCCCAAGGGACCCTCCCTACCAGCATCCTGAACAGTTCCAAGTCTGCCCTCCGGAAGTCCAAGATAGCAGTTTTACGTAATTCCCTACTTGGTGCTGGATGTAATAATCAGTTCATTTTTATTTGGATGTGGTATTGCAGCCTTTCTACTTTGTCTGGCCATTGCCCGGAAGTAGATTGCTGTTACAGTGACTTTTTCATGGACTGACTAATTAATCTCCAGAAAGATTCAGAAGATTTTGTCCTTGGAATAGTTGATTACCATTTCTGACCATCTTAGAATAAGAAATGAAAAAAAAAAATCCATTTGTATGGGTTGAAATTGTCTCACTCTCTGAAGTGTTTACATTCTCAGATATCTACTGAAACTTTTTTTTTTAACCTTGTGCAGTGGTTTTACGTGGCAAGGTTTTGTCAGCGGGGGGCCATATGGGTGGCTTCTGTGAGAAGAATCCAGAAGCTGCCCCATGTTAGATAAGGGCCCCGCTGCTGGCCAGAGCCAAGCCAATAAGCAATATTATTTGCGCCTCTGTGAGAGCATATTTAAGAAAGGGGAAAAAAAAAAAAAAAAACAGCTGGGGAACAGCAGCTGGGAGAGAGAGAAGTGAGAAACAGCCTTGCAGGTGCCAAGGTCAGTGTGGAACGAGGGGGAGAGGTGCTCCAGGCTCGGAGCTGAAGTTCCCCTGCAGCCTGTGGTGAGGATCATGGTGAAGCAGGCTGTCCCCCTGCAGCCTATGGTGTACCATGGTGGAGCAGGTTTCCACACTGCAGCCCATGGAGGAGACCACGGTCGTGCAGGTGGACCTGCACTGACGGAGCCCGCGGCCTGTGGAGAACCCCTGGCTGAGCAGATTCCAGGCCGGACCTGTAGCCTGTGGAGAGGAGCCCACGCAGGAGCAGGGGATCTGGGGGGAGCTGCTGCCCGTGGGGGCCCCAGGTTGGAGCAGTGTGCTCCTGATGGATGGACCCCGTAGTACGGACCCATATTTGGAGTAGTTCTTGAAGAGCTGCTGCCTGTGAGAAGCCCATGCAGGATCAGTTCAGGAAGGACTGCATCCTGTGGGAGGGACCCCACGTTGGAGCAGGGAAAGAGAGTGACCGAGAAGGAGCGGCAGCGAAGAAGCGCTATAGACTGACTGTAACCCCCATTCCCCCATTCCCCTGTGCCGCTCGGGGGAGGAGGTGGAAGAGGGCGGATGGGGGGAAGGTGTTTTTGGTTTCTTTCCTTTGTTTCTCATTTCTCTAGCCTGTTAGTAATAGGCAATGAATCTTACTATCTCCCTACTCTGAGTCAGTTTTGCCCATCACGATAATTGTTAAGCGATCTCCCTGTCCTTATCTCAACCCTTGAGCCCTTTTCATCGTATTTTCTCCCCCTTTCCCTTTGAGGAGGGGGAGTGAGAGAGCAGTTGTCTCTCCAGGAGTATTCAGCCTTCTTGGACCCCTCTGCCCTTCAGAACCGACTCCCAAGGGACCCTCCCTACCAGTGTCCTGAACAGCTCAAAGTCTGCCCTCCGGAAGCAGTTTTACTGATCCCCTTCCTGACTTCACCAAGAAAAGAGAACTCTACCATTTCATGGTCACTCTGCCCAAGACAGATCACCACATCTCCCACAAGTCCTTCTCTTTTTTAAGCTTTGAGATTACTATGGTTACAGACTTGCTCCAACTGACTGCACAACTAATTCTGATATTAAGGATTATTGACCCAAAGCAGTGCACATACAGGAAAGATTGCACTTTTACTTACAGAATCTGTCAGTGGTAGGCAGTTGAGAAGAGATATCGTAATCATTTCTATTCACTATATTTCAAAAGACTGTCAAAAAATAGTTGATCTCTGATCTTTCCCTAGACATTGGTATATCCACATATAGATGAGAGACCAGGAATTTAAAGGATTGGAACTCAGCAGTCATAATTCAGGCTGAGACCATAAAACATCACTGACATGAGAAGGCATCAGTGTATCTGTATGGGGCTTACATGGCAATGCTTTGGTAAGAGTGGGGCTGCAGGGTTTGCTTCTGTGAGAAGAATCCAGAAGCTGCCCCACCTCAGATAAGAGCTCCAGAAGGGACCTGCTGCTGGCCAGAGCTGAGCTGATGAGTGATGCTGGAAGAGCATATTTAAGAAACGGAAAAAACTGCTGCACAACAGCAGCTGGGAGAGCAAGGAGTGAGAAACAGCCCTGCAGACACCAAGGTCAGTGAAAAAGGAGGGGGAGGAGGTGCTCCAGGTAGCAGAGGAGAAGTTCCCCTGTGGTCTCTGGAGAGGACTATGGTTAAGTAAGCAGTCCCCCTCCAGCCCATGGTATACCACAGAGGAGCAGATCTCCACACTGCAGCCCATGGAGGCACCCACGGTAGTGCAGGTGGATCTGCCATGATGGAGGATGCGGCTCATGGAGAGCCTCCACAGGAACTCCGGGCCAGACTTGTAGCCCATGGAGAGGAGCCCACGCAGGAGCAGGTGATCTGGCAGGAGCTGCTGCCCATGGGGGACCCATGTTGGAGCAGTTTGCTCCTGACAGATGGACCCTGTGGTACACACCCATATTGGAGCAATTCTTAAAGAGCTGCTGCCTGTGAGAAACCCATGTAGGATCAGCTCGAGAAGGACAGCATCCCATGGGAGGGACCCCATGTTGGAGCAGGGGAAGAGAGTGACCAGGAACGGGTGGCGGAGATGAAGCATTAGGGACTGACTAAAGTCCCCATTTCCTATTCCCCTGCGCCGCACGGGAGGAAGAGGTAGAAGAGGATGGATGAGGGGGAAGATGTTTTTAGTTTGCTTTTAGTTTCTCACTGCTCTAGTCTGTAATAGGCAATAAATTACATTAATCTCCCTGTGTTGAGTCTGTTTTACCCATGATGGTAATTGGTGAGTGATCTCCCTGTCCTTATCTCAAGCCTTGAGCCCTTTATCATTATATTTTCTTCCCCTCTTCCTTTGAGGAGGGGGAGTGAGAGAGTGGTGTGGTGGAGTTTAGCTAGCTAGCAGTGTGAAACCACCACAGTATCTGGCAAGAACAATCACTACCTTTTAAGTACCTATTTCTACCAATTACCTTGTTCATTTTTGGGCCCCTCAGTACAAGAAGGACATCGAGGCCTTGGAGCATGTCCAGAGAAGGGCTACGAAGCTGGTGAAGGATCTGGAACACAAGTCCTATGAGGAGCGGCTGAGGGACCTGGGGTTGTTTAGTCTGGAGAAGTGAAGGCTCAGGGGAGACCTTATTGCTCTCTACAACTACCTGAAAGGGAGTTGTGGGGAGCTGGGGGTCGGCCTCTTCTCACAGATAACTGGCAATAGGACTAGAGGGAATGGCCTCAAGTTGTGCCAGGGGAGGTTTAGTTTGGAAATTAGGAGACATTTCTTCTCAGAAAGAGTAGCCAGGCATTGGACCTGGTTGCCCAGGAAGGTGGTGGAGTCACCGTCCCTGGGGGTGTTTAAGGAAAGGTTGGACGTGGTGCTTAGGGACAGGGTTTAGTGGGTAATATTGGTGGTAGGGGGATGGTTGGACCAGATGATCTTGGAGGTCTTTTCCAACCTTAATGATTCTATGATTCTAAATATTACCAGAACTAGCATTCTATCACCTTGGACAAGTGAATCCTAAGATTAATAATGAACATGCTCTTCACTTCAAATATGATACTCACAAGCCCTTCCACCTTCACTTTTCAAGGACTTTTGTTGAGAACCTGGTAGGATGAGTGGAGCCTGCATAGTAAATAATAAGCAACTGTCTATGGAAGGATTTCTGTTAATTTGTAATCATAGAATGGTTTGGGTTGGAAGGGACCTTAAAGATCACCTAGTTCCAACCTCCCTGCCATGGGCAGGGACACCTCCCGCTAGACCAGGTTGCCCAAAAGTCCTATCCAACCTGGCCTTGCATACTTCTAGGGAGGGGGCATCCACAACTTCTTTGGGCAACCTGTTCCAATGCCTCACCATTCATACTGAAGAATTTCCTCCTAATGTCTACTCTAAATCTACCCTCTTTTAGTTTAAAGCTGTTACCGCTTATCCTGTCACTACACTCCCTGATAGAGAATCCCTCTCCAGTTTTCTTGTAGGCCCCATTTAGGTACTGGAAGGCCACTGTAAGGTCTCCTCGGAACCTTCTCTTCTCCAGGCTGAACAACCCCAACTCTCTCAGCCTCTCTGCACAGAGGAGAGGTGCTCCAGTCCCCTGATCATCCTCATGGCTCTCCTGTAGACTCGCTCTAACAGGTCCATTTCCTGATATGTTGGAAAGAATAGAGATTGTGATTTTTTTGTGTACTGTCTCTGGCTTCTAAATTCTGTTTAAAAATGCATGGAAATGGGCATAATTTCTAAAAAGAGTGTTTTGTAAGGGTAAAAGACCATCCACAAATTCTAAATTCCCTGAGACGTTTGTTAATGAAATATCTTACTTTTAGTATCTGTTCATTTCAAGAGCTGAAGATGCTTTCTGTCTTGGGTTAACTGAGGTTATATAGAAATTAGAATAGTTCAGTTGGAAGGGACTTACAAAGATCATCAAGTCCAACTGCCTCTCCAATTCAAGGCTAACCAAAAGTTAAAGCATATTATTGAGGGCATTGTCCAAATGCCTCTTGAACACTGACAGGCATGAGCATCAGCATTGGTTACCAGGGAGCAGAGACCGGCACCTCCCTCTGTGCTTCCCCTTCTCAGGGAGTTGTAGAGAGCAACAAGGTTCTCTCTTATCCTTCTTTTCTCCAGACTAGACAACCCAAGTGTCCTCAGCCTCTCCTCATAGGACACGCCTTCCAACACTTTTACCAGCTTTGTTGCCCTCATATACCTTTAACAGCTACCCAGAGCTGTGAAGCCATTTGGTAGCCATTTTGTAATGAGTGTCTCTGAACAAGGAAATCATTTCTGTAGTCAGCTTAGCATTAGAAGGTGAGTAACATTTTTGGATGACTATATACAATAAAAACATGAGTGGAGCAGTATCCTTGCAGATCAGTGAAGATCTTAATCTACCTCCAGATGTGCTTTGGTCATTCCTACTGAACCAAATTAATATTGCCTCAGCTGCCTTTTCTGCCAGTTCATGGTAGAAACAGCAGAATAACCAGTGTTTCCTCTTCTCAAGTGTTTCATTTTATTACCTAACATTTTATCTTAAACCATCATGTGTCACTGAGGAGTGGACTTATCTTACATCTTCTGGCTTCTGTGCTGATCTGTATGAATCAGCTGAGCATAGTAACCTCTGGCCTGCTTCATCACTTCTATGGGTCTCAAAGCCCTTTAATAGTAGAAGTAAGGATCTTCTGACAAGTCTAGTAAAGGGTTTTATCTATGTTTTTCATGTAGTTGTTCCTTCGGGGAAAGAGGGGAATGTCTGTTTCCTAAGATATCCTCTAGATTGGTTTTCCTATCAGTTCTCATCAAAAATTCTGGCATTTTCTTCATCTGGAAAGATAGTGTCAGGACTGACTTTGCTCCTCCGATCTGGGAAATGTATTCAGGTGATCTTAACTGCACAAAGGTTGTAGTCTTGCTCGAAGTCTTTAGGATTGCTGGAAATGCATGCAATGGTTTTGCAGCCCCAGGTAAGAGGTTTGAATGTCTTAGTCGGAGTCATTCCTTCCCTTTTCCATACCTTCAGTTACTTAAGGCCCTATTTTGCTGTTCTTTACACCTTTTTCATAGAAACATAAAATGGCTTGGATTGGAAGGGACCTTAAAGATCATCTAAATCCAACCCCCCTGCCATGGGCAAGGATGCCACCCACTAGATCAAGTTGCCCATGGACTTGTCCAACCTGGCCTTGAACACCTCCAGGGATGGAGCATCCACAACCTTTCTGGGCAACATGTTGCAGTCCCTCACTACCCTTACAGTGCAGAATTTCCTCCTAATGTCTAGTCTCAGTCTATCTTCTTTTAGTTTAAGACCATTCCCCCTTGTCCTATCATTATGTACCCGATAATGGATGGAGTCCTCCTCCACCTATTTTATAAGACCCCTTTAAGTATTGAAAGGCTGCAATGAGGTTTCCCTGGAGCCTTCTCTTCTCCAGGCTGAACAGACCCAGCTCTCTCAGCCTTTCTTCGTAGGAGACATGCTCCAGCCCCTTGATCATCTTTGTGGCCCTCCTCTGGACTCGCTCTAAGAGATAAACATCCTTCTTGTGCTGGGGGCTTGTGGTGGTTTTACTCAGGTGGGCAGCGGAGTTCCACCATGGCTGCTCTCTCACTCCCCCCTCCTCAAAGAGGAAGGGGGAGAAAATACGACACAAAGAGCTCGAGGTTTGAGATCAGAATGATTTAATTAAAGGGAAAGGGAATGGGGAAAAAAAAACAAAAAAAAAAAACAAGGGCGTGTGGAAGCACAGAGAGAAAGGGGAAAAAAAAGTTATTCTCTACTTCCCATCAACGAGCGATGTTCGGCCACATCCTGGGAAGCAGGGCCTCAAAACGCGTAACGGTTGTTCGAGAGGACAGCCCCCTCCCCCACGAGAGCCCCCCTTTTATTGCTGAGTGTGACATCAGGTGTTATGGAATATCCCTTTGGTTGGTTTAGGTCAGCTGCCCTGGCGATGTCCCCTCCCCATCACTTGCCCACCCCCATCCTGCTGGCTCTTGGGGGCTTAGAGGGAGTCCTGATGCTGTGCCAGTACTATGCAGCAATAGACACAACACTGGAGTGATACCAGTGCTGTTCCAGCTACGAGTGCAGAGCACAGCACTGTGTGGGCTGCTGCAGGGAAACTGGACTCCATCCCAGACAGACCCAGCACAACCTCCACCCCTTATTCCATAACATTTGTGTCACACTCAGGTCCCACATAGTTTAGTATATAGATATTCTCATCACCATTGTTCCCTGTCCATTAAATTATTTATAGGTCTGTACTTCTTTTCATTCCATAGGCCTCCCCCCAGAATGTTCATAAAAACTGTTGATGGTTTCAGCTTCATCTGTCAAAGTGGTCACTCAGGGCAGGCGGAGTTGGTTTTCTTGACACCAGCACCAGCTTAGCTCACGTCACTGTTGCACTTGCCCGGTTCCTTGCGAAGTTGACCTGTCATTGGTTCTGCAGTGTCCTCCTACAACACATAACTTGGATTACAGAATATTTTTCTCCCAAGGTTCAGTCTCCTTGAGGCACACACCTGATATCCCCATCCTTTTACATTACCCACCGGGTGTACCCTGGTCCTTGGGCGAAGACAATCCCACGAGTGGGTTTGCCTTTTCCCATGGCAGGAGCAACCCACACCGCCTTCCCCATCCACTTCCCTACATGCGCTACAGGGACTTTAGCTTCTCCCACAGTGTGTAGGGGTTTTTCTAATTCACTCACTCCTAACCATGGTAGAAACCACCTTCCAAAATGGTGAAATCCCATGTTTCTTTTCACTAGAGGATTTTCTGGAGTTCTTTTAACTCTGTGTGGGATGTCAGGAGGGGTTTGGCTTTGTGGTTCTTCAACAATGGTTACATTTGGAATTATTGCCCCAGGGTGTAAGCTCCCTTCCACCCCAGGGGCAACACCTTCCTAGCTTTATTACCACATAGCCAGTACCAACCCTTGCCATTCGGGGTGGGCCATCCGGTTACAGGATTCCCACGATATACTTGGTGCGCATTGTAAAGGTTCGCATTCCCGTAGCTACCGTATTCAGTACAGTATGGATAATTCCCTACTTCATGGATAATACCTCTGCATCCAGGGTCAGTTTTATTACCTCCTGAGTTTATACTAATGTTGTCTAAAGAACATCTTTGATAACATGTGATATTATAGCCAGGATTATGTGTAGGGAGTTCAACCTCATAATCTATTCCTTCTCGGGACTGAGTATAATTTGCTGTGTTTAGAAATTTGGAGAATCCAGATATAGTTGTCGCTGGTAACGGAATAGCAATTAGGGACAAGGCCTTCTCAGTGTTTTTAGGCATTTGGGAACAAATACAACAATTATTCCGATAGAGAACTCGAGAGATATTCTGAATTAATTGGAAATGTTGATTTTCCCCCCATCCTATCACTACTCTATTAAGAATAAAGAATACTAGAATAAATTTAAAATACATCATTACTATATATATATCCCTATTAAAAAGAAAAACAATTAATACAGATAATAAAAAATCACACACTAAAGTTTCAAAAAGAAAGAAAAAAAAAACTAAAATACCTCCTCCCCCCATTACCTATTAATTCTATTAATTCTAAGGAGAAATTAAAAGTTTACAATAGTTAGTTTTGTTTGTTTTTAACAGTCTAGATCTTAAAAGTCCTTGTTAAAACAGTCTTTTATGTATCAGGGTTAACTGATGCTTTTACCCGGGCATAATGAGTCCACCCTTTCTCAGCTGTTCTTATTGCTGTCTCAGTAGTCAGGAGCACCTGGAATGGTCCGTCCTACTCAGGTCGCAGTTTCGGTTCTCTCCAAGTCTGTATCAGAACCCAATCTCCAGCTCGGAATGGATGAATCGGGACTTCCAGAGGTGGAGTTTGAGCTAACAGTCCACGGGTCCTGAGAGATAATAAAGAGAACGACAGCCCGAGTATATAGTTTTTAAGAAAAGCATCCTTTGTCTCAAACTGAGGTAACTCCCCTCTGCCCAGGTATGGCAACCCAAATAATATTTAATATGGTGAGACTCCCACATCCTTCCTTGGCGCCGTTCAAATTCGCAGAAGTGCTAAAGTTAAACACTTTGTTCAGGGGAGTCGAGTTTCTAAAACTAATTTAGTTAGTTGTTTTTTTATTATCTGATTCATTCGTTCCACTTTCCCAGAAGAGGAAGGATGCCAGGGAGTATGAAATTCCCAGTTAATCCCCAGAGCCTGCATTACCCCTTGTAATATCTGTGATGTAAAGTGACTTCCTTGATCAGAGTCAATATTTTCAACAATTCCATACCTGGGAATTATTTGTTCTAAAATTACCTTAGCTACTGTGTTCGCAGTAGCAGATACTGAGGGAAAAGCCTCCACCCATCCTGATAAGTAGTCAATTAAGACTAATAAGTATTTAAATCTACCTATTTTGGGGAGTTCTGTAAAGTCCACTTGTATACTCTGGAAAGGTCGAATTCCTGGTTCTTGCCCCACTTTTGACTGCTTACGAATGATCTTCCTATTTATCTTTTGACATATTACACATCCCCTGCACACTTGCTTAGCCAGAGTATATATATCCCCCCACACACATATTTTCGTAGAACAGCATCACACATTGCTTGAACTCCCCAATGACTTCCTTGGTGTAAAACAGTTAATATTTGCCTCATTATTGCCTTGTTCAGCATTTCTCTTCCATCAGGGAGTATCCATTTTCCTTCAGACTCCGTGGCTCCTAATTCCTTAAAGCAATCTTTTTCTTTATCACTAAATATCTGTTTTTTCTGGTGGAGAGGGTACCTCAGGTATAAGACAATTTATAGTGGATTCCGATTATAAGGCTGCCTCCCGGGCCTTTTCATCTGCCACCTGGTTTCCTCGTGCAGTGACTGAATTCCTTTTCTAATGTCCTTTTATGTGCACTATTGCAATTTCAACAGGTAGTAACAAATTATCTAGGACTTGTTTTACAAGTTCACTATGGACCAGTTCCTTTCCCTTACTATTGATCAATCCATGTTCTTCCCAGATTTTACCAAATGTGTGAACCACTCCATATGCATATTTTTAATCAGTATAAATGGTTCCCTTTTTCTCTTTAAGCAGTATAAGTGCCTGATTTAAGGCATATAATTCACATGTTTGGGCTGACCAGTTATTAGGTAATCGGCCCATCTCTTTTACTTCCTCAGTAAATCCATCAATCACAGCATATTCATTATACCTTTTTCCCTCTACTACCCTTGAGGATCCATCAATAAACAGAATATCTCCTTCCTCCAGGGGAACATCTTGTAAATCAGGTCTCATTTTAGTTTGATATTCAGTTAAATCCAGGCAGCTATGTTCTGTATTCTCTCCAGCACTTTCCCCTTTCCATAGGAAAGTAGCTGGATTCAGGCATGCTTTTGTAGTTAACACTAAGTCATCCTTTTCAATCAGTATTGCCTCATATTTTAAAATTCTGGAATCAGTCAGCCAGCGCCCAGCTTTCTGAGTTAGGATCGTTTTAACCTGGTGTGGAGTAGTAACTACCAGACAACCCCCGAAAGTTAATTTCCTACTTTCCTCTACCAGGATAGCAGTCGCAGCCACAGCTTGAACACATTCAGGCCATCCTCTAGAAACTGGGTCCAGCAATTTAGATAAATAAGCCACCAGTTGATGCTTATCCCCCCATTCCTGAGCCAATACTCCCAATGCTGCTCCCTGATCCACGGTAGCAAAAAGACAAAAAGGTGTATGTAATGCGGGTAGAGCTAAAACTGGTGCCGTAATTAAGCTCTGTTTCAGATTTTCTATTAACTCCTTTTCTTTTTCTGTCCAAGTATATTAGGCTCCTCATCTAATAACTTGAGATACAATCCTTTTGTCTTCTGAGCATATGCCTCTATCCATAATCGACAGTAGCCGATCAGCCCCAAAAATTTCCTTAGTTCTCTTTTAGTTTTAGGTAGGGGTAATTCAACAATTCCCTGGATCCTCTCTGGATTTATTCTTCGTTTTCCTTCAGACACTAGATGCCCTAAATACTTAACCTCCCTTTCCACATATTGTAATTTATATTTTGATACTCTCAAGCCCAGCTTTGCTAGGAAATTTAGCAACTTATTAGTGGCTTCTCGCACCACTGTTCTCTCTGGTCCAGATAATAAAAGATCATCCACATATTGCAGGAGCAACACCCCTTCTGGAAGTTGTAATTTTTCCAAGATCTGTTCTAAAGCTTGGCCAAATAGATTTGGTGATTCTGTAAACCCCTGAGGCAAGACTGTCCATGTATATTGTTGTTTTCGCCCTGTTTCAGGGTCTTCCCACTCAAAGGCAAATATATTCCTGCTCGCAGGGTCCAGTGGACAGGCCCAAAAGGCATCCTTCAAATCTATTACACTGAACCACTTATGTTCATGTGGGATCTTGTTCATCAGAGTGTATGGATTTGGAACCACAGGGTGGTGCTTCCGCACTATCTCATTAATTTTTCTTAGATCCTGCACCAATCGGTAAGAACCATCAGCCTTTCTTACTGGCAGAATAGGAGTATTAAAAGGAGACATGCATGGTTCTAATAATCCATCCTTAATCAATTCTTTTATTACTGATTTAAGACCGTTTCGTCCTTCAGTTGAAATAGGGTATTGCTTCTGCTTTATTGTCTCATATCCTTCCTGCATATCTATCTTTAGGGGGGTAATATTAATTCTTCCTCTATTTCCCTCCTTGACCCACACTATAGGGTCTATTTCTTTTTCATCATCTTCTGTCAATAACCTCATTTATACCGTTATCCCTGTTTGACCAGTTACTATCTATGTATCCAATTTCATCATTAGGTCCCTCCCCAACAAATTAGCCCCTGCCTCTGGTACATATAATAATTGCCCAGTAATTATTTTTTCCCCCAATCTCAGTTTGGTTTCCCCAAAAAGTGGCACTGTTATTCCCATCCCTTCCACCCCCCTTACCCTTAGGGTCTCATCAGTTAATTTAAGCCCTGATACCTTATGAGCTAGTGATGATCTAGCTGCTCCAGTATCCACTAAAAATACAACTTCTTCATTAGGTCCCACCACTATATTTATCAAGGGCTCTCGGTGGGACCAAATCTCTGAGAACCCCTGACTCCCCTATCCTGAATTTATAACACCAATCAATCTCTCCTCCTTTTTCCATTACGGGCAATCCCGTCTAAGGTGACGCTCTCGACCACACTTGAAACATTTTTTCTGTCCCTGTCGCAATTTAAACTGTGACATAGATTTCTCTCCCTGTTGTTCTTTCGTTTCTCTTCTTCTTCTTCCATCTGCTCTAGCCCCTCCTGAAAGTGTCTTCCTCTATCGCTAATTTTCTGTTTCATTATCTGATTCACTGTGGATACCATTAGTTTTGCTTTTTGTTTCTCCTTTTCCTCTCCTCTCCTGACATATACTTTTTGAGCCTCCCGCAGGAGGGTTTCTATTGGCTGTTCACTCCATCCTTCTATCTTTTGGAGCTTTTTATGTATATCTGGCCAAGCTTTGGTCACAAAATGTACTTTCAAAAGCCCCTGGACCAGAGGGTCATCAGGATTCATCCCCGAATACCTCCTCATTCTATCCCTCAGTTTCTGCAAAAAGTCATTAGGGGATTCATCCTTTTGTTGTTGAATATCAAATGCTTTAGTAAAATTCTGGGACTTCGGTACTGCTTCCCTAATCCCCACTACTATTATGACCCTTAGATCTTTCATATGGGTCCTGTGCTGCTGGTTATTATTATCCCAATTGGTGTCAGCTAGTGGATATTTTTGCTCTACCGGAATTGCTCCCAGCCCGGGAGGGTTAGCTCTTTCCCATTCTCGCATAGCCACCCTCCTAATCAATCCCCGCTCTTCCCCAGTAAATAACATACTCAGAACTGACATCATCTCCCCCCAGGAATACAAATTAGGCCCCAGAAACTGTTCGAATTGTTCTGCTAGTCGTATAGAATCCTCAGTTAAAGATTTCATCTCCTTCTTAAAGTTCCTAACCTCCCCACGAGTGAGGGGGGCGTTCACATAACCAGTGTGCCCTGGCCCCATCGGGACCTCCCTAAGAGGGTATATAGACGTACCAGCACTATTGTCGTTAGGGAAGGGAAGATTTTCAATGTCTTTTTTACACTGCTCTAACTCCTGTTGGAGCCTAGAGTGTGCTTTCCTTTTAGGGACTGCCCCCCCCTTCCGGGGCAGCTGCAGCTTCAGCTGCCACTGCCGCCGGTACGATATTAGGATTAAAGGGGGGGGGTAAATTTTCCAAGGGTTCCCACTGACCGACCCCTTCCTCTAATTCCTTTTCCTCCTCTTTCTTTTGATCCCGACCCTTTCTCAGTAAAAGCTGATTCACTTCCTGCATCCAGCAGGCAGCATAATTCGACTCCTCCGAAAACGGAACCTTGTTATTCACATGCAAATTCAAAGCCTGACAAATCCAGTCTTCACCAGACCCGTGTTTTGACCAAAATACTGAAGTTCCTTTTATTGGCTTTTTAGGCCAGACAATTACACAATATTTAACCATTGTTTTTTTATTTTTTTCCCTAGTTTTTGGATTCTCCTCCCAATTCCTTATCATTCTCCCCAAAGGACTATCTTTAGGCACAGTCCCGGGGTCTCCAACCCCACCCTGCTGACTCCTGGAACCCTTAATCCCCAGCTCTTCCTGATGTGCTGCTGTGCACTTTACCACCCACAGGGTACCACACGCCTTCACCTAGGATTAGGACAGAGGTGGGGTGTACTGCCGAGCACCTCACTTCACCCTGCTCGGGGTACCGTACACCTAAAGGCCCAAACCCCCCGAGACTCTCTTTCACTCCTCTCCTCTCTCTCTTTCACTTCGTCCATCTCCAGCCGAGGGGACTTCGTTCGTCCCCTCGCAGGACCACCGAGCCTCGCGGATCGGGACTTCACATTCGCTCTGCACTAAAAGTGCGTGTCATTCACACTCACACTCATTCACACCAGAGTCTCCCCGAACCCAACCCAAGGCAAGATACGGTAAAGTTTCCCTTACCTTGGTCCGTGCATGGCTTCCTGGTCCAGGTTATCAGCAGTAATCCCAGTGCCTGTTCCCGATCCGGGCTTGACTATATCTGGGCTGTGTCTATGTATGTTTGTGCTGGCCTCCTTTCTCCCCAGAGCTTCGCAGAGCCTGTCTTCAGATTAACAGTCTCGGTCCTTTGCCAGCCATACCGAGACGGCCCACCACCCCTGACGGGACCGCTGAAATCAGCAGGGTGCACCTTCCTGTCTGTGGTGGCAAGAAATCTTCGGCAGACGACAAGATCCCGGACAAGCCCCCAAGTTGTGAGAAACATCTCAAATACTTTTCATCAGATAGGATCTTCTGTGAAACTATTTTATTCGCGAATGCAATGGTGGGCGTACTGTCAATCAGGAGCGCATTTTAGTAAACAAATCATAACCTTTTATTCCCTTCTTCCCGATGCCTGATCTCCTCCCCTGTTTCCTCATTGGCTGAGTACTACAGGTTCACGAGCTACTCGACGCTCCTCTATACCATATATGTACAATTTTTCTTTTTTTCAACCCTTTAATTTCTCCTTTCTTACGTTTTGAGAACTTGTGATCTTTGTTTTACTGTTCTCACACTGCTCATCCTGTTTTTCTCAAGCTTCCACCTTGTTTTGGAACTGTGAGGCCTCCTACTGTCCACTTATCTACTTAACATTTCTCCTTATTATGACTACACAACTACCTTGGACTACAGAAAAATAATTCTCTACTGCAAAAACACAACTTAGTTTCTCACAGATTTTAACAGTCCATTGTACCTCTCAACCTTCCCAGAGGCTTGTGGGTGATAAGGGATGTGATACACCCACTCAATGCCATGTCTCTTGGCCCAGGAGGTGACCAAACTGTTTTGGAAGTGGCTCCCACTGTCGGACTCAATTCTCTCTGGAGTACCATGTCACCACAGCACTTGCCTTTCTAGGCCCAAGATAGTGTTTTGGGCCGTGGCATGGTTTACTGGATATGTTTCCAGCCACCCAGTAGTTGCTTCTACCATGGTGAGTATGTAACGTTTGCCTTGGCGGGTTTGTGGGAGTGCTCTGATGTAGTCAGTCTGCCAGGGCTCACCATATCGAAATGCAAGCCATCTCCCCCTATTCCAGGGAGACTTTACCCTCATGGCTCTCTTAATTGCAGCACAGGTCTCACACTCATGGGTAACCTGTGTGATGGTCTCAATGGTCAGGTCCACCCCTCGATCACGAGCCCATCTGTATGTGGCATCCCTCCCCAGATGTCCTGATGTTTCATGGGCCCATCGAGCTACAAACAGCTCACCCTTACGTCCCCAGTCCAGGTTCACCTGAGCCACTTTAATTTTCAAAGCTCGATCCACCTCTTCGTTACTCTGATGTTCTTCGGTGGCACGATTCTTGGGCATGTGAACATCTACATGATGTACCTTTACAGCCAGGTTTTCTACCCGGGCAGCAATATCTTGCCACAGGGTAGCAGCCCAGATAGGTTTACCTCTGCGCTGCCAGTTGCTCTGTTTCCATTGCTGCAGCCACCCCCACAGGGCATTTGCCACCATCCATGAGTCAGTGTAGAGATACAGTACTGGCCATTTTTCTCTTTCAGCAATTTATAGGGCCAGCTGGATGGCTTTCACTTCTGCATACTGACTCGACTCGCCTTCCCCTTCCATGGCCTCCACGACTCGTCGTATGGGACTCCACGCAGCTGCTTCCCATTTCCGATGGCTCCCTACCATGTGGCAGGATCCATCAGTGAACAACACATACTGCTTTCTGTCTTCTGGCAACTCATTGTATGGTGGTGCCTCTTCAGCACGGGTTACCTCTTCTGTCGGCACTCCGAAATCTCTGCCCTCCGGCCAGTCCATGGTCTCTTCCAGGATTCCTGGGCATTTGGGTTTCCCCATTTGAGCCCGCTGTGTAATTAACGCTATCCACTTACTCCATGTAGCGTCGGTTGCATGGTGTGTAGTGGGGATTTTCCCTTTGAACATCCAATGTAACACAGGTAGCCATGGGGCCAAGACAAGCTGTGCTTCTGTACCCACAACTTCTGAAGCAGCTCGAACACCCTCATATCTCTAGTATCTCTTTTTCAGTTGGGGTGTAATTGGCTTCTGATCCTCGATAGCCCCGACTCCAGAACCCCAGAGGTCAACCTCGATTTTCTCCTGGGGTTTTCTGCCAGAGGCTCCAGGTGAGGCCATGCTCCCCAGCTGCAGTGTAAACTATGTTTTGCACAGCTGGTCCTGTACGAACAGGCCCAAGGGCTACTGCATGAGCTATTTCTCGTTTGATTTGTTCAAAGGCCTGTTGTTGCTCGGGGCCCCACTTGAAATAGTTTCTCTTTCGAGTCACTCGATATAGAGGACTTGCAAGCTGACTGTAGCCTGGAATATGCATTCTCCAAAATCCCACAAGGCCTAGGAAAGCTTGAGTTTCTTTTTTGCTAGTTGGCGGAGACATAGCAGTTATTTTGTTGATCACATCCATCGTAATGTGGCGACGTCCATCCTGCCATTTTACCCCCAAGAATTGGATTTCCTGTGCAAGTCCCTTGACCTTACTCTGTTTAATGGCAAAACCAGCTTTCAGGAGAATTTGGATTACTTTCTTCCCTTTCTCAAAAACTTCCTCTGCTGTGTTGCCCCACACGATGATATCATTGATGTACTGCAGGTGTTCAGGAGCTCCCCTTGTTCCAGTGCAGACTGGATCAGTCCATGGCAAATGGTAGGGCTGTGTTTCCACCCCTGGGGCAATCGATTCCAGGTGTATTGGATGCCCCTCCAAGTGAATGCAAACTGCGGCCTGCATGCTGCTGCCAGAGGGATGGAGAAAAATGCATTAGCAATATCAATTGTGGCATACCACTTGGCTGCCTTTGATTCCAGTTCATACTGGAGTTCTAGCATGTCCGGCACTGCAGCACTCAGCGGTGGCGTGACTTCGTTCAGGCCACGATACTCCACTGTTAGTCTCCACTCACCATTAGACTTTCGCACTGGCCATATGGGACTATTAAAGGGTGAATGAGTCTTGCTGATCACTCCTTGGCTCTCCAGATGATGAACCAACTCATGGATGGGAATCAGGGAGTCTCGGTTGGTGCGATATTGCCGCTGGTGCACAGTTGTAGTCGCACTTGTTGTTCTTCAGTCCTCAGCAATCCTACAGCAGAAGGGTCTTCTGAGAGACCAGGCAGAGTAGACAGCTGCTTAATCTTCTCTGTGCTCAAGGCAGCTATGTGAAAAGCCCACCAGTACGCTTTTGGATCCTTGAAGTACCCTCTCTTGAGGTAGTCTATGCCAAGGATGCACAGAGCCTCTGGGCCAGTCATGATGGGGTGTTTTTGCCACTCATTCCCAGTTGGACTCACTTCAGCTTCCAATACAGTTAATACAGTGCCCCGTGGTGTGCGTCCTGGATTCTCCCTTGCTTGAGCCGAAGAATGCTGGCACTTAATGGCTGAAAGATTCTTCCATCTAGGTGAGGAGGAAGTTATGTGTTCTTCTAACCGTTGGGACAGTTTCTCCACGGCTGAAATGCAGGCCCATACTGGGGCAGAGAGATTTTCTTCATATTTATGAAGCTGGTTGGACACAGTCTCCACTGTTGGCCCCATCCCCTCATCCCGATTTATTGCTGCCAGTGTGCTGGCATATGACAGGGGTGCAGCCCGTACAAACTTCAGTGCTGTGCACTGGACTTCATCAGGGTCTTTAGGTGTCTGTTCATGGTGCAAATCACTATAAATCATCTCCAGCACAGCGAATTCCCACAGATGCTGAAGACCTTTCTCCATGGTGGTCCACTTGCCTACTTGATATACAATATCTTCCTTGTGGGGATACCTTTCTTTCACAGCTGCCAGGAGTCGCCTCCAGAGGCTGAGAACCTGTGCCTCTCTCCCAATTACTCTGTCTATGACCCTTTCTCTAGTGAGGGATCCCAACTGCTTGGCTTCATTGCCTTCTAGCTGTTGGCTACTGACCCCAGTGTCCCAGCATCGAAGCAGCCAGGTGAGGAGGTTCTCACTTGGATGACGACTGAAATCCTTTCGTATTTCTCGCAACTCACTCAAGGATAGAGATCGAGTGGTTTCTGATTCATTTATGATTTCCGTCTCTTCTCCCTGATGTTGTTGTGATGACGCTGCTTTAGAGCTGCCTGCCTTTTCCTCTTCTCCCTCCTACTTAGGAGGAGCTTCTTCCCTTACTAAACGAGCTGACTTCAGTTTCCATTGTTTTGTCTTGACTATAGGGGCAACTGATACTATGGATGGTTGGTCCTCTGGGGTGGTCACAGTGTGCGTTATCTCATCATCGAATTCAGAAACTTCCCCATCCCCTTGAGGGTGCTGGGCACTGTTAATTACCATTTGATAGGCATGAGCCAGACCCCAGCAGAGTGCAGCAAGCTGGTAGAGTTCTCTGGTACTGCCAGGGTTGGAGCATACGTCTTTCAAACATTCTACTATTTTTTTGGATTTCACACTTGTTCAGGGGTTAAGTGAAAAACCGTTGGAGGAGACAACCGTGACAGGTACCTGCCCATATCCCTCCACACACCTTGCCACCCACAACTACTTTGTCTCGGGGCAGGTTCTTGGATGACATTCTTAATGAATTGTTTGACCTTAGGGAGGAAGAGAAACACTAGAACTAGTAATAGGAGGATGACAGCCGACCAAGGGTATTCAAGATACTCGAAGGCTGTTGCAATTAGCCCACAGGGAGAGAAGAAGAAGGCACCGCTCCCGATATTATTCACAAATTGACTTCTAGGGGAGAAAAAGAAGGCAGTGTAATTCTTAATATTTCCAAAAAGATAATCTCCAGGAGACCAGAATGATAACAATACAGGGCCTGAGTACCAGATGAAACTGAAGGCCAGTATGTTACAGCACAGCATGATAAAGAAACCAAACAGAGATTTTAGCACATTCTCTGATCGGATATAGAGGAGAAAAGAGAACAGAGAACGGACTACATACAACATAGTCACACAGAAAAATATTAACAAATATTAACAGCAAACCAAACATTGTGACTAGCAAGTATGTTAGTCGTAAATACTTTAACCAATTCTACTGTTATCTCAAGCCTCGAGCCCCACGTTGGGCGCCAAAAAGGGCTGTGGTGGTTTTACTCAGGTGGGCAGCGGAGTTCCACCATGGCTGCTCTCTCACTCCCCCCTCCTCAAAGAGGAAGGGGGAGAAAATACGACACAAAGAGCTCGAGGTTTGAGATCAGAATGATTTAATTAAAGGGAAAGGGAATGGGGAAGAAAAAAAAAAACAAAAAAAAACAAGGGCGTGTGGAAGCACAGAGAGAAAGGGGAAAAAAAAGTTATTCTCTACTTCCCATCAACGAGCGATGTTCGGCCACATCCTGGGAAGCAGGGCCTCAAAACGCGTAACGGTTGTTCGAGAGGACAGCCCCCTCCCCCACGAGAGCCCCCCTTTTATTGCTGAGTGTGACATCAGGTGTTATGGAATATCCCTTTGGTTGGTTTAGGTCAGCTGCCCTGGCGATGTCCCCTCCCCATCACTTGCCCACCCCCATCCTGCTGGCTCTTGGGGGCTTAGAGGGAGTCCTGATGCTGTGCCAGTACTATGCAGCAATAGACACAACACTGGAGTGATACCAGTGCTGTTCCAGCTACGAGTGCAGAGCACAGCACTGTGTGGGCTGCTGCAGGGAAACTGGACTCCATCCCAGACAGACCCAGCACAACCTCCACCCCTTATTCCATAACATTTGTGTCACACTCAGGTCCCACATAGTTTAGTATATAGATATTCTCATCACCATTGTTCCCTGTCCATTAAATTATTTATAGGTCTGTACTTCTTTTCATTCCATAGGCCTCCCCCCAGAATGTTCATAAAAACTGTTGATGGTTTCAGCTTCATCTGTCAAAGTGGTCACTCAGGGCAGGCGGAGTTGGTTTTCTTGACACCAGCACCAGCTTAGCTCACGTCACTGTTGCACTTGCCCGGTTCCTTGCGAAGTTGACCTGTCATTGGTTCTGCAGTGTCCTCCTACAACACATAACTTGGATTACAGAATATTTTTCTCCCAAGGTTCAGTCTCCTTGAGGCACACACCTGATATCCCCATCCTTTTACATTACCCACCGGGTGTACCCTGGTCCTTGGGCGAAGACAATCCCACGAGTGGGTTTGCCTTTTCCCATGGCAGGAGCAACCCACACCGCCTTCCCCATCCACTTCCCTACATGCGCTACAGGGACTTTAGCTTCTCCCACAGTGTGTAGGGGTTTTTCTAATTCACTCACTCCTAACCATGGTAGAAACCACCTTCCAAAATGGTGAAATCCCATGTTTCTTTTCACTAGAGGATTTTCTGGAGTTCTTTTAACTCTGTGTGGGATGTCAGGAGGGGTTTGGCTTTGTGGTTCTTCAACAATGGTTACATTTGGAATTATTGCCCCAGGGTGTAAGCTCCCTTCCACCCCAGGGGCAACACCTTCCTAGCTTTATTACCACATAGCCAGTACCAACCCTTGCCATTCGGGGTGGGCCATCCGGTTACAGGATTCCCACGATATACTTGGTGCGCATTGTAAAGGTTCGCATTCCCGTAGCTACCGTATTCAGTACAGTATGGATAATTCCCTACTTCATGGATAATACCTCTGCATCCAGGGTCAGTTTTATTACCTCCTGAGTTTATACTAATGTTGTCTAAAGAACATCTTTGATAACATGTGATATTATAGCCAGGATTATGTGTAGGGAGTTCAACCTCATAATCTATTCCTTCTCGGGACTGAGTATAATTTGCTGTGTTTAGAAATTTGGAGAATCCAGATATAGTTGTCGCTGGTAACGGAATAGCAATTAGGGACAAGGCCTTCTCAGTGTTTTTAGGCAGTTGTTTTCCAGCTACGAGTGCAGAGCACAGCACTGTGTGGGCTGCTGCAGGGAAAGGTGACTCCATCCCAGACAGACCCAGCACAGGGCTCCAGACCTGGACACAGTACTCCAAGCGGGTCCTCACAAGGGCAGAGTAGAGGGGGACAATCACCTCCCTCAACCTGCTAGCCACTCCTCTTTTGATGCAGCCCAGGATGCAGTTAGCCTTCTGGGCTGCAAGCACGCACTGCTGGCTCATGTCGAGCTTTTCATCCACCAGAACCCCTAAGTCCTTCTCTTCAGGGCTGCTCTCAATGAGTTCTTCTCCCAGTCTGTACTCCTGGCTGGGATTGCCCTGACCCAGGTGCAGCACCCTGCACTTGGACTTGTTGAACCTCATTAGGTTCAGTGGACATTCAAATCCATCTCCATACGGATCCTTTATAATTTAATAAATACAGACTTTACTTTGTTAGTGGTATCATAGTTTTAAAGGTATAAAGACTGGAGAACTGAAGAAAGATTTGGGCACCTGATTTTGTCTTTTGTTTGTCTAAGTAAAGATAACTTTCCCAGTAAACATCAGGGTTGTTCTGTGCTTACTCTAGAACACTTCAAATTCTTGTAGATTAAGCCCATTTTCTTCTATTTTGAATGTAATTTATCTAATAAAAAGTTATATTAATGACTTTATGTTGTTTATTCAACATACTTTGAACAATAGTACAGGAACTGACAAAATACTTCATTCTGCTGTCACTGAGAGAAATTCAAAGTAGTAATCTAAATGTTGGGAAACTATCTTATAAGAAAATGACTTTTTTATTTAGAGGGTTTTCTGAGAAGCTTTGAAGATCAGATACTTTTGGACAACACTTTGTCCAAAAGAGGTTCTCAGGGTTTGCTTATTGAAGTATTTTTTTCAAAGCATAACGTACATGAAAGTATATGCAATTGCACTGGCTGTTTACAAGGTATTTCTTTTACATACCCTGGACTGTGTGGTGTTGTCACAGTGAATAAGTAATTGATAAAGGGTTTCCAAGTAGACTGGCTGTAACCAGATTAGTAGTAATCTCAGATTTAAATTTCCTGTTTGATAAGATATAGTTCTCTAATAGACTGTAGTTTTAACGCTTAAGATGTGCATCTCAGTTACTTGCTATAAAATATGGTAATTAAAATTGTATTTTCAAACATGATAAATCATCAATTACTTTATCTTTTTTTCTTCCATTAAAAAAAAAACAATTTGCTTTTTGCAGAGCTGCAGGTTGTATGCAACAAAACACTTACGAGTATTACTGAGAGCAAATGTAGAGTTCTTCAGCAACTGGGGGATTGAGTTACTGGTGACCCAGTTACATGATAAAAATAGAACTATTTCTTCTGAAGCACTTGATATTCTAGATGAGGCATGTGAAGACAAGGTGAGCATCCTTTTCCTTTTCAGTCTATTTGTGGTATGCTACTCTGTAAAGTGTTCCCCAACCTCCTCCAGTAACAAAGTAAAACAGTAGCAAGAAGCTACCGATGGTTTGCTTTCTTGATTGTCCTTCATGGACTTCATAATACTTTGTAGACCCTATGCTGAAAAAGCTGCACTGTTAATGACAAGAAAGTGTAGATGTTTGGATTATGCTTATTTTTAAATATTAATTCAGGCTAATTCAGCTATTTTGATCATTATACTTTGTAAAGGAATATGTATTTAATGACAGAAGGTACAAAAAGTGGATAATATTAGGATGAGGTTAGTGCTGTTTGATACTTCTTTGTGTGAAAAACTTGTTACATCATTGCTGGCAGATTGTTGTAATTGTTGTAGTTTTCAGAGTGTTATAGTCCTCAGATATTACTTATGTATTTTTAATTATTTTAGGCCAATCTTCATGCCCTTATCCAAATGAAACCAGCTCTTTCTCACCTTGGAGACAAGGGTTTGCTTCTACTCGTAAGGTAAATTTGAATATGCTGTTTGACTTTCCACCATGGAAACAATAAGTTTTTGGTTTTTATTCAAATTATGTGATTTAAATGGGATACTGACTGACTGGTGTTACTTTACAGGTTTCTGTCCGTTCCAAAGGGGTTTTCGTATCTAAATGAAAGAGGTTATGTAACAAAACAAATGGAAAAGTGGCAGAAGGTAATACTAAGAATAAAAAGTGTGTGTTCGCCTGAAATTAGGAGGAAGGGTGTGAATATACAGGTTTTAGAAGGTCAAAGATAATTTAAAATATTGCACATTCACATATGTGTATTGCTCATGCCAATGTATTTATTCCTACAGTGACTTAGGAATTTGCTGGAAAAGTTTAACAGGGACTTACAGTTTCAAAACTCCTCTGTACATGTGTGCTTTTGATTTACCCAGGCCTTTTGCATAATTTTGATATTCCAGCAAATATTTTAGGAGTACAGTGGCTTGCTGAATTTCCAAAATAGGTTGTCATAAGATCTTGTCTAGAGAAGTGTGGAAAGGAATACTACTTTTCAAGACACGTGTCAGCTCTGTAGCTAATTGAAGTTAAATCCAGATCTCATGAAGACAGAATTAGCCTATGCTGTTAGGAAGTAGATAGGAACACAAGACGCATTAAGAAAAAATCATTGTTGTCAGACTAAAATAAAACTTCATACGTTCATATGTTATTTTGTGTTTGTTTTGTTTGTTTGTTTTTGTAATTGATTATTGGTGCTTATTTTCCTGAGGTAGTAGTTAATCATTTTGTAATACTCTCAATCCTGTGGGCCATTAGGCATTTTTTTTGACTAATTTATAAGCCGTCCCTTCTCCAGGAATACTGAAATGTATGTTGGACTATTCAGATTTTTCGGGTTAAAGTCAGATGTGAAATATTTCCTTCTTTCCTTCCTTTTTTAACAAATTATATGCAATAATTATGGAATCAGTTGTCGAATTTCTGCAAACTCATATGTATGAAGTGCAGTAGTTTTGGTGAGCCCCATGTTCAGATCATAAAGAAATTCAGCCTTCGTTAAGAAGCACTTCAATTGTTCCTTCCTTATAAAGTATCATACTATAAAAACTTAAACCACCTAAATGTTATTGTGTCAACCTTAGTCTATCTTCTTTTAGGAATATAACTTAAAGTATGTTGAGTTGATTGAAGAACAACTTAATGAAGCACTTACAACATATCGCAAACCTGTTGATGGTGATAACTATGTTCGTCGAAGCAACCAAAGGTAAACACTCCACAAAAATCTTCTTCATCTGAAAAAACTCAAGAGTAACTCATTGCATTACACTGCAGTGTAATTTATTTTAAAATAAAGTTTCTGAATTGCTGGGAAAGCATATGATTTTTCTTTCTACCAGATTACAGCGACCACATGTCTACTTGCCGGTTCACCTTTATGGCCAACTGGTGCACCATAAAACAGGCTGCCATTTATTGGAGTCTCAGGTGAGGATAATAACGATTTATAACTTGAAAGATATTAAAGAGTATTGTAACCTGTTTTAAAGGAAAATGTTTTAAGAAATGTCATTTAAACAGTCACTGCAAAATAACTAGATTATGAAAGTCTCAAGTGTTATGGGGCCAAAAATTTGTCAGTCTTTCCAAAGACAGTCTTTCCATCCAGTTTCATCTAAGATTCCTTCCTGACACTGAAATATCAGAAATACCTTGCACTATCTTTCTTAAAATGGGTAGAAAAAAAATAGAATGGAAAGCAGCTTTCCAGTAGAAATAGCTTTTTAGTCTGAGTGAATTGTATATTGATGACTAAAAATTGTGCCTATCCTTTTATGCATATAAAAACATGGAGATGAGGGACTAAAATATTTTTTCTAATATCTTGAAAATTTGAGAAAACAAACTCTAAGAAAACAAACTCTAAGCTTAAATAAATTGACTTTTAATGTGAGTTTGCAAGATAATGTATTGAATTTTATTTAATAGTTGAAAAATACAAGAGAAAGCTTATATATTGCAGTGTTAACCTGATGAACCTGTTACTTTTATAAAATCTCAATTAACCTTATGCATTCAGTGGTTACAGTAAAATTTTCTACCTGCATTACCATTGCTGTTAATTTATGCTTATTATGCCAAAACTACCACTATTTATTTTAGGGTGTGTAATTTAAATTAATGCTTTACATTTGTTAAAAATTCAAGAGAACCTGTTTCACTGAGGTTTCCTTATCATTTTCAACTGAGTTTTTTTTTTCCTTCTGTTTATCTTCTTCAGAGTATTGTTACAGATCTGAGTTATACTGTTCGTTCCCCAATGCTGGATAAGTGGGAAGGAATTAAGCAGCTGAAAGCAGCCCTTTGGGCATTGGTTAGTAATAGATTTACAATGTTTTTGCAGCTGTTCAAGTTCTGTTACAACTTTTGATTCTGAAATAACTAAGCAAAATCCTTTAAAACCATCGTTTAGGTATTTTTCTCATAAAATGTGTGAAATGTTCTGAACTAACTGAAATATCAGATGAAGATTGTTCTCTGCATCTATATTTATTTTGAACTTTTTCATCATCACTTTGTCTATTTTTTATTTTTATTTATTTTTTACAAATAAAAAGAACATTGCCACATGTAAGAAATAGTATTAGTATGGAACCAGTAATTACAACTTGCTATGTAATACATTTACTATGGCATTCCAGAATTCAGCCTTTCTGAGGGAAAGTTTGCTGCCACTGTTGACGCTTGTGAATATATGCTCATGACATCACTGGTACTGGGGATAAAATGAGGAAAACCTAGTGTTTGTGTCTATCCAAGCTAAGCTTCTAAAGCTGCTTTGCCACCTTAAGTTTTCATTTGCCTCTTTTCTGTCCTCCCCAAAGTTTGTTTTGGAACATTTGTTCAAGGTGACTATTACTGGAAGACACAGGTAAGTAATAAAATGCCTGTGTAAGAGAAATGTAAAATAAGTAAACTAAATTAATACTGGTGGCTGTAGTAGAATTGATAAATATGAGGAATACATAGTAGTTAATTGTGACCAGTTTTAGGTATTATACATAGTGTCCAAAGTCCTTCACTGGATTTGCACAGCTAGGAAATACCAAAAAGGAGAGAGAAACTGCTCAATTTTCTAATACCTTTGACAGGATGTGGCTGGAAACTGTACCACTGACAAACAACAGTGTTGAAGGTTTTACATTGATGGTGCTGCGGATTACATCAAAATCAAAACTTATTTGACAAACTATTTTATTCCAGGGCAATATTGGGTCATCAAATTGGGGTCTTAACTTGCTTCAAGAGGAGAATGTAATTCCTGATATAATGGCACTTGCCCAACATTGTGAGGTTCTCTCCATTAGAGGGTATGTGTATTTGATTTTTAAACAAAATTTTAAGATGATAGTTCCAGTAGGTTTTCCAATACCCTTGCTTTATTCACATGGATATAGTTTTGGCACTTATTTGGAAATTAATTATTAAGGATTATTGATGACAGAGTTTGAGAGGATTCTCAGAATTTTATAGGAAGTTTAAAAGTACAATCAGTAAGCAAATGAAACCTATGGAAAAATATATATTACTCTTTGCCTCTTTTAAAAAGCAATTAAAACATATGTAGCATGTATCTCTGTTGGAATCAACTTAATATTTCATCATTTTTATTCAGTAACTTTTTTGAATCTTTAGGAGAGCATAAATAGATTGTCTTTTGCCTAATAGTACTACTGTATTAATGTTTTACTTTATGTATCGGGATTTTTGTAATAATTTGGTTTTATTTTTGAATAGTAGATATTTCTAGTGCATTTCAGTTATTTTAGTGTATTTCTTAAGTTTCCATTGATTTACAAATAAAAATTAGGAATAAAAAGCTCCGTGGCAGTTTTGTGATGTTTCTGATGAATTGTTTTGAAACTGTTTCCTTTCAAAAAAGAAATAAGTTTAGTTAAATTAGATGCTATTATTGTTGCTCTTTTTTCTATATATACATTAAATACAGAACCTGTGTCTACGTGCTTGGTCTAATAGCCAAAACTAAACAAGGATGTGACATTTTGAAGCATCACAACTGGGATGCAGTGAGACACAGTCGCAGACAGCCTTGGCCAGTGGTCCCTGATGACATGGATCAGCTCTGCAATGAACTTTCTTCTATACCCAGCACTCTTAGCTTGAACTCTGAGTCCACCGGTTCTAGGCATAACAGTGAAAGCGAATCCGTGCCTTCAAGTAAGTTTTAAAAACAATTCAAGACAGAAAATAAAACAGCTTTTTGTTTTGTTATCAAGCTTTTGTCAGGATGAGGTTCAGGCAAGTGGTTTTAGCACTAGGTGATATTAGCAAGAAAGAAGAGTGCAGGCAGGGGGACAGTTATACATTCAGAAAGATGTAGACAAGTGAGAGTGAAGAAAACGTCTTAGATTTACATTTGGTGTAGAAGTAAGACGTTTTAACATTAGGGTAAGTTACTAGTTTTTACGTCAAGTCATGGCAATTTACTGTAATACCCTACAGAAAATTCCATACTTAGGTATACACTATTTACTTGCTTGTCCTCAAAGGAATATCTAGAAAAAATATATATAAATATACAGTATTGCTATATTTAGTGTTAGTTATTGATATTTGGAATTTGAATCCAGAAATATACCATATTTAGCTATCATTAAAGGAGTGTATCAGCTGTAATCCTAATAGCTACATACTTGCACTGAAATATGATAGTGTGGCTTTTCTTTTGAAGCAAAGAAACCTTCAACTCAGGTATTCCTGAAGATACTTAATTTACTGTACTAAGTTCTGAAGAAAAAAATGTTGCATTGAAAGTTACAATAAACCACATACTCTACAATTTTGGCTTTTATTGAATAGCTTGCTTTTTCATGACTTAGTTGATACGCTTTGAAGAAACGTCCTTTTTCATTGACAAAAGTCTTGTATAATTTCAGGTATGTTCATCATGGAGAATGACCGTTTTGGTAGTACTTCCACTAGTACGTTCTTCCTAGATATTACTGAAGAAACAGAACAAATATTTTATGACAGACCTGGACCTTCAAAGGACAAAGACCGTAGTCCCTCTCCTTTTTTTTCTTCTAGCAGACTTGTGAAAAATCGCATTCTAAACTCTCTTACTCTACCTAATAAAAAACACAGGAGTAGCAGTGATCTAAAAGGAGGAAAGCTGACATCATCTGACAGTAAATCAAGCCTGAGACGAAATCGTACTGTAACAGAACCTTCCAGTAACATAGATTTTCCTGCTGGGGAAGAATTCAACCCTGTTTTCAGAGTTCCTAAAATGCAGACTTTACGATTAGAAACTTCTTTTGTTGGAAGTAAGCACATGGAAGATACCGATAGTACCCCTAGTACTGGAGAAAATGATTTGAAGCTGTTAAAAGGTCTTGGAAATGAAATTCACCAGGAAAACACAAGCAGAGAAAGGCTAATAGGAGATGGTACTACACAAGCACATTTCAAGAGTCGTAGCTTAAGTTTTAATACAGATACCACGACAAGTGGCATAAGCTCAATGAGCTCTAGCCCTTCAAGGGAGATTATAGGTGTGGACACTACAAATGTAAACAGTGACTGTGGAAGTTTGAGTACTGTAGTAAGCACAAAAACAGTTAAACCAAGTCACTGTTCAACACCACAGTCTAACCACCTGTCTCTCTCAAAATCAAACTCTGTGTCCCTGGTACTGCCAGGGTCTTCTCATACACTTCCTCGAAGAGCCCAGTCTGTTAAAGCTCCTTCTCTTGCTACAATAAAAAGTCTTGCTGACTATAACTTTAGCTACACAAGTTCTCGAGATGCCTTTGGTTATGCTACGCTAAAACGCTTACAACAGCAGAGGATGCATCCTTCACTGTCTCACTCAGAAGCCCTAGCATCTCCAGTAAAGGACGTGCTGTTTACTGACACTATTACCATGAAGTCTGGCAGCCTGGATTCTCAGCTAACCCCAAGCCAGTAAGAGATTATTTTGTGCTCATTTCTTTCTTCAAAGCTAGAAGAGCAATTAAATAAGAAAAGTATTGTTCTAATATTTTTTTCCAACTTCATCTAAAAGTAACAGTTGTTGCAGGGTACTAGATAACTTCACTAAAAGAGGTACTGATATTAGTAGAATAATATGGTAATGAGAAGTCTGACCTTCCTAAGTGCTGTAAGAGAAGCCCAGCTTACATTGCTGTACTTAGTCCCTTTAATATTGTCAGTGACAAAAGAGTGTTTCCTTCTATTGTATTTGCTTCCTGTTTAACTCTTTTATTATTTAAACATAGTTACGTGACTAATGTTGCTGAAGTTGCAATCACAGAAAATTGCTGGTGCAGTCAGAGCTGTATTTCAGAAGACCATTTTCTTTATGTTACTTGGAGAGGTTTTAGGGACAGCATGTCTTGCCAGTATACTATACTCAAATTCACTGTGGCATCGAGGCCAGTGGTGAGATACTGGTACCACTGTTATGAATGTGCATTTGGCTTCTAGCTACAGCAGAGCAAAGATTTTACTGCTTGGGTTTATTTTTAGATTGCAGGGTCACCTCCTTTATTTTTGAGTAATATTAGACGGTCTGAAAACTAATTTGATAGTTAGCTAAGATATCTAGCTCATGACATTGACACTGTTCCCAACAGCTACAGTCAATGCTCAAAAACTTTCTCTTAATAGCTTTCCTACTTCTCAAACTTTTCCTTTCAGATCAGCTTTTAACTAATGTGTTGGATTTTCAGATTGCTATTGAAAGGGAAAAGACATTTTCTATCTATGTTTTTTACCTAAATATCCTTTCTCACGTGAGAGAAAGGGGAGAAATTACCAGTACATTAGTCACTTCCTGAGCGCATGGAGCAGCAAGTGCCTTGTCCCTGAATTGCATTCCACATAGCCAGTTGTGTGTATATAGTACCTGTTTGTTATCGCTTGTTTTCCTACTGATTAAGAGCAACATTAATTCATTGAAATTTTCACATGATTCTGCATAGATGCAATAGAAGATAAGTTAGAAGTAGACTGAGTGTGCTGATTAAACTGAGGATGATTCAGTAGTTAAGCTTCACCATCCTGGAAAAAGTAAAAAAGTACTGTTCTTCCTCTGTTATGGGCTTCCAGTGCTAATGTAGGAACAAGTCAGTGTAATTTCAGTGGGTATACAGATTTTGTTGTCACTGTAGTCATGCTGTACAATTCCTTGCATTCACGCCCTTGATATGCAATGTAAGCCTTGCTGCAGTGAACTTTCATCCTGAGACATAGCATGCAATGTAATACTAACACTATTTCCTAGTGCTTAGCTGGTCATGATCTCTCATATCAGAAGTTAGGTGCAAGTATTTGAACTGACCTGTTTAACATGGAACTGAAATGATTGCAGTGAAGAGTATCATTTAACTGGTATATGCATTATTCTTGCTGGTTATAGCCGAGTCTATCCACTGAATAACTGTGGCCCTTTTAATTTTAGTGTATGTTACTGCTTCCAGTTAAATATTGTCCTTAACTGCTGTTTAAGTAATAAATTGGAAAGAGATATTCTGTCATTTTTGTTTTCCAAGGCCAATTTTCTGTCACTCTTTAAAAAAAAAATCATGCTTCATTCCACAAATTAAGATATTCATGACAGCTAGTTGTTAATTGATTTCAGTGATGTTTCTAATTGTTCCATTCTTTCAAAAGACTGAAAAGCTTATTTCTTTGCGTACGTTACTTTGCGAGGCTAAATTTTCCACCTCCATCTTTAAAGACCAGACAAAAATGTTAAGGTGCATATCTCAAATACTATTGTAGCATGCTCTCCCTATTACCTGCAGACATGTTTTAATGAAAACTTATGAGTGTTTACCACTACTCAGAATGTATCTGGTAGCTTTTCCAGGAGAAGCAGGGGCAAATGTTTAGGATTAATACTTGTCTGTAATTTTATATTGAGAGCAGTTGTAGTTTTTTTATTATGAGATAATAAATGAAATAATGAATTATGAAATAACAAATGAATAAATGAATGAATTATGAAATAATAAATGAAATAATTTGGGCCCCTCACTACAAGAAAGACATCGAGGAGCATGTCCAGAGAAGGGCAACGAAGCTGGTGAAGGGTCTGGAACACAAGTCCTATGAGGAGCAGCTGAGACACCTGGGGTTGTTTAGTCTGGAGAAGAGGAGGCTCAGGGGAGACCTTATTGCTCTCTACAACTACCTGAAAGGGAGTTGTGGGGAGCTGGGGGTCAGCCTCTTCTCACAGATAACTGGCAATAGGACTAGAGGGAATGGCCTCAAGTTGTGCCAAGGGAGGTTCAGGTTGGAAATTAGGAGACATTTCTTTTCAGAAAGAGTAGCCAGGCATTGGACCTGGTTGTCCAGGGAGGTGGTGGAGTCACCGTCCCTGGGGGTGTTTAAGGAAAGGTTGGACGTGGTGCTTAGGGACATGGTTTAATGGGTGATATTGGTGGTAGGGGGATGGTTGGACCAGATGATCTTGGAGGTCTTTTCCAACCTTAATGATTCTATGATAACTAATGCAGTTGTTAACTATCTGGGTTTTGACATATGGCTTGAGTTTTATTTCAAGTCCACTGCTACTGTAATTAGCATTGGTCAGAATTAGTTAATATAAAGAAGACTATTGATGTCCCAATAATCTGTTCTGTGCTTTCCCATTGTATAATAGTGTCTTGAATCTCACATGGTCAAAACGCAATAATTTATTTTTATTTCAGTATAAATTTGTTAAACTCTTAAGGATAGGAAGATTCTGTTTTATTCTCCCACGTGCCCGGTGACAGGATGAGGGGGAATGGGCTAAAGTTGCACCAGGGGAGGTTTAGGTTGGATATTAGGAAGAACTTCTTTACTGAAAGGGTTGTTAGGCATTGGAATGGGCTGCCCAGGGAAGTGGTTGAGTCACCGTCCCTGGAGGTCTTTAAGAGACGTTTAGATGTAGAGCTTAGTGATATGGTTTAGTGGAGGACTTGTTAGTGTTAGGTCAGAGGTTGGAGTAGGTGATCTTGGAGGTCTCTTCCAACCTAGATGATTCTGTGATTCTGTGAAGATACTCTAATTGCCCATCTAAAACAAACAAAAAAAAAAAGATTTAAAAAGTTTTCTAAAACAGAAAGTCCAGCTCAAGAAATCAAATGTTCACTGTATTTTAGCTCCCAATATGTTATAATTTGTACTAATATAAGAAACGTAGCTGTTCCTGAGGTGTGCATCTGTCATCCGATGTCCAAAACACATTGAACAGTTGTTTAAAATTTACTTGGCTTCAAAACATGTGAAGCATCTTGCTACACTTCCCTCATGAGATTTTTCCCTGCCACTCCTTGCTATAGCATTCGAATGCTTTAGCAGCATTGAATTTTACTTATTTGCATAGTAGCCCTCCAAGATGAAATACTACCCCTTCTCTTATAGATAGGGAAATAATACAGAAGGCGTAGTTCGTCTTTGATAACCCATTTGAAGAAATAAATGTTTTTTCCTTTTATTCTCTCCTTCCTTTTCCCCTTGTAAATATTATGTAGGTTTGTTTGAATCAGAATTTTACACTGACTTCAATAGTATCATTCAGCTGCTGTGCAAATCAAATTTAAAACTTGGAAATCACGTAGAGACCCCCATAGAAAATCTTGATTTGTAAATTAATCTTTTTATTTAAAAAAAAGTATGTCAATAACACTGAATTTGTGTCTGAGTCAGGGATAAATCAACTTCTCCAAATTCATTTTCCCTGACTTAATCATTATTTTCTGCCTGTAATTACATTCACACCATATTTCACTCCATGCTTTCCACTTCCACTGTGAATAAAGCAATGCTCCTGTGGACAATTGCTTGGCCACTGCATGCAGTCTCTTTCAGTCCAGTGCAGTCATGTACTATGCATTAAATTAGGCATTAATTATGGTGAATAAATAATGTCTGGTTTTTGTAATTAAGCCTTAGTGGTAGTTGTGGTTTAACCCTGTTAGGCAGCTTGTGGACTGAGGCAAAGGCAGTGTACAATGTAAAGCAAAAGCTATGTGAATAAGCAAAGCAAACCAAGGAATTCATTCCCTACTTCCCATCAGCAGGCAGATATTCAGCTTCTTGGAGGAAAGCAGGGATCATCACGTGCAATGGTTTATTGGGAAGACAAATGCCATCAGTGTGAATGTCCCCCCATCCTCCTTCTTTAACAAACCTTTTTTTTTGCTGACCATATGTCATATGGTATAGAATATCCCTTTGAATAGCTGGTATGAGCTCTCTTGGGTGTGTCCCCTCACAGTTTCTTATGTACCCTGTTGTGGTTTAGCCCGGCTGGCAGTCAAACACCACACAGCCGTTCGCTCACCCTCCCCCCTCCCTCTCCGGGATGGGGGAGAGAAACAGGAAAGTGAAGTCTGTGAGTTGAGATAAAGACAGTTTATTAAGACAGGGAAAAGAATAACAACAATAATAATAATAATAATAGTATTAATAGTAATAATGTGTACGAAATAAGTGATGCACAATGCAATTGCTCACCACCCGTTGACCGATGCCCAGCCTATCCCCGAGCAGCCGGCCCCCCCCCTCCACCCCGGCTAGCCACCCCTATATATTGTTCAGCATGACGTCAGATGGTATGGAATACCCCTTTGGCCAGTTTGGGTCAGCTGTCCTGGGTCTGTCCCCTCCCAGCTCCTGCTGCATCCCTAGCCTGCTCGCTAGCAGGACAGAGAGAGGCTGAAAAGTCCTTGGCTTGGTGTAAGCACTGCTCTACAACAATTAAAACATCAGCATGTTATCAGCGCTCTTCTCATTCTAATCCAAAACATAGCACCCTGCCAGCTACTAGGAGGAAAATTAACTCTGTCCTACCTGAAACCAGGACATACCCCCAGCCTCCTCGCTGGTAGGGAAACATGAGAAGTAGAAAACTCCTTGGTTTTGTATAAGCACTACTCAGCAGCAATCAAAACATCAGTGTGTTATCAGCATTATTCTCAACCTAAATCCAAAACAGCATCATATGAGCCTCTACGAAGTAAATGAACCATGACAGTAGTGTAATACTTCTTATGTACTGTTGTTCTGGTTTCCGCAGGGATAGAGTTAATTTCCTTCCTAGTAGATGATATGGTGTTGTGTTTTGGATTTAGGATGAGAATAATGCTGATAACACACTGATGTCTTAGTTGTTGCAGAGCAGTGCTTACATTAAGTCAAGGACTTTTCAGCTTCTCATACTGCCCTACTAGAAAGGAGGCAAAAAAGGGGCACAAGTAATTGGAAAAAAGGCACAAGTCCTCAGCCTCTGGAGGTGACTCCTGTCAAGCATGACGGAAAGGTATCCCTTCAAGGAAGATATTGTATGTCAACCAGGCAAGTGGACCACCATGGAGAAAGGTCTCCACCACCTGAGGGAATTAGGTGTACTAGAGGTGATTTACGGTGACCTGGACCATGTACCATGTACAATAGCCCTGCCCAATCAAACCTTTTACGTACTGTAGAAGGGGATAGAGTCCCTGTAAGTGTACATAAAAAACATGCTGGGAAAGACAGTCTGGGTTATTACTGCCTCAGGCAAAGGCAAACCCATGCATCAGAGTTCTTTTGCTCAAGGACCTGGGTGTACTTGGTGGATGGTAATGTGGAAAGATGGGGAAGTTCAATGTGTACCTCAAGGAGATTTGATGTCGGGTGAGAATAGACAATGATTTGAATTGTATGATGTTAATTGCTATATAATGCTGTATGCCATCACTGCTATGGTTGCTATATGCCATATCAATGTTATTACAGTAAGAATCACCCAGATAAATGAAAAATTAATTTTGACAGAACTGGACAAGTGCAGTGATGATGGAACCTGAATTGGCTTCAGCATGCAAAATCCAACACCACTCACCATCTCTTCTGCCCTGTAGGACTGTTATGACAGATGGAGCCTAAACTCATGGGCTAAAATGAAGTCAACAGATATTTTAGAGCGATGGCCCATAGAGTAAGGGAATGATATGTGTGTGTATATATCAAAGGCCGGGAAGGGTGGTGGTAATTAATGAGAATATATTGAAAGTGTAAGACCTGAGCATGATGTAGATGGTATAGAATAAGGGGTGGATATTGTCCTCATTTTGTTTGAGGTAGAATTAATTTTCTTCCTAGTAGCTGGTATGGTGCTGTGATTTGGATTTAGGATGAGAACAATGCTGATAACATGCTGATGTTTTAGTTGTTGCAGAGCAGTGCTTACACTGAGTCAAGGACTTTTCAGCTTCTTATGCTGCCCTGCCAGCAAGGAGGCTGGGGGTGCTTGGAGGAGACAGAACCAGGACAGCTGACCTAAACTGGCCAAAGGGATATTCCATTCATATGTACTGTGCTAAACAATAAAAACAGTGAGGAATTGACTGGGGGGACATCTGTTGCTTGTTGACTGGCTGGGCATTATCAGGTATTGAGCAATTGTGTTGTTTATTAATCACTTGCTTTGTTTATTCTTTTTGTTGTTGTTGTTGTTTTCCTTGTCCCTTTTTTTTTCCCTTTCTTGTCAAATTGTCCTTATCTCAGTCCATGAGTTCTTGCAATTTTCTTTCAAATTTCTCCCCCATCCCAGTTCTAGGGGGAGTGAGCGAACAGCCGTGTGGCATTTAGTTGCCTGCTGGGTTAAACCACAAGAATTTTGTCATGCATAGTTAGCATTTTTAGCACTTTTATCTTCTTATACAATTTTAATGCTTTTTTTTTTAAATATAACCTATAGCATGACTTTCTAGGTGTTTTTTTTCCTTTTAAAACAAATTTGAGGAATAATGATTGTTATAAATGACTGAGTCCCAAATAGGATTACAATCAAAGTTTACAATTTATTAAACGAATAGAGGCAAGCAAACAGCGCTGGGTGCGCCAGGAGTCTCTGCTCCACCAAGACGCACACCCATTACGTAAGGCGGCTAATTTTTATACTCCTAGACACAGACACAGACACAGATTTCTAGGTTGGAAGAGACCTCAAGATCATCGAGTCCAACCTCCGACCTAACACTAAGTACTCCACTAAACCATATCGCTAAGCTCTACATCTAAACGTCTTTTAAAGACCTCCAGGGATGGTGACTCAACCACTTCCCTGGGCAGACCATTCCAATGCCTAACAACCCTTTCGGTAAAGAAGTTCTTCCTAATGTCGAACCTAAACCTCCCCTGGCGCAACTTTAGCCCATTCCCCCTCGTCCTGTCACCAGGCACATGGGAGAATAGACCAATCCCCACCTCGCTACAGCCTCCTTTAAGGTAACTGTAGAGAGCGATAAGGTCGCCCCTGAGCCTCCTCTTCTCCAGGCTGAACAATCCCAGCTCCCTCAGCCGCTCCTCGTAAGACTTGTTCTCCAGACCCCTCACCAGCCTCGTTGCCCTTCTCTGGACTCTCTTGAGCACCTCCATGTCCTTCTTGTAGCGAGGGGCCCAAAACTGAACACAGTACTCGAGGTGCGGCCTCACCAGAGCCGAGTACAGGGGGACAATCACTTCCCTAGACCTGCTGGCCACACTGCTTCTTATACAAGCCAGGATGCTGTTGGCCTTCTTGGCCACCTGAGCACACTGCTGGCTCATATTCAGCCGACTATCAACCAATACTCCCAGGTCCTTCTCGGCCAGGCAGCTTTCCAGCCACTCATCTCCCAGCCTGTAGCTCTGCTTGGGGTTGTTGCGCCCCAAGTGCAGGACCCGGCACTTGGCCTTGTTGAACTTCATACAGTTGGCCTCAGCCCATCGGTCCAGCCTATCCGGATCCTCCTGCAGAGCCTTCCTGCCCTCGAGCAGATCGACACACGCACTTAGCTTGGTGTCATCTGCAAACTTACTGAGGGTGCACTGGACGCCCTCATCCAGATCATCGATAAAGATATTAAAGAGGACCGGCCCCAGTACCGAGCCCTGGGGGACACCACTGGGCTAATACATATTTATTACTACTTCTAAAAGAGGCAGGTTTATTATAATTGGTTTCCTGAATCCAAAGTCCTCCCAGGTGCACCTGCTTATCAGTCTCTGGTAGTCTCTCGGGGGCCGCTCGGACAGGGAGGCTCATATTCTTCCTCCTTATCTAGTGGTCTCTTGGCCGGATGTCAGAAGTTACTGCACGTCCGTGCAGAGTCAGCAGTTTTTCTCTGAAGAAATCCCTTTGTTCTCTTCTCACCTAAACCCAGGCCTCAATGTTAACCCTTCAAATCCCTTAGTGGCACGAATTGCTGGACCATTCCTTACAATGATGATGAAAATGATGGAGAAGTCTGTCATGTTATATTAGCACTTATCTGGTCATCTTTGAATAGGATGTTTTATTCACTGCATAGACAATCTGGTTTAGTTTGTTTAGTACAAAGTTTTCATAGGTTTTTATCTTCAATAAGAACTAAAATGAGAGGTGGCCAAATGAGATTTGCATCTGATCAGCAGACTGATCTGATCAGCTGACTCTGATCAGCATTGAGGACATGTTCTCGCCTCGCCGAGGCGATCGGCTCCGGGGCAAACGTGTTCTGCAGCGGAGCGGGGGATCGAGACGGGCAGGGCTTTTTTTCCGGCATCAACGCAGCCGAGGGAGCTGCCAGGACCCGGCAGCCCTTGCGAGGGAGGCTGACGAGGCATAGGCGGAGCCAGCAGCACCCCCTCCCCTGGCGTTTAAAGTCAGCCCCTAGGGAGCGCAGCGACTAGGACGGGCAAACAGGGCGTGGCATGTCAGTCAGGGCGTGGCGCGGCAGTTTGCGTGGCAGTTCGCGCGGGCAGGGCGCACTCGGAGAGGGCAGAGCATCCCTCCCCGCTCAGAAGAACAGCTCATCTACCGGCTGTCTACCTAACTAAACCGACATGGTCTGCGCTAGGCAGAAAGCTCTTTCTAGAAAGTCTATGGCGACCCAGACGGAGTGCCCGCTCAAAAATGCAGCATTTCAGGTCTCTGGATGCAGGGAGTGCTTGAGCCTGTTGCTGCCATCTGAGGGTGGCAGAGACACCATGTGTGTGAGGTGTGAGCAGGTGGATGACCTGGTCAGCCTGGTGGCAGAGCTCAAGGAGGAGGTGGAGAGATTAAGGACCATCAGGGAGTGTGAGCAGGAGATAGACTGGTGGAGCAACTCCCTGCTAGGCCTGAAGGAAAGGCACCGGGGTGAGATACCCCAAACAATGGTGGACCCTCTGCCCTGTTGCTGTCGGACAGAGGAAGGGAACCTAGAAGATAAAGAGGAACAGCAACAGGTCCCTGCTCGGTGTCGCAGGCAACCCCCCCCCCCCCCCACCGGCCTCACCTTCCCAGGTGCCCTTACACAACAGGTTTGAGGCCCTGGAGCTTGAGAGACTGGTGGGTGAAGATGAGGTAGAAAGTCCACCCAGGAGGATACCTAGGGCGAGGAAGTCAACTCTACGCCTCAAGAGTGCCTCCACTAAGAAAGAAAGAAGGGTAATCGTTGTAGGCGACTCCCTTCTCAGGGGAACAGAGGGCCCTATATGTCGGCCTGACCCTACCCGTAGGGAAGTCTGCTGCCTCCCTGGGGCCAGGGTCAGGGACATTGCCAGAAACCTTCCTAACCTGGTTCGCCCCTCTGATTACTATCCTCTATTGATAGTCCAGGCTGGCAGCGATGAAATTGCTGAGAGAAGCCTGAAGGCTATCAAATGGGGCTTTAGGGGACTGGGACGATTAGTAGATGGAGCAGGAGTACGGGTGATGTTTTCCTCCATCCTTACAGTGGCAGGGAGGGGTACAGAGAGGACACAGAAAGCCCACCTGATAAATGCGTGGCTCAGAGGCTGGTGCCAACACAGAAATTTTGTGTTTTTTGACCACGGGGTGCTTTACTTGGCACCCAGCCTGATAGCTGCAGACGGGTCCCACCTATCTCTAAGGGGAAAACGGATCCTAGCCCAGGAGCTGGCAGGGCTCATTGAGAGGGCTTTAAACTAGGTAAGAAGGGGGACAGGGATGAAATAAGGCTTGTTAGAGGTGTGCCAGGGGGAACAATGTCAGGGCCTGGGGAGAAGGCAATGGCCCAACTGAAGTGCATCTACGCTAATGCACGCAGCATGGGTAACAAACAGGAGGAGCTGGAAGCCATTGTGCAGCAGGAAGGCTATGACTTGGTTGCCATCACGGAAACGTGGTGGGACCACTCCCATGACTGGAGTGCTGCAATGACTGGCTATAGGCTCTTCAGAAGGGACAGGCAGCACAGAAGGGGTGGTGGTGTGGCTCTCTATATTAGAGAGTGTTTTGATGTTGTGGAACTTGAGGCTGGGAATGATAAGGTTGAGTCCCTATGGGTTAGGATCAGCGGGAAGGCCAACAAGGCAAGCATCCTGGTGGGGGTCTGTTATAGACCGCCAAACCAGGATGAGGAGACAGATGAGGCATTCTACAAGCAGCTGGCAGAAGTCGTGCAATCGCCAGCACTTGTTCTCATGGGGGACTTCAACTTCCCAGACATATCCTGGAAATACAATACAGCTCAGAGGAAGCAGTCTAGGAGGTTTCTGGAGAGCGTGGAAGATAGCTTCCTGATGCAGCTGGTAAGTGAGCCTTCCATGGGAGGTGCCCCGCTAGACCTTCTGTTCACAAACAGAGAAGGACTGGTGGGAGATGTGGTGGTCAGGAGCTGTCTTGGGCAGAGTGACCACAAAATGGTAGAGTTCTCTATTCTTGGCGAAGTCAGGAGGATCAGTAAAACTGCTGTCTTGGACTTCCAGAGGGCTGACTTTGAGTTGTTCAGGACAATGGTTGGCAGAGTCCCTTGGGAGGCGGTTCTGAAGGGCAGAGGAGTCCAGGAAGGCTGGGCACCCTTCAAGAAGGAAATCTTAAAGGCTCAGGAGCGGTCTGTCCCCACGTGCCCAAAGACAAGCCGGCGCGGAAGAAGACCAGCCTGGCTGAACAGAGAGTTGTGGTTAGAGCTTAGGAAAAAAGAGAGGGTTTATGACCTTTGGAAAAGAGGGCAGGCCACTCAGGAGGACTATTAGGATGTTGCGAGGCTGTGCAGGGACAAAATTAGAAAGGCCAAAGCTCATCTGGAGCAAAATCTGGCTACTGCTGTTAAAGATAACAGAAAATGTTTTTATAAATACATAAACACGAAAAGGAGGACTAAGGAGAATCTCCATCCTTTACTGGATGAGGAGGGAAACTTAGTGACAAGAGATGAGGAAAAGGCTGAGGTGCTTAATGCCTTCTTTGCCTCAGTCTTTAGCAGCAAGACCAGTTGTTCTCTGGATGCCCAGTACCCTGAGCTGGTGGAAGGGGATGGGGAGCAGGATGCAGCCCTCATAATCCGCAAGGAAATGGTTGGCGACCTGCTACAGCACTTAGATGTACGCAAGTCAATGGGGCCGGATGGGATCCACCCGAGGGTACTGAGAGAACTGGCGGAAGAGCTGGCCAAGCTGCTTTTCATCATTTATCAGCAGTCCTGGCTATCGGGGGAGGTCCCAGTCGACTGGCGGCTAGCAAATGTGACGCCCATCTACAAGAAGGGCCGGAGGGTAGACCCAGGAAACTATAGGCCTGTTAGTTTGACTTCAGTACCAGGGAAGCTCATGGAGCAGATTATCTTGAGTATCATCACGCGGCACTTGCAGGGCAACCAGGCGATCAGGCCCAGTCAGCATGGGTTTATGAAAGGCAGGTCCTGCTTGACGAACCTGATCTCCTTCTATGACAAAGTGACACGCTTAGTGGATGAGGGAAAGGCTGTGGATGTGGTCTACCTTGATTTCAGTAAGGCTTTTGACACCGTTTCCCACAGCATTCTCCTCAAGAAACTGGCTGCTCATGGCTTGGACTGGCGTACGCTTCGTTGGGTTAAAAACTGGCTGGCTAGTCGGGCCCAAAGAGTCGTGGTGAATGGAGTTAAATCCAGTTGGAGGCCGGTCACTAGTGGCGTCCCCCAGGGCTCAGTATTAGGGCCAGTTCTCTTTAATATCTTTATCGATGATCTGGATGAGGGGATCGAGTGCACCCTCAGTAAGTTTGCAGATGACACCAAGTTAGGTGCATGTGTCAATCTGCTCGAGGGTAGGAAGGCTCTGCAGGAGGATCTGGATAGGCTGGACTGATGGGCTGAGGCCAACTGTATGAAATTCAACAAGGCCAAGTGCCGGGTCCTGCACTTGGGGCGCGACAACCCCAAGCAGAGCTACAGGCTGGGAGATGAGTGGTTGGAAAGCTGCCTGGCCGAGAAGGACCTGGGAGTATTGGTTGATAGTCGGCTGAATATGAGCCAGCAGTGTGCTCAGGTGGCCAAGAAGGCCAACAGCATCCTGGCTTGTATCAGAAACAGTGTGGCCAGCAGGTCTAGGGAAGTGATTGTCCCCCTGTACTCGGCTCTGGTGAGGCCGCACCTCGAGTACTGTGTTCAGTTTTGGGCCCCTCACTACAAGAAGGACATGGAGGTGCTCAAGAGAGTCCAGAGAAGGGCAACAAGGCTGGTGAGGGGTCTGGAGAACAAGTCTTACGAGGAGCGGCTGAGGGAGCTGGGATTGTTCAGCCTGGAGAAGAGGAGGCTCAGGGGCGACCTTATCGCTCTCTACAGGTACATTAAAGGAGGCTGTAGCGAGGTGGGGATTGGTCTATTCTCCCATGTGCCTGGTGACAGGACGAGGGGGAATGGGCTAAAGTTGCGCCAGGGGAGGTTTAGGTTGGATATTAGGAAGAACTTCTTTACTGAAAGGGTTGTTAGGCATTGGAATGGTCTGCCCAGGGAAGTGGTTGAGTCACCATCCCTGGAGGTCTTTAAGAGACGTTTAGATGTAGAGCTTAGTGATATGGTTTAGTGGAGGACTTCTTAGTGTTAGGTCAGAGGTTGGACTAGATGATCTTGGAGGTCTCTTCCAACCTAGATGATTCTGTGATTCTCCAACCTCCTCTCTTCTGTGTCATTTTCTCAACCTATTTCTTTTTTTGTTCCTCAGTTTGGTTGTCACAGTCAACACTGCTCACTGTGCATCTTCAAGTTGCTTTTTTGTAATCTTAAGTATACCAAATTTTTCCTCCACATTTAGGAGTCACACACTGGATCACCTTTAGAGTACAGGAAAAAATGTTCCTTGTTTGCATCTCTGGTACTTAGCTGGCCCAAGCTTTGCATTTGCAGGAATCATAGAATCATAGAATATCCCGAGTTGGAAGGGACCCATAAGGATCATCGAGTCCAACTCCTGGCACCGCACAGGTCTGCCCAAAAGTTTAGACCATGTGACTAAGTGCACAGTCCAATCGTTTCTTAAATTCAGACAGGCTTGGTGCAGTGACTACTTCCCTGGGGAGCCTGTTCCAGTGTGCGACCACCCTCTCGGTGAAGAACCTCTTCCTGATGTCCAGACTAAACTTCCCCTGCCTCAGCTTAACGCCGTTCCTGCGGGTCCTGTCACTGGTGATAACGGAGAAGAGGTCACCTGCCTCTCCACTCCCCCTCGCGAGGAAGTTGTAGACTGCGATGAGGTCCCCCCTTAGCCTCCTCTTCTCCAGGCTGAACAGGCCCAGTGACCTCAGCCGCTCCTCGTATGTCTTCCCCTCTAGGCCCTTCACCATCTTCGTCGCCCTCCTCTGGACACTCTCCAACAGTTTAATGTCCTTTTTGTACTGTGGTGCCCAGAACTGCACACAGTACTCGAAGTGAGGCCGCACCAGTGCAGAGTAGAGCGGGACAATCACTTCCCTCGACCGACTAGCAATGCAGTGCTTGATGCATCCCAGGATATGGTTGGCCCTCCTGGCTGCCAGGGCACTCTGCTGGCTCATATTCAACTTGCTGTCAACCACAACCCCCAGATCCCTCTCTGCGGGGCTGCTCTCTAGTGTCTCGTCGCCCAGTCTGTACGTATAGCCAGGGTTGCCCCGTCCCAGGTGCAGGACCCGGCACTTGCTTTTGTTAAACTTCATGTGGTTGGTGATTGCCCAGCTCTCCAATCTGTCCAGAATGTGCCTGTTCAGGTCTGAATTTGTGAATAAAGGTGCATTCTGTGCATTGTTACATTTAAAAATCGTCATTTAGCAGTTTTAAAGCCTAAATCTTTTCTGATTGTGTCTGGGCTGTAAATTTTCAAAGACTATTAAGTTGGAGAAAACTTGTACTTTTACAAGGTTGGCAGCCTCTTAAGCAGAAGTTTAATCTAACTGTCTTTCGAGTCTGTGTCCCGGGGCTTCCAAAGAGAAGATCACAAATTTTTACCATAGGAACTGCCAGACCATGCGATACAACGTGAGACATAAATAATGAAATACACCAATAGCTATAACTTAACAGAGTAACAAGCTCTGGATTCTACAATGGGAAGACAAGAATAGTCTTTGTGACAGCAGTCCTTCTTATATGTAATGTGCAAGAATGACAGATTTACCGAGATTGTGATTTATTATTTTAATGTTACAGGTTCATGAAAGCTTTAAGTTATGCTTCATTAGATAAAGAAGATCTATTGAGTCCTATTAACCAAAACACACTTCAGCGTTCCTCCTCTGTTCGCTCTATGGTTTCTAATGCTACATACGGTAGCTTTGATGATTACATTGGCCTTGCTCTCCCAGTGGATATCAGTGAAATATTTCAGGTATGTATGAATTAACTTAATGGGTTCATTTGCACTTTCTTACTGAAAGGTAGTGGATTGTTGCATTTTCATCAGAATAGATTAGGTGTACAGAAAGGAAGAAAACAGGATGTGGTACTTTCAAGGAATACATTTTGGAGAACAAGAATTTCTTTTCTAATTCTGTTAACAGAAAAGTGCTAGTCTGTTTTGTATTATTAGGCAAATAATGACACAGAATAGGTTACCGTGTTAAACAATGGCAGCATAAATATGCTGTTGTGATATTTTAGTTGACAGCTAGTTTTTATACTAAAATTAACATAGTCTATGGACATTTGTTAATATCTCTAGCCAACTTGTTGATCATTAGTCAACCATAAATGATGTGCATAATCCTACAGTAAACTTTCTGCTCCCGTGATCTTGTTTTAATATTACTTTATTTGTATTTATATCATCATAGCATTACATTGTATTGTCTTTACTTAACTTCACAGATACACATCTTTAATTTAGAAAAGATTATCTCAGTTTCTTATCAATTGCCTTCCTCTCTACTTAGTTAAAACACATGCCAGTCTAACAAACTGATGCATCACAAGTTTTAATATTCTGTTACATAATTATTAAAGACAGGAGGACATGGTCTATGTCAAAGGTAAATCAGTGGCTTCCTTATCTTTACTATACTTTGTCTTTGCCATTCAAACCTAAATTATTTTCTCACTAATCTCAAAAATTACTAAAGCTAGAATAAAGGCAAGATCTTCCATCATACCCATTTCTGTTTTCCCTTTGTGAAATGACTACTTTCTTACTATCTTTCTTACTATCTTTCCTTCACAGTCTTTATGGCATATTTATGTTGCCTCATTTCTTCTCTCTCAGATCTACGTCTCAACTCTACAACATCTTACAGGCAACATTTTAGATGTCCTGGGTGTTTTTTATTCTGCTCTCCTGAGATCGCCAGTGTTATAGAGAGATCATGGACAGATCATTAATAGCCACTTTTGGGTCACTGATTTTCTTACAGCCTGTCACCACTATGTTTTACCATTTACTGTCTGTTTATAAGTCTTGCTTTATAAAAGTTCATTCACAACTGTATGCTGTTTTGTTGTTTGTTTTTTTTTTCATTGGCTTTTCTTTAGTACTCAGGAGCCCATTCTTAATTTCCTTCTCCTCTAATTATATCTTTTTCCTGAAGTTGTCCTCACAAAATCTGTTTTTCCTTTGGATATGATTATCCCCTGTGTGCTAATTTTGATTTTTCACTTGAATATTCCAGATAAAGGAGACTCCATATTTCCAGAAGAAAACCACACCTCCATTTGATGACCGTGGATCTAGGGTTTTTGCATCTGATGCAGGAGGTATTGTTTTTGTTTCTCTTCTGTACCTTTCTGTTTTTTTATTTGTACGTGCTGTTTGGGGTGGGTTGTTGGTTTATTTGTTTATTTTTCTTGACAAAAAATGTTATTTTTAGCTGTTAAGTTTTGAGAGATGTTTTCTGGATTTTAGGATAGTAGACTATTGATTCCATTTTTTATGTAGTTCAAGATAATGCAGTGCTGTTTCAACATAAACTTGATCCAGCTCTAATAACCTAAGGAAGAATGCCTACATATCTTTGATTGCAGTATGAGCTAATGCTAATTGAAGACTGGTAGTGATATTGCATTAAAGAAAGAAACAAAATTTAAGCTAAGATTAAAAAAAATAATGCCACATACAAATTGAGCTGTTATATTTTGACTCTCATTTGATTACATGTGAATTTATAGGAACCAATAAAGGTGTTGGGTGTGTATTTCAGAAAGTAAATTATAACTTTATGTGATGTTTTCATGACAATTGATCAGAAGAGATGATGGCATATGGTATGAGAGAATTGCAAGTGCTCTGTAATGCCTGGCTTGTTCTGGAATGTTCTTCCTTTTTACAAAAGCAGAGACAGAAATCTGTAAGGCATCGATATGTGTCTCTTCAGTAGGAAAAACTAAAACTGAAACATTGATACTGGTCCTGAAATAGCACAGGATCTCTATTGTGTTACTTGTTAGTTAACTTGAACTTTATTACAAGCACTTAAACATTCAAATAGACACATCTTGCTTCTCTTTTTTTTTTCTTTTGTGTTGTTAGTGTAATATATAAAACTGATTTTCCTGAAAGTGTCTGTCTGTACTTTGTGAAGTTTCAGTGTGTCCTGGGTTTGGCTGGGATAGAGTTAACTTCCTTCCTAGTACCTGGTATAGTGCTGTGTTTTGGATTTAGGATGAGAATAATGTTGATAACACACTGATATATTAGTTGTTGCAGAGCAGTGCTTACACTAAGCCAAGCACTTTTCAGCTTCTCATATTGCCCTGCCAATGAGGAGGCTTGGGGGTACACAAGGAGCTGGGAGGGGACAGAACCAGGACAGCTGACCCAAACTAGCCAAAGGGATGTTCCTTACCATATGATGTCACGCTGAGCGATAAAACTGGGGGGAGTTGGCTGAGGGGGGCTGCTGCTGCTCAGGAACTGGCTGGGCATTGGTCAGCAGGTAGTGAGCAATTGCATTGTAAATCACTTGCATTGTTTATTTGTTATTGTTTTTTGTTTGTTTGTTTTCTTTTACCCTTTCTTATTGAACTGTCCTTATCTTAACCCACCAGTTTTTGCAATTTTCTCCCCCATCCCACGGGGGGGGGGGGGGAGAGTGTGTGTGCATGAGCAAAAGTCTGTGTTGTGCTTAGCTGTTTGCTGGGTTAAACCACAACTGTCCTTTTGGTGCCCAACGTGGGGCACAAAGGGTTGAGATAACAGATCTGACCAGAGTGTTTCAAAAAAAAATTATAATCATTATACTTGTTTAATAGTTATTGGTCACAATATTGTTTTATTTGCTCTCAAGGTTGTTTTTCTTAAGCCCTTTCTTGTTCTGTATCAACTCTGGGGGCTGGCCTAAATTTTGCCAATTTGGTTATAGCATGTTCTCATGTTACACCGACCGTGAACTTAATCTGGTATTTGTACTCAGTATTGCCATCATTTTTGCACTTCAGGAACGTTCTCTTGGAAACTATTAACAAGTACACTCTTTACTTTTTCTCCTCCAGTCTAGTTACAACAGCTCTTGAGAATTTTGAATACTCTTGGGATGTTAAAACTATCATGATCCTATTATTATGTCTCCTGCATGTGTTTCTGGTTTTGTCTAAGGTTAAACAGCTATTTAAGAATACCACCCAGAGATCTGCCCTAAGGCAGGATGGTGATGGGTAGAAGGGTGTGTGGGGTGATATTGGCAGGTATCTGTTACGATTGTCACCTCTGATGGTTTTTGACTTCACCCCTGAACAAGTATGAAATCATAAAAATAAAAAAAAAGATAGAATCTTTAAAAAAGGTATGCCCCAACCCTGGCAATGCCAGAGATTTACAGTTTGCCGCACTGTGCTGGGGTCTGGATTGCATCTATCAAACAAGAGTCAACAGTATTCAGTACCCTCAAGGAGAAGAGAATGCTTCTGGATCTGATCCAACTCCTGCAACAGACACTGCAGCTGAACCAGAGAACCGGCCCATGCTGGTATCAGTCGCCCCTATAATCAAGAAAAAACAATGGTAGTGTGTCCTGGTTTCAGTTAGGACAGAGTTAATTTTCCTCCTAGTAGCTGGCAGGGTGCTATGTTTTGGATTAGGATGAGAAGAGCGCTGATAACATGCTGATGTTTTAATTGTTGTAGAGCAGTGCTTACACCAAGCCAAGGACTTTTCAGCCTCTCTCTGTCCTGCTAGCGAGCAGGCTAGGGATGCAGCAGGAGCTGGGAGGGGACAGACCCAGGACAGCTGACCCAAACTGGCCAAAGGGGTATTCCATACCATCTGACGTCATGCTGAACAATATATAGGGGTGGCTAGCCAGGGTGGAGGGGGGGCCGGCTGCTCGGGGATAGGCTGGGCATCGGTCAACGGGTGGTGAGCAATTGCATTGTGCATCACTTATTTCGTACACATTATTACTACTAATACTATTATTATTATTATTGTTGTTATTCTTTTCCCTGTCTTAATAAACTGTCTTTATCTCAACTCACAGACTTCACTTTCCCGTTTCTCTCCCCCATCCCGGAGAGGGGGGGGGGGGGGTGAGCGAACGGCTGTGTGGTGTTTGACTGCCAGCCAGGCTAAACCACAGCATAGTGGAAGCCAGCTCATTCAGGAATAGAAGGAACTTATACTAGGAAAGGGAATGAGGAAGAAGTGGATGAGGCAGGCTACTCCAAAGTAGGGCCATCACGAGATCAGGAGGAGGAAGAAGCAGAAGTCATAAATGACACAGTAACTGCCTGATCCCTATCCCTGAGTGAACTGCAAGATATGCAAAGGGATTTCAGCCATCATCCAGGCAAGTGCATTATGTGGCTGCTCCAATGCTGGGATAATGGGGCCAGTAGCATGGAATTAGAGGGGAAGGAAGCCAAGCAGCTGGAATCCCTCTCTAGGGAAGGCAGCATTGACAAAGCAATTGGAAAAGGGGTACAAGCCCTCAGCTTCTGGAGGCAACTCCTTTGAAGCATGAAGGAAAGGTATCCCTTCAAGGAAGATGTATGTCACCCAGGCAAGAGGACCACAGTGGAAAAGGGTGTCCAGTACCTGAGGGAATTAGCTGTGCTGGAGGTGATTTATGGTGACCTGGCCAACGAACAGGTATCCAAAGATATAGATGAAGTCAAGTGCATGCGACCCATGTGGCAGAAGTCTGTACGGAGTGCACCATCATCGTATGCCAACTCATTGGCAGCAATGACCTAGAAAAACGTAGAGGGACAAACGATGGATGCATTGGCTGGCACGCTCTGGCACTATGAAGAAAGCCTCTATTCTTCTTTACCAGCCTGCATCTCAGATGTGGAGAAACTGGTTCAGAAGCTTGAAGAGAGAAAATATGTCTTTTTCTCCATCTATACAGACAAGTATCTCAGCTATTAGGAGTATGAGTTCTGCTAAAGAGAGGGAGGATAGAGTGTGCATGCACAACATATCACCCTGTGGTTTTACCTGCGTGACCATGGGGAGAAAGTGGGATGGGAAATCTACCTCAACCCTTGAGGCAGAGGTACGTGAGTTGAAAGGAAAAACAATGACAAAAGGGAGTTCTACCAAGAAAATAGCTGCTCCAGTTTCCAGTGGGGAGTTCCACAGACAGAGTAGAAGGGTTGATCTTAACAAAGGGACTTCTGATTTTCATTTACAAGAAGTGAGTAATGAATGCTATGACCAGGACTAGAGGAGCTCTTCCTCCAGTCAGGGAGAGGAAAAGGACAACTGGGTTTATTGGACTGTGTGGATTTGATGGCCTGGCACGTCAGACCCATGGGAGTATACAGCTCTAGTGGACACTGGTGCAGAGTGTACTCTAATGCCATAAAACTATAAAGGGGCAGAACCCATCTGGATCTCTGGAGTGACAGGGGGATCCCAACAGCTAACTGTATTGGAAGCTGAAGTGAGTCTAACTGGGAATGAGTGGCAAAAGCACCCCGTGACTTCTGCCCAGAGGCTCCATGCATCCTTGACATAGACTACCTCAGGAGAGGGTACTTCAAGGACCCAAAAAGGTACCAGTGGGCTTTTAGCATAGCTGCCTTGGAAACTGTTTTCCAATCCAACTGTTTTGGATTTAGGATGAGAATAATGCTGATAACACACTGATGTCTTAGTTGTTGCAGAGCAGTGCTTGCATTAAGTCAAGGACTTTTCAGCTTCTCATACTGCCCTACTAGAAAGGAGGCAAAAAAGGGGCACAAGTAATTGGAAAAAAGGCACAAGTCCTCAGCCTCTGGAGGTGACTCCTGTCAAGCATGACGGAAAGGTATCCCTTCAAGGAAGATCTTGTATGTCAACCAGGCAAGTGGACCACCATGGAGAAAGGTCTCCACCACCTGAGGGAATTAGGTGTACTAGAGGTGATTTACGGTGACCTGGACCATGTACCATGTACAATAGCCCTGCCCAATCAAACCTTTTACGTACTGTAGAAGGGGATAGAGTCCCTGTAAGTGTACATAAAAAACATGCTGGGAAAGACAGTCTGGGTTATTACTGCCTCAGGCAAAGGCAAACCCATGCATCAGAGTTCTTTTGCTCAAGGACCTGGGTGTACTTGGTGGATGGTAATGTGGAAAGATGGGGAAGTTCAATGTGTACCTCAAGGAGATTTGATGTCGGGTGAGAATAGACAATGATTTGAATTGTACGATGTTAATTGCTATATAATGCTGTATGCCATCACTGCTATGGTTGCTATATGCCATATCAATGTTATTACAGTAAGAATCACCCAGATAAATGAAAAATTAATTTTGACAGAACTGGACAAGTGCAGTGATGATGGAACCTGAATTGGCTTCAGCATGCAAAATCCAACACCACTCACCATCTCTTCTGCCCTGTAGGACTGTTATGACAGATGGAGCCTAAACTCATGGGCTAAAATGAAGTCAACAGATATTTTAGAGCGATGGCCCATAGAGTAAGGGAATGATATGTGTGTGTATATATCAAAGGCCGGGAAGGGTGGTGGTAATTAATGAGAATATATTGAAAGTGTAAGACCTGAGCATGATGTAGATGGTATAGAATAAGGGGTGGATATTGTCCTCATTTTGTTTGAGGTAGAATTAATTTTCTTCCTAGTAGCTGGTATGGTGCTGTGATTTGGATTTAGGATGAGAACAATGCTGATAACATGCTGATGTTTTAGTTGTTGCAGAGCAGTGCTTACACTGAGTCAAGGACTTTTCAGCTTCTTATGCTGCCCTGCCAGCAAGGAGGCTGGGGGTGCTTGGAGGAGACAGAACCAGGACAGCTGACCCAAACTGCCAAATTGTGTTTGTGTGTGTGTGTCTTGGAGGTGGAGGGTGTTGCCAGGGGTCTTCCAGTCACTGCTCAGGGTCTGGCTAGGTATCGGTCAGCTGATGGTGAGAAATTGCATTGTGCATCACTTGCTTTGTTTATGCTTTTTTGTTGTTTTGTTCTTTTCTTTCATTTGTTCCTTTCTTATTAAACTGCCTTTATCTCACTCCACGAGTTCTTGCACTTTTCAGTTTCCTACCTGATCCCACTGTTGGGGGGGAGGGGAGCAGGGTGAGTGAGCCAAGGGCTGTGTGGTGTTTAGATGTCTGCTGGGTTAAACCACAATACAGTATAATTTAACACTATTTCAAAATTCTATTCCTTGGTGTTTTCCAACCATGGAAGAACATGTCACGAAAGTATCTTAGGCTTGTTTCTTCATTCTTGAGTCTGGTTTTTTGCTATTACAGGCACTAAGTCACAGATCCTTAAATCGTGTTTCTATTTTCATTTCTGCATCTGTCATTTATGATTCTATGATTTATACATTTTGTATATTGTGATAATATTGTTTGATACTAGGAAAACTCATGACATTGGTGTTGCATGGGTGTTACTGTTGTTGACATGATGTCGGAATTGACCACATACCTTCTTACAGTGTGTTTAGAAGTTGAATTCTATCCAGAGAAGGGCTACAAAGATGGTGAATGGGCCTAGAGGGGAAGACGTATGAGGAGCGGCTGAGGTCACTTGGCCTGTTCAGCCTGGAAAAGAGGAGGCTGAGAGGAGACCTCATCGTGTTCTACAGCTTCCTCACGAGGGGGAGTGGAGGGGAAGGCACCGACCTATTCTCTTTAGTCACCAGTGATAGGACCCGCGGGAATGGTGTCAAGCTGGGGCAGGGGAGGTTCAGGCTGGATATCGAGAAGAGGTTCTTCACTGAGAGGGTTGTCGCACACTGGAACAGGCTCCCCAGGGACATAGTCATGGCACCAAGCCTGTCTGATTTTAAGAAGCGTTTCGACTGTGCACTTAGTCATATGGTCTGAATTTTTGGTTAGACCTGTGTGGAGCCAGGAGTTGGACTCGATGATCCTTGTGGGTCCCTTCCAACTCGGGATATTCTATGATTCTCTATATTTATATATATATTATATATAACAAGATGTTGCAAAGGATAGAATCGTGTGACCCCTCCTTTGGACACTCTCCAACAGTTTTACGTTCTTTTTGTACTGTGGTGCCCAGAACTGCACACAGTACTCGAGGTGAGGCCCCACCAGCGCAGAGTAGAGTGGGACAATCACTTCCCTCAACCGGCTAGCAATGCAGTGCTTGATGCACCCCAGCATACAGTTGGCCCTCCTGGCTGCCAGGGCACACTGCTGGCTCATATTCAACTTGATATCAACCACAACCCCCAGATCCCTCTCTGCAGGGCTGCTCTCCAGCGTCTCGTCACCCAGTCTGTACGTATAGCCAGGGTTGCCCCTTCCCAGGTGCAGGACCCGGCACTTGCTCTTATTAAACTTCATATTGTTGGTGATTGCCCAGCTCTCCAGTCTGTCCAGATCATTCTGCAAGGCCTTTCCACCCTCAACAGAGTCCACAAATCCTCCAAGTTCTGTGTCAACAGCAAATTTGCTCAAAACACCTCCTAGTCCTACATCCAAATTGTTTATAAAAACGTTGAAGAGGACTGGCCCTAAATAGGAGCCTTGGGTGACCCCACTGGTGACCGGTTACCAGCCTGATGTGGCCCCATTTACCACAACCCTTTGAGCCCTGCCCCTCAGCCAATTGCTCATGCATCGTATGATGTTTTTGTTTAGCTATATGCTGGATATTTTGTCCAGTAGGATAGAATCATAGAATCAAGGAATATCCTGAATTGGAAGGGACCCTTAAGGATCATCAAGTCCAACTCTTGGCACCACACAGGTCTACCCAAAAATTCAGACTGTGTGACGAACTGCACAGTCCAAATGCATCTTGAACTCCAACAGGCTTGGTGCAGTGACTGCTTCCCTGGGGAGCCCTGGGACCTCTCCAGACTCCCAAGACCGTTGAAAAATAATTGAGAGAGGTCCTGCGATGACGTCAGCCAGCTCTCTCTCTCTCTCTATATATATATATATTTATGGAATGGAGTGCACCCTCAGCAAGTTTACTGATGACACAAAGCTGGGAGGAGTGGCTAATACCCCAGAGGGCTGTGCTGCCATTCAGAGGGACCTGGACAGGCTGGAGGGTTGGGCCGAGAGGAACTTCATGAAGTTCAACAAGGGCAAGCGCAGGGTCCTGCACCTAGGGAGGAATAACCCCAAGCAGCAGTACAGACTGGGGGCTGACCTGCTGGAGTGCAGCTCTGCAGAGAGAGACCTGGGAGTCCTAGTGGACAGCAAGCTGACCATGAGTCAGCAATGTGCCCTTGTGGCCAAGAAGGCCAACGGTATCCTGGGCTGCATTTGGAAGAGTGTTGCCAGCAGGTCAAGGGAGGTGATCCTCCCCCTCTACTCAGCCCTGGTGAGGCCACACCTGGAGCACTGTGTCCAGTTCTGGGCTCCCCAGTACAAGAGGGACATGGAGCTCCTGAAGCGAGTCCAGAGGAGGACTACGAAGATGATCAGGGGACTGGAGCACCTGTTGTACGAGGACAGGCTGAGAGAACTGGGCTTGTTTAGCCTGGGAAAGAGAAGACTGAGGGGAGACCTCATGAATGTGTATAAATATTTGAGGGGAGGGTGTCAAGAGGATGGAGCTGGTCTCTTTTCAGTTGTGCCCAACAACAGGACGAGAGGCAACAGGTACAAACTGAAGCACAGGAAGTTCCGGCTGAATATGAGAGGGCATTTCTTTAGTGTGAGGGTGACAGAGCACTGGAACAGGTTGCCCAGAGAAGTTGTGGAGTCTCCTTCTCTGGAGATATTCAAAACCCGCCTGGATGCCATCCTGCGCAATGTGCTCTAGGGGATCCTGTTGTCCGTAGGTTCGTGTCTGGTGCGCCGCACCAATAAGTACAGTCGGAATCCACACGAAGGTCTTTTAATTAAATAATTAATTATATAACTCTGCAGAGGTAGGTGCTTGGCGATCTTTCGCAAAGCCTCTGACTCGAATCACTGTAATTTATACACAACAAACTTGTGAAAACTATCTCTTTGGCTACTTTTGATTGGCTATTACAGCTCATCTAACATATCTCTACTGAGTTTGCGCATTACAGAGGACCAGCGGGGGGGGGGCATCAAATCCCAAATTAGCATACATTAGCATTTTGATGGGTGTGGTTTTTAATACGTTAATGACCCTTAATGAACAAAAGGCTACTATAGGTCAGCCTGGAGCTGTTTTTCTCCTTCTTGTTTTTTACCTTTTATCCCTTATCTTCCTTGCTTCTGCTAGCTCAAGGCTACCTGTCTCTTACTTTCAGCTAAAAGACTACACAAGCTATAGAAAGACTACACAAGCTACAGGCTTCCCAATTTTCTTCAAGGTTTTCTTATTTTTTCCCAGCTTTGGGACTACAATTTCCCCCCTTTGAGACTATGAACCTCACTTTTAGGCTTCATAGTTCTCACTGCATAGTTCTTGTCTATTTCTATTAATTTGAAGAAATATTCTGTTATCTATATCTTGTTTCACTAACGTTACCTGGTGAGGTTTACGCTTGCTGAATAAAGTACTATATGAATTCAAACAACTAGGCATGCATTGCAGAACACAACTACATATCACTACTATTGCTACAATTATTATAATAATTAAAAACAATTGTCTTAACCATCCAAAATCTGGCAGCCACGACCACAGCCAGGAAAAATCTGGTCCACTACCAAGGGTTGCATCCTGAGATATTTGGTGAAACAGGTGAGATGCTTGCCAGATTCAGTTAATGTCTGTTTGAATTTGCTTCTTCTCATTTACATAGACACAGCAGCTGCGGTTTATCACAGCACAAACACCTCCCTGGGCTGCAAGTAGCCCATCTAAGGCAAGACGGTTTTCTAAGGCTATTTGGGATACTTGTTCTATTTCTGTTTGTATTCAACCAAGAGCATCAGTAGTGGCATTGATTATGATTTCTAAAGTTGCAGAAATATTTACTATTGCTCTCTCAAGTTCTATTACTCCCAATGCAGGGATTAATGCCCTCCACAAAGTATGAAATTAGTATTAGTATTTCTATTTGCAAGAGGATTATAAATTCCTCGTTTCTCCCAAGGTGTCATAAAGATGGCCTGTGATCTTAGCCAACCCCTTATGTCCGCAGACATAAGGTTCAAGGTTTTCTTATTTTTTCCCAGCTTTGGGACTACAACCTGTGGACAACAATCCTGCTGGGCAAGGGGGTTGGACTAGATGATCTGCAGAAGTCCCTTCCAACCTCGGCCATTCTGTGATTCTGTGATAAGCTGGGACTGAAATGTGATGTTTATTTCTGGAATGCTAACAGATCTTTGGATTTTAAGCCTTCGAAAATGCTTAAAAACAAAGTTACTAGACATTTCTAGATCTTCCCACCCCCTCCAGCTGTAAAAGAGGAAATTTAATTAGAATGTTGTTTTAATCATTGGTTGCGTGGTTTTGTTTTTTTCTGGTATCTGATTGCTTGTCTACAGGTATTCAATCAGGTACAAGTGATGTCACAAGTCCTTTTCAGATGCTCCAACAGCAGATCAGTCTCACAGAAATAATGAATACCAGCCATTCAGATACCTCTCAGTTTTTAGAAAATACAGAGGATAATGGGCTACAGGAGCACACAGATGAGAACTGCCTTTATTGTGTCTGCATTCAAATTCTGGGTTATCAGCCTAACAACAAAGTGAACTCTTCATGTAGTTGTACAGGTTAGTGTTCCATGTGGGTAAGTGTGATAAAGACTGAATGAGAATGCTGAATTTTATTCATCTCTAAAATTGATCAGTCTGTAGTGTTTTTTTTCTTAATATTGATCTTGAAATTAATTCTCATTAATAAGCTTATTATGCAACCAATGGTATTTCTATGGTCATTTCCATCTTTTCTATTTTTATTGATCTTAGTCTGACAATATGCCTGCATGTTTTTAAAATATTTCTAAAAGCTTATCAAAATACAAAATTTGAAACCTTACTTACAAATCAATGTTCTGAGAAATTAGGCTTCCTGTCAAACCAATTAAAAGTCTAACTTCCAAACAAGTTTCTACCATAAAGCACAAGAAGGCTGTTTCAGCACAAGAAGGCTGTTGATCTGTTGGAACGGGTCCAGAGGAAGTCCACAAAGATGATCAAGGGGCTGGAGCACCTCTCCTACAAAGAAAGGCTGAGAGAGCTGGGGCTGTTCAGCCTACAGAAGAGAAGTCTCCAGGGTGGCCTCATCATAGCTTTTCAGTAGTTAAAGGGGGCTTGTAAAAAAGATGGAGAGCAACATTTTGCTCAGTCAGATAATGACAGGACCAAGGGGGAATGGTTTTAAACTAAAAGAGGGGAGAGTTAGATTAGATATATGGAGGAAATTCTTCACTCAGAGGGTGGTGAGGCACTGGAACAGGTTGCCCAGGGAAGTAGTGGATGCTCCATCCCTGGAGGTGTTCAAGATCAGGTTGGACAAGGCCCTGGGCAACCTGATCTAGTGGGTGGCATCCCTGCCTATGGCAGGGGGGTTGGAACTAGATGGTCTTTAAGGTCCCTTCCAACCCGAGCCATTCTATGATAAAACAAAATGAAGGAAATGAAGTCAGTCAAGGGAAGTGATTGTCCCGCTCTACTCTGCACTGGTGCGACCTCACCTCGAGTACTGTGTGCAGTTCTGGGCACCACAGTACAAAAAGGACGTGAAACTATTGGAGAGTGTCCAGAGAAGGGCTACAAAGATGGCGAAGGGCCTAGAGGGGAAGACATACGAGGAGCGGCTGAGGTCACTTGGCCTGTTCAGCCTGGAAAAGAGGAGGCTGAGGGGAGACCTCATCACGGTCTACAGCTTCCTCAAGAGGAGGAGCGGAGGGGAAGGCGTCAATCTATTCTCTCTGGTGATGAGCAATAGGACCCGAGGGAATGGAGTCAAGCTGCGACAGGAGAGGTTCAGGCTGGATATCAGGAAGAGGTTCTTCACTGAGAGGGTGGTCGCGCACTGGAACAGGCTCCCCAGGGAAGTAGTCACTACACCAAGCCTGTTGGAGTTTAAAAAGTGTTTGGACTGTGCACTTAGTCATATGGTCTGAATTTTTGGGTAGACCTTTGTGGAGCCAGGAGTTGGACTCAATGATCCTTATGGGTCCCTTCCAACTCGGGATATTCTATGATTCTATGAAATCTGATTGAGGAGTCTGAAGTTGAGCTGTAATTTCTGAGATTTAGTTTTCTTCATATTTTGAGATTCGGATCAGATTCAGAATTATTTTCTTCCTAATCTCCTCTGCAGACCTCGCAGTTGCATGCCTTTTTACAATGTATGTATGTAATAAAAAGGTAGCCTGGTAATGGAAATTCCAAATTTCTGCTTAGTTGGAATCCTCATCATTTTACAACAATGATATGCATTCAGGTAGTAACGTATAAAGACTACTGTTGTCAAGGGGGTTGATGTACAAAATGTGTTGAGCTTGAATTCAATATCAAGAAGAGATGGCAAATAAGATCCCAATTGTAGTTCTCAAATACCGTAAGCAGGGATTACAGGAGAGGCAGAGACACGCTCTTGGAAGAGGCACAAAGCCAAAGGACAGGAGGCTATGGACACATGCTATAGTAATGGAAATTCTAGTTGAACATAAGGGGAAAAACTTTTCACAATGTAACATGATTTAATTTTGAAGTGAGCCCTTCTTTGAGAAAGGAGTTAAGCTAGATGATCTTCAGAAGATACTTTAAACCTATTTTTTTCAGTGGTTCCATTAAATGCACAACAGTTAAAAGCTTGGGTTTTATATTTCTCTCTTTCCATAGCCTTTTACATTTTTGATATATAGTGAAACTTACCAAAAGAATCCTTACTTGTCACACCTTTCTGTTGATGAAGTCAAAGCCCATTCTACAAGACCTGTGTTAATTGTATGAACTAGAGAACTTGTGCAATACAAAAGCCATCTTTATGTTATATAAAAAAGAGCATGGATATAACAAGTGCTTAAGAGTTGATTATTTTAACTCAAATATTTTAAGGTTTTTTAAAAAGTGATTTTTAAATATTTTGAGTATAATTTCTCCAAAATCCAACATCTGGTTTCCAGCTCTTTTATATGCTAACAGTTACCATACTTAGCGCATCAGGGTATGTGGTGGTTTTACCCTGCTGGGCAGCTGAACATCACCATAACCACTTTCTCACTTTCACTCCTCAAAGGAAAAGGGGGGAGAAAATACAATGGAAAGGGCTCAAGGACTGAGATAAAGACAGGGAGGTCACTCAACAATTATTGTCACAGGCAAAACAGACTCAACATAAGGAGATTAATATAATTTATTGCCTATTACTTACAGACTAAAGCAGTGAGAAATTAAAGCAAACTAAAGACACCTTCCTCCCCCCCCCCCTCCATCCACCCTCTTCTACCTCCTCCTTCCCCCGAATGGTGCAGGGGAACGGGGAATGGGGGTTGTGGTCAGTCTATAGCACTTCATCTCCACCGCTCCTTCACAGTCACTCTCTTCCTCTGTTTCAACATGGGGTCCCTCCCACAGGATGCCGTCCTTCCTGAACTGATCCTGAATGGGATTCCCGCAGACAGCAGTTCTTCAAGAACTGCTTCAATATGGGTCCGTACCACAGGGTCCATCTGTCAGGAGCAAACTGCTCCAACATGGGTTCCCCTATGGGCAGCAGCTCCTGCCAGATCACCTGCTCCTGCGTGGGCTGTTCTCCATGGACTACAACTCTGTCCCGGAGACTGTTCTGGCTGGGGCTCTCCATAGGCTGCAGCCTCCTTCAGGTCAGATCCACCTGGTCCATCGTGGGCTCCTCCACGGGCTGCAGTGTGGAGATCTGCTCCACCGTGATACACCATGGGCTGCAGGGGGACAACCTGCTCCACCATGGGCCTCTCCACAGGCTGCAGGGGAACTTCTGCTCCTGTGCCTGGAGCACCTCCTCCCCCTCCTTCTTCACTGACCTTGGTGTCTGCATGGCTGTTTCTCACTTCTCCCTCCCCCAGCTGCTGTTGCACAGCAGGGTTTTTTTGAATTTCTTAAATATGCTGTCAAATATGCTGTCACAGAGGCACAGCCAGTGTCACTTACTGGCTTAGCTCTGGCCAATGGCGGGTGCCTTTGGAGCTGGCTGAAACTGGCCTTTATCTAACATAGGACAGCCTCTGGGTTCTTCTCACAGAGGCCGCCCCTGCAGCCCCCCTTGCCCAAACCCTTGTCACATAAACCCAATACCAGGAATCGCATACTTAACATCTTTAAAAGATAAGAAGAGCATTTCAGGTGAGGAAAATTGTGAATAACAAAGATGCAACATCTTGTTTCTGTCAGATTTTTCAGACATTCCATGTACTGACTGGTGTGGTCAGACCATACACAATCACTTAGATGTGCATTCGTTCAAATTTTCTGGAATTTCTGGCTGTACTGACGCATTATCCCAAGGTTCAGTTAGCAGTACCAAGAGTACAGAGATTGTACTAGGTAAGTTTGAAAGCCTTATAGTGTTAGGTGCTATAAATCTTAAGTATTTTTTTCTGTATTTATTCTGCTTTTGCTGTACCACATTTTGCAGGTAAACAGCTCTTTATCTTGCATTGCAATCAAATTGATTTTTGTTTTTTTTTTTCTATAGTGTTGTTAGGTTAAAAAAAATCCTTTAAAAAAAAAGTACTGGATTTCTGTGAAGAAAGACATTTTATTTTTAGACTTGTTTTCTATTTTCAATTACCATAATTTCTTATGGAGTAGCTGGTTGCTAACTTCTAGCATCTGATGCAAACAGAGAAGGTAATATCTCACCCAGCAATGTGCTTTAGTGATAAAGACAGTGCTGTAACTGAATCTCAGTGTTTAGTCTTCAGTTTTACCAAACGTCTTACAGAATTTATGAAATGCTAGTTTATCTCTTTTTTTAAAATCCATGTTAAAATTCATTAAAATAATATTTTTCAATTTTTAATGGGAATATTTATTGGTAGTTCAGAATATCATAGAATCATAGAATGGCCTGGGTTGAAAAAGACCTTAAAGATCATCTAGTTTCAACCCCCCTGCTCTGGGCAGGGTTGCCAACCACTAGAGCAGGCTGCCCAGAGCCGCATCCAGCCTGGCCTTGAATGCCTCCCAGGATGGGGCATCCACAACCTCTTTGGGCAACCTGTTCCAGTGCCTCACCACCCTCTGAGTGAAAAACTTTCTCCTAATTTCCAACCTAAATCTCCCCTGTCTTAGTTTAAAACCATTCCCCCTTGTCCTATCACTACCAACACATGTAAACAGGCATTCCCCCTTCTGTTTATATGGTCCCTTCAAGTACTGGAAGGCCGCAACGAGGTCTCCCCGGAGCCTTCTCTTCTCCAAGCTAAACAAGCCCAGTTCCCTCAACCTTTCTTCATAGGAGAGCTGCTCCAGCCCTCTGATCATCTTAGTGGCCCCCTTCTGGACCCGTTCCAAGAGCTCCACATCCTTCTTGTGCTGGGGGCCCCAGGCCTGCACGCAGTATTCCAGGTGGGGTGTCACAAGAGCAGAGTAGAGGGGGACAATCACCTCCCTCTCCCTGCTGGCCACCCCTTTTTTAATGCTGCCCAGGACATAGTTGGCCTTCCGGGCTGCAAGCACACACTGCTGGCTCATGTACAGCTTCTTGTCCAGCAGGACCCCCAATGTACCCGGGAAGGTGAGGTAGGCAGGGAGGGGGCTTGCCTACCACCTGAGCAGAAACATGCTTCCATTCCCCGCCATGTCCTAGGTCCCCTCCTACTGCCTAGTGGGATGGGGAAACCTTTGCAGCAGCTCCATCTGAGTGGAGGCATTGGCTGCCACTGGGGTAAGATGATGACCCCTTCCCCCAGCCAGAGCTTCAGCCTTTGCTCTCAAAGTGCCCACCATTCTTCCTTGAGGGTCAGGTAGTATGAGGGCCCTTGACCAGTGTAGATGGTCATGGAATGGTGCCCAGTTGCTGGGTTAAAGTGTACTTCCAGCCTCCTACTTGCACTTGGCCTTGTTGAACCTCATTAGGTTGTCATGGGCCCACTTCTCACCCTGTCAAGGTCCCTCTGGATGGCATCCCTTCCCTCTATTGTATTGACTGCACCGCTCAGCTTGGTGTCATCTGCAAACTTGCTGAGGGTGCACTCAATTCTGTCTATGTCATTGATAAAGATGTTGAAGAGCACCGATCTTAAGACCGACCCCTGAGGGACACCGCTTGTGACCGGCCTCCACCCAGACATAGAACTGCTGACCACAACCCTTTGGCTGCAACCAGCCAACCAATTCTTTATCCACCTAACAGTCCATCCTTCAAATCCATACCTCTCCAATTTAGAGAGAAGAATGTGGTGAGGGACCATATCAAAGGCGTTGCATAATATATATGTAAATCCATGTGTGTACATGTGTGTATGTATAAAATACCAAAACAGACTCATGTGGCATAAGATTAGCACAATCAAAGACTTCCTGCTTAAACTTCATACTGTTGAATTTGTTTTTCCAGGAGTAAAATCAATCCCAGATGATATACCAGTGTGCAGAATACTTCTGCGGAAAGAAGTCTTACGTTTAGTAATCAATTTGAGTAGTTCAGTAGGAACTAAGGGCCATGAAACTGGACTCCTGACGTAAGTTAAATGTGTTTCTGATGTTTTAGCAACATTTAGTTATATGTATTCTCTAAGTACTCTGAGATAGTGGTTCACCTTATTTCTGACTTCTCAAAATACTGTCAAGCAGATATTATTTTGGATTACTGGGGGTAGTTGAACACAATGTAAAAGCTAAACAAAGAATTTTCCTTCTAATATTGTTTGCTCTATCATTAATGTCTTACTCTTCTCCATTTTTTTCCCAATCAATAGTTTAACTGTAATGATGTTTCATTGCATACTTGGTATGTCCTGCATCTTTAAAAAAGAAATTAAAATTCTTTTATGTTTATTTGTGCCAAATAAGATATGTCAGATAACCAGAATAACAATCTGAAAGTAACTTCTTGAGAAACACAAATCTGCTTTAAGCAAGTGTACAACTACTGGCATTAATTTATAGACAAAACTCATGTTAAAAATATAGGAATATAAATCTAGGGACTAAACATTAGTCCAGAAACCTACCATTTTTATTATAATGATGTTGAAAACTGTCATACAACTTCTAAAAGAAAATTCAGTAATACTCATTTTATTTATAAAATGCTAACAGGTATTAAGTTATCTTTTCCATATTTATTTTTTAGTATGGCTGTATATGTGGATGCCTCTTCTTTGATACACTGTTCTTTTTCAACATCTATTTTAAGACTAGGTGATCTCAGATATTCAATATAACTTTCAAAGTATATATTCTGTTTCATTTCATTAATACAGATTTCTTCCATTTTGTTACAAAATAATGCTATCTGTTCTGATTTTCTTAGTTCATTACATCCAGAATTTATAATGCCTATTACTGAAGGCAAAGTTATACTTTTTTAAAGATGACGATCAAAACTTAACTGAACTTTTTTTTTAAAAATATGATGGAAATCTGTTCAGGAGTTTTAAAATTCTGTTTTTCCTGTTGATCAGAATTAAGGAGAAGTATCCCCAAGCATTTGATGACATATGCCTTTACTCTGAGGTGTCCTACTTGTTAGCACATTGTACATTTCGACTTCCATCTCGAAGGTTCATTCAGGAGCTATTTCAAGATGTGCAGTTCTTACAAGTAAGTGGAGGGATCAGATGCTTTGAATGCACCAAAATGTGCCAGCTGGGTGCAGGTTTTATGTTCTGAATAATAAATGCTTTCAGGCATGTATTAAAGAACCATTTTATGATGTCATTCTCCTAATATCTCTAAGGACATTAATGCTTCATCTGTCTTTTTCTTTTAGATGCATGAAGAAGCAGAGGCTATTTTAGCAACACCAACAACACAATCAGTAATTGATACATCAGCTGAATCCTGACCTCTGTCTCACACAGTGCATTTACATAAAGACTTTCTGAAATCCTCAGACAACTTCCGATTGACTGGATAATAAAGTTTGGAGACCATTCCAGAAGCTACTGGTACCTGAAGAGTGAACTGAAAACTTTTTCTTCCTCAACCAATTACCGCCCCAGTCTTTTGAGCCCTTTGGGGAGTTATTAAACATTACCATAGTTTTAATAAAAGTAATTACCAATATATGCAAGAGCCAAGCACTGAACACCTCTACAAGTTTTTTTTTTTTTTTACCATAAATTAAAAAAAGTAATAATAAAAATAAAAGGACAACAGGTGGAGAAATTTTTTATGATTGACTTCTAATTCTGTTCCAGAGAAGCAGAATGATGCCTTGCTTTTTTTGCTTTTAACTCCTGGATACCAGGAGCCGGTGAGATGAGGGTGCATTCAGTTGCCAGCAAATGGAAGCTGTACTGTGATCGGGGACACCAGGGGATTAATGTTAGCCCTTCTCTGTTGTTTTTTGTACTGTTTATAACACTACTTGGGGGGGGGGGGGGGCTTGTAACTTCAGACAAAAAAACAAGCCTCTGTGAATCTGAGGTTTCCTTAGTTATTTTAATATTACTGTAGTTGTAAGTCATTTTATTAGCAGACTCATCAATTTCATTACATTTACATATACATATCTTATCTGAACCAGTTAAGGATTTTTACTAGAGTTTGATTTTAAAATAACAAGTAATTTATACTTAAAATGCTGAAATCAAATTGTTTTCCCTGAATGATATGCATGTTTGCAGTTTCTATGCACATGCCCATATAGTATGAATGTTGGTCTTATTCTTAACTAAAAACCTTTAACAAGCATGTTTTGTATCAGATAAATTAATGTTGTATAAAATAAACTCGAAGACATTTAATCATTACTGCTTTTGTGAGAAGATATGAGCAATTTTCAAAGTTCCATGGAAACAGCCTTTTATAAAAACAAAGGTTTGATTGAATTTTCAGTGGATGAGTGCTCAAGCATGAGATAGTACTAATAATTGTAGTGAAAAGCCTTAATTACCAAATTTTGAAGCAGAACTTATAATTTTATATTGGTATTTGAGACTTGTTGCAAAAGTTACATGATACAGTGATTGTTAATAAGTAAAATGGTTGCCTCTATCACATTACTAGTGAGGTTTCTTAAGTACTGAGTACAAGCTTAATGGAAAAAAGTAAGGGTCCTCATCACTTTTATCATGTATCTGAAGATTCAGAAGCCTTTATACAAAGGTAATATAAATATATGCGAATTTATATATACAGTAGCATGGCCACCTTTGTTAGAATGCCTGTAATAGAAGGGGTTACTCTTTGATTTTGATATAGGTGAACAATTCAGCTGGACTGTACTAAGTAGAATGGTTTTTTATCCATTCACTTTTACCATTTTTTATAATTGTCAGAGTAATACTTAAGTCAAGATAAGTGATTGTCTTTTCATGAGTTCCCACTGAAAGAAGGAGCAAAAAGAAACTGGTCAGTGACACAAATAATATATCTATGTGTCAAGACATGTTGAAATGTTCTGAAAACGTACCACACCAGTAACTATTGGACTTCTCTGGTCATAAGAAATAAATGCTTCTGTAAAACCAAAATGTCAATCACAGTAGACCAAATAGTGGTATAAGCTCCAAAGGAAATAACGTAGTTTTCTCAAAAATGGGGCTGGCATATCTTACATAGTAGTTTCAAATACTACCTCAGTTAGGCTATAGTATAAGAGACTTGTTTTAATAACTAGATAGGGTTACATCAAACAACTCCATGTTATTTTTCTGCAGTTAAAGCAAAATAAACAAGTTTTTATCACCTGTATTTAAATAAAACACCCTTGTTCATTTGTTACCACTTTAATACATAGCACTTAAAGTAGAAAATGTAATAGGAAGGCCTCAGTATAAAAAGGCAAGCAAAAGCAATGTCAATATACTTTTGAAAGATTCTCCATCTTACGTTTTCTAAAATACTAGCTTGTGTGGGAATCCATGACAACTGAAACTTGATGTGCAAATTATTATAGCAAATTCAGTTAAAATACGATTTTTTTCTAAAAGTATATTAGTGTCAGAGTTCAATAAGTACGCCTAAAGAATGTAAAGTCTGTACTGTACATAACACATTTCTAGAATTAATTTACATTAAGGTCATAATGTTTCATTTTAATTGGCAAATGAGGGGATACTGTTATTGAAGGAATTTGATATTGGCCTAGTTATAAACTGTGAATTTCTAATTCTATCAATTTCTTTTCTAAAATATCCCTTTTAAACTTCTTATTTTGGGGCTTTATTTGCTTCATGATAAAACTTCAAAAGAAAACTTTGGTAAGTAAAAAAAGTGGATATATTAAACTTAATAAAGGATCCTTCCACTTTTCCTAGAAAGGGTAGGAAGGGAAGTTGACAGACCACCCACTTCATATTTTTTCTAACCCTAGTGGTTTGTCATACAGTCGAACAAATGGTAAAGCAGATAGGACTCATTGGACACTATATACAAATTTAGTTTGCTGTGGCAAAGAAAACTCCTGATTGATTAAACATGATAACATAGAAAATATTCATGTCTGAGGTGAAAGCCCTTGTGGGAAGGAGAGCCTGGCCATGAAACCAGTGGAATTTAGCCACCAAATTATCTGGCTCACTTTCTTGGTCTCCTTTTACAGTCAGTGGAAAGGGCAAGCCCTTTCTAAAGGGCAAAGATCTAACTAAAGGGTTCTGATTTTTTTTCCTTGGAGGTGCTGTTTCTCTCCACTTTTCAGAGATGAAAGAGTTGTTGCTGCTTCTTAGTCTATGTTCTGGTCTTGGTATTTGGATTTTTGGACTTCAGGACACTTGTGTTACCTTTGGAGTGAGTGTGAGCTCAAGCAGAGGAGTCTCAGTGGAGGAATTCTTGCCAGGCTTTGGAGTACTTCCAAGCTTTCTGCTCACCTCCGGCAGGGCTGTACAGAAGTTCTGTCGCTTGGTGCTTCTCTGTGGAGCCTGTTGAAAGCAGGTCCTCTAACTTTTTTTTTTTTTAATTATTATTATTATTATTACACTTCTACTATCATGTGCTTAATAAAGATATATATTAGGTGAGAGTAAAATCAGCAAACTGTAAAAGATATTTGGGAACATGCTAGAAACCATCTTTGCATGTTGCTAGAAGCCCCTATTTTCCTTGTTGGTTTTTTGTTTGTTTGTTTAACTCAATTCTGGTTCCCTAGATAGTTATTTTCAAACAGATTTGTATGTTCAGTGAAGAATGTGGATTTTCTTTGGACAATTTTTGGAACATGGATAGCAGTGTCACAGTATGCAAAAATTGCACATTTTGCTTGAATTACTTTATAAAATTAGCTATTTAATTTGAGAAATGTAATTCATGCCTAAAAGTGTAACATGCCATTTTGCTACGGAATAGGTTTTCAACACAAGATGCAATGTCTTAGGGGCTGAAGGCAGATATTTCATAGATTTACTTGAAAAATTGTTCCAAAACTGGGCTGTCAACATCCCTCAAACTGCATTACAAGAGATGATGTAAATTAATCATTCTGAAGAGGGAAGGGATCAAGGAAAATCTCAAGACTTATTCTTCCTGTTCTAAGTTGTCTTTTTTTGTTTAGTAATAGTGCTACATATTTGGAGGTTCTAGTGTTTGTAGGTCACTGAACAGACATTGAAATCTGATTTATATTGTATACCTGTATCATAGAAACAAAAGTATTTATATATTTTCCATAAAAATACTGCATTGAGCTGTGTATAATTTATACAGAGGCTTGTCCCAAAATGGTATTGCCTACCTTGATTTTTTTTTTTTGCTTTTTTATATATAGCATGTACAGTTCATGTCTATGGGCATTAAAAACCTCCCAAAGCATAATCTTATCAAAGGGATGCATTGTTAATGAAATGTACTTAAACTTCTTATAGTTGTTCTGGTCTCATATGTGCCTCTCAGCACTAGAAATGGGTTGGAAATTTATTTATATTTGTAAATTACTAAGTAACTAGAACAACCTGAATCTGTCCAAATAAACATTTTTTGTCAAAAGTATATTTTGCATTAATGCTTTGTAAGATGTCTTGTAAAAATAGAAGCAAACTCCTTAATAGTTTGTATACCACTTTTATTTTAAAAATGTAGAGTACCAATGCTGAGAATGTCATTTTCCATTATGTGATGTTTGAACTTAAGTGTTAGCATTTCAACAACAGATGTGAAAGTTGAATTATAAACAAAAAATGAAACAAGAAATAAACAGTTTTGAACTCATTCAACCATTATTAATGTAATTGTTTTTAAATAATAATAAAAAAATACATGCCTCTCCACCCCACCTCCCATGCCAGAAATATTTTTTCTAATCTTTAGTTCTAGTGCCCTGACTGTATACTTTAACTTGCACAAAGGCCTTTTTCTTCTTGCAATACTCTGTTCCTGTATTTTTAAGCACAGCCAGTTTCACGAAACAATAGCCATTAGGACCAGCAAGCAGAAAGTTTTATAGTTAAAGAGGAGCTAACATCTCTTTGTAGCTAAGCAGACCCCTACCTGGTAAACTGTTTCCTTGCTTCCAGATTATAAAACGTCTTCAGTGCAAGATCTCCCCAGGAAAAAAAAACAAGGGGAGACACCTCTGCCAGAGCTGAGATGGGGACTCTTTACAGGCCAACGTGTCTCACCCCACCATCAAGAAGGCAGCACTGGCTGCATCATCGACACCCATACCATCCCTTCCACTTTCTCCCTGCACTAAACTACTGCAACCAAGCCCCAGCAACAGCAGCTCAGAAGTAGGAAATCATGCCTTGTTAGAGCCACCCCCTCTGGCAGGAAGAAGAACCTGCACTATGTTGAAATTTAAAATGTGGTTCATGGGATAATCTGACTTTTTGGCTGAGTTCTGTATCAGAATGTCTTAGACATGTAACTCTTGATTTAGGATACTTTTCAAGCCTTTTATAAATAGGCCTTTTTGAAATGATGGTCTTTCAGATATGATGATATCTATTTGTCTTCATTACAAATGTACAATTTTTAAAAATCAAAATGGAAGACCAAGTTCACTTCAGCCTACTGTATGGCTTTTGGGTGTCATAACAAATCTACGGTGCTCAATTCATGGTTCTGCAAAGGCTGCAAAATAAAAAGTCTAAGTATCAAATGGAATGCCTTGGTGAGCTTTGAAATTGCAGCTAGTACACCTTTCATCACTAGCTGGAGGAAGACTTTTTTTTTTACACACAAATGTATCATTGGAAGATCTAGCTGATACAGAACCTGAATACAATGTTCTTCACAAAGGGGATTAATATATCTACGCATCTGACTACAGTGTCTACTTACCTAGTTGTCTGAAGTTTGCTAAGTGCGTGCAAAGGTTCATGCCAAAAAAGGTTTTGTGCACAAAAAAGAGAGTGCCTTGGTAACACCTCTGAAAACAGCTGTCCTGTTGAAAAAAAAATATTCCCTCTGCATATTACAGGCCACAAACCATCGGCTTGCAAATCTTACATAATGCCAATCAAACTATAGCACGCATAATTCCAGTGCAAAACTCAGTATTATTGAACTAGCCCTAAACCAACAGCTTTGCACAGTTAATAGAAGTAGGGCATTTGGGCCTGTGAAAGCCTTTGTCAAAAAGCAAAATTGTCATGTTTTCAGAACTTTATTTGTATTTTTGTAACCCAAACATTGGACAGACTCGATCAAAGAGGGTACATCAATGCCTCCTCCTACTGCAGTGCATTTCTGTTTGTGAAATATATCTCAAATTGGTCTTCCTGACAGCTGCTTCTCTGGGTGATGAGGCAGCATCTTCATTCAAAATTCTGAGGTAGTACTGTGGCTGGTACAGCACTGCTGACAGTTCTGGCTTGCTGGTTTTGAGTGTCTCTGGTATTTGATAGGGGTCAGAGTCAACTGCAAGATGAGAAGAATAAGCAAAATTTTCAAGCCAAGTATGAGTCTGAGGTGTAGCTGTGTGTTGTGGTTTAACCCAGCCAGCAGCTAAGCACCACACAGCTGTTCGCTCACCCTCCCCCCTCCCTCTCTGGGATGGAGGAGAGTTAGAAAGAAATGAAAGCCTGTGGGTTGAGATAGAGACAGTTTATTAGGACAGAAAAGAAAGGAAAATAATAATGATAATGGTATTACTAATAATAAAGTGTACAAAACAAGTGATGCACAATGCAATTGCTCACCACCCGCTGACCAATGCCCAGCCTATCCCCAAGCAGCCGGTCCCCTCACCCTGGCCAGCCCCCCCATATTAATTGTTCAGCATGAAGTCAGATGGTATGGAATACCCCTTTGGCCAGTTTGGGTCAGCTGTCCTGGGTCTGTCCCCTCCCAGCTCCTGCTGCACCCCCAGCCTGCCCGCTGGCAGGACAGAGTGAGAAGCTGAAAAGTCCTTGGCTTGGTGTAAGCACTGCTCTGCAACAATTAAAACATCATGGTGTTATCAACATTATTCTCATCCTAATCCAAAACATAGCACCATACCAGCTACTAGGAGGAAAATTACCTCTATCCTAGCTGAAACCAGGACAGTGTGGATGTAAAGTCTCTCTCTTCATTTTCATTAAGGTAAACCCAGGAATAATTGTGAACATCAATCATATGTTCTGATGAAGATGTCAGACTCCGTGAATGTAATTTCTGGGCTTTGGCCTTATGCACTGCTAGGGTGTCAGGAATGCAGTTGCTTATTTTTAGTACTTTCTCAGACCCAATCTGCATTGGAAGCACAAAACAAACAAACAAAGAAAAAAACTACTCAGTGAAAAAAAATCCATAGTAAAGGAAAAGGAGTGGTTATTTCAAGCACTTCTAAAAGTGCCTTATAAATCTGAGTTTGGCTTTTTCATATAAATGAACAGAATTTATTGGAAAATATACAGAATGTTTGATGGAAGCTGGATTTTATCAGAGTATTTCTGATACAGAAGGAAATGTCATTGGAAGAGGCTGCCCAGGGAAGTGGTGGAGTCCCCATCCCTGGAGGTATTCAAGAGACGTGTGGACATGACACTAAGGAACATAGTTTAGTGATAGGACTTGGTAGGTCAGGTTGAAGGTTGGACTTGTTCTTGAAGGTCTTTTCTGACCTAGATGATTCTATGTCCCTCAGTTTTAAAGACTTTGCTAGGGTTTTTAGCTGTGTAGTTTTTAAGTGTGAAACAACAGTAATGGGAAAGCAGCAGCATAGAGTGCAAGTTTTACAGACTTCTGCCGCTGGTGTTCAGTGAAAACCAACAGTAGCCCCCCTACATGTACTGGGGTGAGAGATGTGTTCCTAGTTTTGCAACCCCTTTGCACATGGCATTGAGGTAGCAGCTCTTGGTTCAAAGGGGCTACAGGAGAAGCTGAAGGCCTTTTGCCAATCCTTTCTTCCCCACCAGATGTGTCAGTGCCTGGCAGAGCCCCCTGCATCCTCCCAAGGACCTTCAAGTGGATCACACTCCTGTGCCTTACAGTAGGTGACGGCATGAGGGACACATGCAGCAGGAGGGGTAGGCAGATACAGTTTACAGGCTGCAGCAAAGCAGCTGAAGCATCACCTGAATATCAAAAGGAGATTTTTTCCACTAAATGATGATATTAAGTTATATTCGTTTATGAATAATGAGTGTCACTCATTTTTAAATGTAGTCAACAGAGGAAAATATTTACTAATCAAGAATGGAAAACTTAAAAATATTAGATTTTTCAGTGATCTTACCTTAGACTCTTTGAATGACAACACTTTTCTCTTGTTAGGATGAGGTATTAAAGGACAGCAGCACTCCTTCACCCTGGAAATAAGAAAGCAAAACAAATGATTTTATTTTTTTTTTGCTCTCTCATCAAAGCATATTCTACCAGCAGATCCAACACATAGATGGGTACAGAAACAGCTGGAAATTATGAGTGTCTCAGAAATGCTGCAAGCCAAATACAACACCCACACAGTTGGACAGTCAAAGGAAAAAATGAACGAGCCCTTACAAAAGGCTGGAAGCAACAAGCTTTAGCTGTGGTTTGTGAATCACACTAGTTGCATTCTCTGGCTACAAGAAGAAAATGCATTATAATTTACCACTTCATCTTCCAGAGGCATAGAGCTGCTACTAATGAAGGAACTATCACTAGCAGGGCTAGTCAGTACAGCATGTTTACTGTGAAAGAAAAATACTTGAAAATTTTTTCAACTTCTCACCTGTTTAAAGTCAATACAGCCTGAGTTTCTGGAATAAAAAAATACTATCAAGTTCATGTGGGATACAGGCCACTAACTCAGCAGTGAATTTGTGTGGTCTGTGTTTGAAAGATATTTTGGCTGGGATAGAACTATATGTCTTTGGATATTGATGACCAACATTGAAATATTATTAGATTCCGTTATTTTGCCCTCATGTTGGCTTCTTAATTATAAGTGTAAATTTCCAAAAGCTAAATCAGTAGTAATCTCACTTTAACTATTTGTTTTAGGTTTCCTCGCAGATACCCAAAGATGGCAGTTTTACAGTGAGACAGCATTGACATAAACTCTGTACCTCCAGTATAGATAGACTATATCAAGATAGACACTAGCAGTGTTTTGCTCTCCTAGGATTTATGCTGACACAAAAATCTCAGTATTTTTACTTCTGGTTGGAAAACACAGCTATAGGCTATGTTTTTCACAAACAGTTCAGGTTACTACATGCAAGCCCTGAAAATGAACAAGCGCTCTCTCCCCCTCTACCCTGGCCACTGCCTTCTTGCCTTGTATCAGCCAGCTTGTGTGTCCCTATCACAAACCATAGCAGGAAATAATAGACATGTTACGTTCTCCTTTTTATCTTTCCTGGATTAATTAAGCCAGTACAAGATAAGACTGGAGCGTGGGAGCTACAACACAAATGCAAGAGGCAGAACTGCCTCTGTGAGGGTACGATTTAAACACTTTTGCTAGTTAGCATTAAACATGAAGTGTCCTTGCACAAGCCAACACTTCACCCTTTCCTCCCCCTTCACCCCAGGGAAATTTTTCAAAACTAGGCACCTCCAACACCTCCAATTTGGATCACAAGTCTCACAACTGAGACTGCTGAGTGGTGTTTTCAAGGGACCAAAACAACAACCCTTTATTGGCTTAGGGAGGTGTTTGCTTGGCAATGGATTGTATTGGGTTTACATGGGGGGGGGCATATTTAAAAATATGTGCAACAGCACCTTTGAGAGAAACAGCGATGCAGACACCAAGGTCAGTGAAGAAGGAGGGGGAGGAGGTGCTCCAGGCACAGGAGCAGAAGTTCCCCTGTGGCCTGTGGAGAGGCCCATGGTGGAGCAGGTTGTCCCCCTGCAGCCCATGGTGTACCACGGTGGAGCAGATCTCCAACACTGCAGCCTGTGGAGGAGCCCACGGTGGAGCACGTGGATCTGGCCTGAAGGAGGCTGCAGACCATGGAGAGCCCCAGCCAGAACAGTCTCCGGGACAGAGTTGTAGTCCATGGAGAACAGCCCACGCAGGAGCAGGTGATCTGGCAGGAGCTGCTGCCCATAGGGGAACCCATGTTGGAGCAGTTTGCTCCTGTTGGATGGACCCTGTAGTACGGACCTGTACTTGAGCAGTTCTTGAAGAACTGCTGTCTGTGGGAATCCCATTCAGGATCAGTCTGGGAAGGACTGTATCCCATGGGAGGGACCCTATGTTGGAGCAGGGGAAGAAAGTGACTGTGAAGGAGTGGTGTAGACAAAGTGTTATGGACTGACCACAACCCCCATTCCCCGTTCCCCTGCGCCACTTGGGGGGGGTGGGGAGTGGGGTGGGTCAGGAGGTAGAAGAGGGTGTATGGGGGGGGGTAGGTGTCTTTAGTTTGCTGTTAGTTTCTCACTGCTCTAGTCTGTAGGTAATAGGCAATAAATTATAATAATCTCACTATGCTGAGTCTGTTTTGCCTGTGACAATAATTGTTGAGTGATCTCCTTCTCCTTATCTCAAACCTTGAGCCCTTCTTATTGTATTTTCTCTTTTTTTTTTTTTTTTTTTTTTTTTTGAGGAGGGGGAATGAGAGAGTGTTTGTGGTGGAGCTCAGCTGCCCAGCTGGGTAAAACCACCACATGGATTTAAAAACTGATGAGAATAAGAATCAACATTAGAAGATCAAGAGTCCATACAGAAATTCTCTTTTTGCACACAGGTATGTAGTTTTTCCCATATTAGAAAACTAGTTAAATCTAAATACAGTTCTTCAATGAGCTAGCAAACAGGACTCACTAGTCCTGCAAATCTGCATGTATTATGCTACTTCCCAAAAGGATATGAGATTTAAATATGGTTGTAGAAGTATTTTTATTCTAAAGTTAAGACATAGCTACTTTAAGCATCAAAATGCCATGTTGGGCTGTATATTTCATTTCTCAGTTAGCTCCTTTCTCAAGTGCATTGAGAAGTAAATGTTTTCCCTTGAGAAAGGAAGGTTATTCTAACCTCTAACATCCTCCCATTTGTCTGCTAGGAGAAAAATTTCTCATTGCCAATACTCACAGTTAAACAGTGTATCTATGTATATAAAGTTAACAATGGGAGTCTCTCCTTCGCCTGTATATGCTGTAACCACTACTTTGTATTTTGTTTTTGACATTTCTTCTGGGTTTTCAGTTGTGTATTTACATAGCACTGAACCATCTAAAATGAAACAGCTACAAATCAGTTTAACTGAGATTGCTACACCACTGAAATAATAGAACATTTACAGCGCAACTTCTTTGTAATCTGCACACATCTTCTGAGAAAGATGATGCATCTTGACTCATTGCCACTGGGCTGGACTCACATCCCTTCTAACTGGACTCTCCGCAGCATAGACTGTCCTGTGGTAGGCCAATTTGCTGTCGAAAGCTGCAACACTATATTTTTATTTCGTCTTATTAGATCTTATTTTTTTTTTCCCATTTCCTTTTTCTCCAGAATCCTGTAGCTCTTAAGCTTCGGTCAAGTTCTTTCAAGATAATTGAAAGCAAGAAATTGCCTCAAAAAAAAAACTCTTTACTGTGCAACTCCCATACCCCAGGGAGAGAAGGTTGAGCTTATTTCTCCTGTTTCCAGTCACACCCCTTATCTACAAGCTCAGGCAACTGGAAAGAAGCAAATATTTTATTTAAACATTATAAAACTAACTAACTGGGATTACTTGCAGAATTGTGGTAATACTGTACTGGGTCTGGCTGGGATGGAGTTAACTTTCCCTGCAGCAGCCCATACAGTGCTGTGCTCTGCACTTGTAGCTAGAACAGCACTGGTATCACACCAGTGTTGTGTCTACTGCTGAGCAATCAGGACAGCACAGCATCAGGACTCCCTCTATCCCTCCCTCCCCCCCAGGAGCCAGCAGGCTGGGGGTGGGCAAGAGGTGGGGAGGGGACATCACCAGGGCAGCTGACCTAAAATGACAAAAGGGATATTCCATACCATATGATGTCACACTCAGCAATAAAAGGTGGAAAAAGGAAGAAGAGGGGAGGGGTGGGCTCTCGTTGTGAAAACATCTGTCCTCCTCCCAAACACCGGCTACATGCGTTGAGGCCCTGCTTCAAGGACGTGGTCAAGCATCGCTCGTTGGTGGGAAGTAGAGAGTAATTTCTTTCCTCTGCACTTCCACATGGCCTTTGCTTGTTTGTTTGTTTTCCTTTTTCCCTTTCCCTTTTCCCTTTAGCTAAATTATGTAATTATTAATAATTTTCCCTTAATAATTATTTTCCTTTAATTAGATTATCCTTATCTCAACCCGTGAGTTGTTTTCTTTCCTTTACTTCTTCCCCTCCTCTTCTGAGGAGGGGGTGTGAAAGAGCGGTTGTGGTGGAGTTCAGCTGCCTAGCAAGGTAAAACCACCACAACTACTAAGGTTAATTTTATTTCTGACAGGATTTCTACATAAGCCTCCTTCAGTTCAACCTATACTTTTCAGCCTGGTACTAGTCTAATCAACAGAGGGATCTGAGAGAGGACATGACCCACCTGGAAGAAGAGGTAAGGAAAAAAAGAATCCTTGAATGAGTTGGAAACACCTGGAAATTTTAATGCATCTGAAGCAGTTTTGAGTGTGAAGCAGGAAAATCAGAAATAAAAAGTTAAACATGGTTTTGTGCCACCCACAGCTTAGTTCTGCTGATCGAGGAACTCCACTGTAGAGCACAGCCACAAAAACTTTCATTATAAAGAAATTTAAATGGGGAATTTCGACAGTGCTCCAATTCTGAAGGAAATAAATGACATTCCATCTGTTTCTAAAATACCTAGTAAAATTAACATTTCCCATGACTCTCATCCAAGTAGATCACAAACAGATGTTTTGGAAATTCATCCAGATCATCAGATCACAAGAGGCAGAAAGGACCATGGGGTCCATCCATCAGGAGCACACTGCTCCAACCTGGGTCACCCACGGGTAGCAGCTCTTGCCAGGTCACCTGCCCCTGCATGGTCCCCTCTCCACGGGCTACAGGTCCAGCCTGGAATCTGCTCCGGCAGGGGTCCTCCACAGGCCACAGCCTCATAAAGTGCAGGTCCACCTGCTCCACCGTGGTCTCCTCCACAGAACCCTGCTCCACCGTGGTACACCATGGGATGCAGGGGGACAGCCTGCTTCACCATGGTCCTCACCACAGGCCACAGAGAAACTTCTGCTCCAGTGCCTGGAGCACCTCTCCCCCTCCTTCCTCACAGACCTTGGCATCTGCAAGGCTGTTTCTCACTCCTCTCTCTCTCCCAGTTGCTGTTCCCCAGCAGTTTGTTTTTTTCTTTTACCTGTCTTAAATATGCTCTTACAGAAGTGCAAACAATAATGCTTATTGGCCCAGCTCTGGCCAGCGGCAGGGCCCTTATCTAACATGGGGCAGCTTCTAGATTCTTCTCGCAGAAACCACCTCTATGGCCCCCCCCACTACCAAAACCTTTCCATGTAAACCCACTACAAGCCCACGCAGGATCAGTTCAGCAAGGACTGCATCCCATGGGAGGGACCCCACATTGGAGCAGGGGAAGAGAGTGACCAAGAAGGAGCGGCGGAGACGAAGTGCTATAGACTGACCATAACCCTCATTCCCCCATTCCCCTGCACTGCTCAGGGGGAGGAGGTGGAAGAGGGTGGATGGGAGGAAGGCATTTTTGGTTTCTTTCCTTTTTTTCTTACTTCTCTAGCTTATTGGTAATAGGTAATAAATCTTACTGTCTCCCTACTCTGAGTCTGTTTTGCCCATCATGATAATTGTTGAGCGATCTCCCCGTCCTTATCTCAACCCTTGAGACCTTTGCATCATATTTGCTCCCCCTTTTCCTTTGAGGAGGGGGAGTGAGAGAGTGGCTGAGGTGGAGCTCGGCTGCCCACTCGACTAATGGTGGACCATGCATAATGGTTGTCCCCCTGCAGCCCATGGTGTACTATGGTGCGGCAACTGAGTGCACGAACTCTTATTGTGATCAAGTAAGAATCTTTATTGCAACCCAGCTATGCTGCTTTTATACACTTTCCTTCCAGAGGTTTTTGTTCCACAAAACCCTCCAGCCCCCCTTTACCGTCCTTTGATCCTTGTATTTCTCAGGCTGGTAGGTACCTGATTGCAACCTCCTATTCCCATGACAGGTTTTGGTCAACACTTTGTTACTTTCCTCTTTCTTGGGCCTTGTAGCAGTCCTTGCTCTTATCTCCTCTTGTTATTTATGTATGCCTCAGGCTCCATGGTGACTCTCATCCTCCACATTTCTCTTGTCTTCAGAACTCCGTTCCTGGATTCTCACGAGTCTTATCCACATTTCTAATTAAACCTACTTTTTCTACATTTCCCACAATTTATCCATATACATTGCTAATCAAACATACATTTTCTATATGATTATGTATCCCACAATTACCCCTTTTTTATTACAGTAAATATGCTGTTCCCATCTTCGATTATTACAATTACTAAGTAAGCCAGTAATTCAAATTCTTGATTCTGTTTTGTAGGTTACATTTTTTAATAATATCGCAGTACATGCTTCAGTATCTAACATCCTATCAATGCTACGATTCACAGTCTGTTGAACACATGACATTATACACTGCAAACAAAGCATAAGCACTACAAAAAACTACAACTAACATGATAAGTACTATAAGCACATGTTTCGCCCAGGGTCCTATTCCACAGAGCCATACCAAAATTCCCAAAGGATTACATTCTGTTTGTAACTAATTGATTTGTTAATCCTTTCAGCTTCTGGATGCTTTGATGCACTGATTCGGAGTGATCACTAAGCTTCATATAACACACCTTCAAAATCTTGGCAACCATGGCCCTGGGCTAACAAAAGAAAGTCAATTGCTGCTCTATTTTGTAAAGAAGCATGTCGAATTGAATCTACGTCCATCAATAACCCAGTTAAGGCATTGCTGGTAGCATTGCTTTCTTTTGCTAACCAACAGCCTAACTTATTAAGAGTAGCTAAAGCTTTAGCTGTCACAATAGCAGGAACTAAAGAACCAAAGATTCGTTGTGCTGCGTTCCAGAATTCCACATGGGAATCACAGGATGGATCAAATTGGATACGTGATCTTTTTTGTTGTCATGTAATGTTCTGTAATTCTTGGACATTAGGGTGAAATAGTGTTAAATGACCAATAGTACGCAGTCCACCATTGGCTTTTGCAGGAACCCCTTTCCAGGCCCTATCCCCAAATATGAAAAAAAAAAATTATCTGGCAATCCCAATGCTACATCTCCCGGTGCCAATGCCAACAGTGCTATGTAATTACACCATACTGACTTATTTCTGTAGACCCCCCATGCCAGTAACGTCAAAACCTGCTCTGTTGATATATATACCCCTGCTGTAATTGAGATAAAAACAAAACGGGGCCTGGATCAATCCTATTAATTCTAAATCTTGAGTTTTAAGTGACATTGCCGGGAAGTTTCCCATAAATGCTATTCCTGTACCTGAATCACTTCCATGATACCACCCTGCTGGCCGAGATTCCCGTTTTCGCCAGGTTGCTTTACACCACCATTCAAGCTCCCACCTGCCTGTAGTTGAACAACTGTGCTTTATTGTATTATTATACAGCATATCCCATTCTGCTGATGATAAAGGGACACCCACTAAACATGTACGGAATGGATTACTTGGAGTGGTCATAGCAATGTGCATTGCTGATTGGTTGATAGCACGGGCCAATGTTAACTATACATTAGTTGTTGGCAGTCGCAGATCACGCATTGTTATTACTTTAGGTATCATCAAGCTCAATATTATGATAATCATTTTCAGTGGGGGTCTTTTAAAAAGGGGTGAACAAGGCGAGTGGGAATCCAGCGAGGGCCAGAACCTGCGGAAACACAAGCATATCCACATCCCCAGGTTATTAATGGTACTGGACCTTCCCATTGCCCTGTCCCCATGTTTCGCACATTAACCATTGGTCATTCCTTGAGCATGGGTGAGGATCCAAAATGCTGATCAACATGTGTTGTTCCTGTAACATCACGATTTAAAAACTTAAGTACAAATAATGCTTTATATAGATGTTCCTGTGGAGTCTCTCTCATACTGCTGACTGGCTGAGCTCAGAGGGTGGTGATCAGCGGTGCAAAGTCCAGCTGGAGACCTGTGACTAGCGGTGTTCCCCAGGGGTCGGTGCTGGGTCTGGTCTTGTTCAACGTCTTCATCGACGACCTTGATGAGGGAATAGTGTCTGCCCTCAGCAAGTATGCCAATGATACAAAGCTGGGAGGAGTGGCCGACACACCAGAAGGCTGCGCTGCCATTCAGCGAGACCTGGACAGGCTGGAGAGATGGGCAGGAAGTAACCAAATGAGGTTTAATACGAGCAAGTGTAGAGTCCTGCACCTGGGAAGGAACAACCGCATGTATCAGTACAGGCTGGGGGATGACCTGCTGGAGAGGAGCTCTGTGGAGAAGGACCTGGGGGTCCTTCCAGGTTGGCCATGAGTCAGCAGTGTGCCCTGGTGGCCAAGAAGGCCAATGGGATCCTGGCGTGCATTAAAAGGAGCGTGGCCAGCAGGTCAAGGGAGGTGATCCTCCCCCTCTACTCTGCCCGGTCAGGCCTCACCTGGAGTACTGTGTCCAGTTCTGGGCTCCCCGGTACAAAAAAGACAGGGATCTCCTGGAAAGAGTCCAGCGGAGGGCCACAAAGATGATACGGGGCCTGGAGCATCTTCCCTATGAAGAAAGGCTGAGAGACCTGGGTCTAGGTCTGTTCAGCCTGGAGAAGAGAAGACTGAGAGGGGATCTTATCAATGTTTACAAATACCTTAAGTGTGGGAGACAGAGGGATTTGGCCAACCTCTTTTCAGTAGTTTGTGGGGACAGGACAAGGGGTAATGGCCACAAGATGGAGCACAGGAAGTTCCGCACCAACATGCGAAAGAACTTCTTCACGGTGAGGGTGACGGAGCACTGGAACAGGCTGCCCAGGGAGGTTGTGGAGTCTCCTTCTCTGGAGATATTCAAGGCCCGTCTGGACGCCTACCTGGGCAACCTGCTCTAGGGAACCTGCTTTGGCAGGGGGGTTGGACCCAATGATCTCTCGAGGTCCCTTCCAACCCCTACAATTCTGTGATTCTGTGATACTCCCCCTTTTTTGTTTATAAAGCATGTGTTTAAGTGTTTGATATGTATGTTCTTTGATGGCTTGGCCAGTTGGGGAATGAGGAATGCCTGTAATGCGTCGAATACCCCATTCTTGAAAAAATAGTTTAGTGTTATGTGCTGTGTATGCAGGACCATTATCTGTTTTTATTGTCTGAGGCACCCCCATAGTTGCAAATGCTGACAACCAATGTCATTTTGTGTCTCTGCTGTGCTCCCCCATGTGTGCAGTAGCTACTATGTAAGATGAAAATGTGTCTATAGTGACATGGACATATTTCAACCGACTGAACTGATATGTGTAACATCAGTCTGCCAAACTTGTAATGATGTTATTCCTCTAGGGTTGGTGCCAACAACCGGTAGAGGAGTAAGAGCTTGGAAATCTCAACAGGATAGTATGATGTTGTGAGCCTGCTGTTTTGTTAATTGAAATTGTTTTTGTAATGCTCTCCGATTTTGATGAAAAAAATGTGATAATTTGGCTTTTTCGAATAGCTGAGGAGCTGCAAAAGCTACAGTCATCTCTTCTGCCTTATTATTTCCCTCTGTGATTGGTCCTGGTAACGCAGTGTGGGATCTCACATGGGTAATGAAATAGGGGATAGTATGATGAGAGACATAATACCACAGCTGTTTCAATTGAGTGAACAAAAGTGGATTATCCACTTCTTTCAGGAATGCTCCCTCGATCCTTTGTGTGAGTCCTGCAACATATAAAGAATCTGTTATTACATTCAGTTGTTTGTCATGAAACTGTTGGAAGGCTCTGGTTACAGCAGCAAGTTCCACGACTTGTGGAGACCCCATTACTACTTGCACATCAGATTGCCATTGTACTTACTGCCACACAACAACAGCACGTTGCGTCTTTCCTGATCCATCTGTAAACACAGTAACAGCATCAGTTAGAGGGGTAGGAGAGAGCATAATAGTTGGGGCTATGGAGACATTGCAAGGATTATATAACAATTGGTGTTTTGGCATGGGAACAGAGAACTGTCCTGCATAATCCGCAGTAGCTATCTGCATTAATGTGGAGTTGGCTAATATCCACTCCTAATTTTTCTTCGGCAATGGTATATAAATACAGGCAGGTTCTTCTGCCTTAATAGTCTGTAATGGATGTTGCGTGCACTGAATAACCACAGCGAACAGTTCAACCTGAGACGTTACTGTCTTCAAAAAGGCATGAGGCAAAAATACCCATTTTAGAATTAGCGCAAAAATGCGATGACTATATTGGTTCTGCAATTCGCTAGCAAATTTGTCTAAGCAGGCTTGGGCTTCTGCCATTAATCTGCGTGGAGATGTGAGGTCGGGATCCCGCTTTAAAAGCTGAAACAAAAGGTGAAGCTCCTGTGTAGCGATGCCTAACAATGGTCGGAGCCAGTTCATAGTACCTAATAATTTCTGCAAGTCATTTAGTGTTTTTACTTGTGGTATAATTCATATCTGCTGCGGATGGATAGTTTGGGTTGTTATCTTCCATCTCAAATACTTGCATGGGGAAATGGATTGAACCTTTTCTTTGGCCACTTGCAATCCTATTGAGGTAACTGCTTCCTGTACTTGTGTGACCACATGTGGCAATTCGGTAGAGCTCTCTGTTGCGATTAAAAGATCATACATATAGTGGTATATAACTGCTTGAGGCCAAGCCTTTTGCACAGGATGAAGTGCAGACATCACCATCAGTTGACAAATAGTAGGGCTATTTAACATTCCTTGACGGAGTACAGTCCAGTGATAACGCTGCACCGGGCTCTGACAATTTACTGATGGAACTGAAAAAGCAAATCGCGGAGCATCCTTGGGGTGGAGCCGTATGGTAAGAAAATGTCTTTCAAATCAATAACTATTGTGGGCCAATTTTCTGGTATCATTGCAGGAGATGGGACCCCAGGCTGCAAGGCTCCCATCGGTTCTATTACAGCATTAATTGCCCTCAAGTCCTCTAACAATCGCCACTTTCCTGACTTCTTAAGGATCACAAAAGCTGGAGTGTTCCGGGGACTTCTCGTAGGCACTATATGGCCTGCGTCTAGTTGTTCCTTAACCAATTCTCCTAGCGGCAGCAACTTTTCCTTCTTTAAGAGCCACTGATCAATCCAAACGGGTTGTTTGCTTTTCCATGTTAGCTGGATTGGTTGCTGCCTGTCAATGGCCCTTAATGAAAATGCGTCTGCAGCACGAGGCCCCACTGACTTAAAACATCTCAACCCCATAATGTGCAGGGCACTGATAACACATAAGGGGCAGTAGGGGCTAGCTGGCCATCTGGGCCCTTTGAAACGCGGTTGTTTTCACATCAGCTCCAGTGTCCACTAATCCTGCCATCTGGAGACCATCAACCATACAAGTCAATAAGGGCCGACTGACAAACGGGACCACAGAATCGCTGGAGCACCTGTGCTGCCAAATCCCCCTGAACAAGACACTTCACTCGTTCCAGCCAGTGAATGAAAAGGCACTAATTGTGCAATCCTTTGACCCTGTGGGATGTGGCAGGGAGGTGATGGTGTCTGTGTCATAATTTTAATTTCCCCTTTATAATCAGCATCAATAACTCCCGGGAGAACAAAAAGTCCCATCCTGGTAACTGAGGAGCATCCTAATAGCAAAGCACTTTTTCCTCCCCCTGAAGGCCCTCTGACTCCTGTAGGAATTAAGATGACTGAGGCATCTTTCAGGGTGACGGGTTGGGAGGTGGCCAGGTCCAATCTGGCACTGCCTGAGGTAACTGGTCAGAGGGCGCGGGCGGCACAATTGGAGCTGGGGTCTGAACCGTACTTGCTATTGTCATGTGGTCTTGCGCTCTTTTGCCTGTTTAAAGGCCGACCGTTCACATGAAACCTGGATTGGCATTCACTCGCCCAGTGAAGACCCTTCCCACATCGAGGGCACGGCCACGTCGGTCTAGTGGACGGATCTTTACTCGATTTTAGGGTGTTGGTTTTTTTTGTTTGTTTTGTTTTTTACAGTTTCGCTTGAGATGACCCGGCTCTCCACAATTAAAACAATTGGCCTTTTGTGCCAGCCCCACCGTGACATGCGAGGATAAAGCGTCAGCCAACAGCGACATCTTGTGGCTTTCTATTCCTACATCCTGGCAGGCTCTGATCATATCGGTTATAGTGGGATTAGTGGTTTTAATAGATCGCAAAATTTTCCTAAAGTCTGCATCAGCGTTTTCAATTGCCAGTTGTCACAATAGAATCTCCTTCTTATAACACGCAATACTAACGTTTTACGTAAAACCAGGCACGCCGGTGATGAGCTAAGGGATGGTGCGCTAGAATCAGAGGACTGTGTGCCAGTGAGGTCCTTTGGTCGGCTCCACAAGGTGCTGTGTGTAGGGAAGCGCATTTGAAGTGCTTCTACAAAAATGCATGCAGTATGAGGAATAAAATGGACGAGCTAGAAGTCTTGGCCCAGTCCCACAGCTACGACATCATCGGCATAAGCGAAACCTGGTGGGATGAGTCCTGTGGCTGGTGTGCTGCAATAGATGGTTACAGGCTCTTCAGGAGGGACAGGCAGGGTAGGCGAGGTGGGGAGGGTAACGATGTATGTGAAGCATGGGCTGGACTGCGTGGAACTTCAAGTTGGGGATGGCAAAGTTGAGAGCCTCTGGGTAAGGATTAAGGGACGAACAAATAAAGGGGATGTCGTTGTGGGAGTCTATTACAGACCACCCGGCCAGGACGACAACGCCGATTAATTTTTCTTTGCAGAACTAAGAGATGCCTCGAGATCAACTCCCCTTGTCCTTATGGGAGATTTCAACTTGCCAGACATCAACTGGGATCACCACACGGCCGACACGAGCAAGTCCAGGAGGTTCATAAAGCACCTAGATGATAACTTCTTGGTGCAGGTGCTAAGAGAGCCAACTAGGAAAGGTGCCCTCCTTGATCTGTTGCTGGAGAACAGAGAGTGGGAGACGTGGCAATTGGCGGCTGTCTCGGCCATAGTGACCATGAAGTGGTTGAGTTTAAAATTGTTGGTGACAGAAGGAAAACTGCCACCAAAACTTCAGCCCTGGATATGGGGAAAGCAGACTTCAGGCTGCTCAGGGAACTAGTTAGCAAGGTCCCCTGGGAAACTGCTTTTGAAGGCATTGGCGTCCATCAGTGCTGGTCAATCTTTAAGCACTGCCTCCTAAAAGCACAAGATCAGGCAATTCCAAAATATCGGAAGTCAGGCAGGCGGGGCAGAAGGCCGGCCTGGCTGACCAGGGATCTTCTACTGGAGCTTAGGCAGAAAAAGAAAGTGTACGGCTACTGGAAGGAGGGTCAGGCGACGAGGAAGGAATACAGGGATGCTGTTCGTGTTTGTAGGGAGAAAATTTGTGTGGCCAAAGCCCAACTAGAGTTGAAGCTGGCCATGTCTGTGAGAGACAATAAAAAAGGCTTTTTTAGATATGTTAACAGAAAAAGGAGAACCAAAGAAAACATAGGTCTGCTACTTGACAGGGAAAGTCTCCTCACAGACAACGACATAGGCAAAGCAGAGACGTTTAATGCCTTCTTCACCTCTGTCTTCAGTGCTGATGATAGCCTTCGGGACCCTGGGTGCCCTGAGTGGGAGGACCATGACAAACTCCCTACCGACCCTGAACGTGTGCGGGATTTGCTGCTCCACCTGGATCCATACAAGTCCATGGGTCCGGATGGGATTCATCCCAGGGTGCTTAAAGAGCTGGCTGACGTCATCGCGGGACCTCTCTCAATTATTTTTCAACGATCTTGGGAATCTGGAGAGGTCCCAGTAGACTGGAAGCTGGCAAATGTGCCAATTTTCAAGAAGGGTAAGAAAGAAGACCCTAGCAATTACAGGCCTGTCAGTCTCACGTCAGTGCCTGGTAAAATTATGGAGATGATTCTTGAAGTTATTGAGGCGCACCTGGGGGACAATGCAGTCATTGGTCCCAGCCAACATGGGTTCATGAGGGGTAGGTCCTGCCTAACAAATCTGATTTCCTTTTATGATAAGATCACCCATCTAGTTGACCAAGGGAAACCAGCTGATGTAATCTTTTTGGACTTCAGCAAGGCTTTTGACACGGTTTCCCATAGGATCCTACTGGACAAAATGTCCAGCATACAGCTAAACAAAACCATCATACGATGGGTGAGCAATTGGCTGATGGGCAGGGTTCAAAGGGTTGTGGTTAATGGGGCCACATCTGGCTGGCGGATGGTGTTGTGGTTTAGCCCGGCTGGCAGCCAAACACCACACAGCCGTTCGCTCACCCTCCCCCCTCCCTCTCCGGGATGGGGGAGAGAAACGGGAAAGTGAAGTCTGTGAGTTGAGATAAAGACAGTTTATTAAGACAGGGAAAATAATAACAACAACAACAATAATAATAATAATAATAATAATAGTAATAGTAATAATGTGTACGAAATAAGTGATGCACAATGCAATTGCTCACCACCCAAGTGTCTATAAGGATGTTTCGGAAATGAGTCCCATTGTCTGACTCAATTCTTTCTGGGGTGCCATGTTGCCATAGGACTTGCTTTTCAAGGCCCAGGATAGTGTTCCGGGCGGTGGCATGGGGCACAGGATATGTTTCCAGCCATCCGGTGGTTGCTTCCACCATTGTGAGTACGTGGCGCTTGCCGTTGCGGGTTTGGGGGAGTGTGATGTAATCAATCTGCCAGGCCTCTCCATATTTATATTTCAGCCATCGTCCTCCATACCAGAGAGGCTTTGACCGTTTGGCTTGTTTAATTGCAGCACATGTTTCACAATCATGAATAACCTGTGCTATAGTGTCCATGGTCAGGTCCACCCCTCGGTCACGAGCCCATCTGTATGTTGCATCTCTACCTTGATGGCCTGAGGTGTCATGGGCCCATCGGGCTATAAATAATTCACCTTTATGTTGCCAGTCCAGGTCCACCTGAGCCACTTCAATCTTAGCAGCCTGATCCACCTGCTGGTTGTTTTGATGTTCTTCAGTAGCCCGATTCTTGGGCACATGAGCATCTACATGGCGTACCTTTACAGCCAGGTTCTCTACCCGGGCAGCAATATCTTGCCACAATGCAGCAGCCCAGATGGGTTTGCCCCTGCACTGCCAGTTGTTCTGCTTCCATTACTGTAACCACCCCCACAGGGCATTTGCTACCATCCATGAATCAGTATAGAGATAGAGAACTGGCCACTTTTCTCGTTCAGCAATATCTAAGGCCAGCTGGATGGCTTTCACTTCTGCAAACTGACTCCATTCACCTTCTCCCTCAGCAGCTTCTGCAACTCGTCGTGTAGGACTCCATACAGCAGCTTTCCATCTCCGATGCTTTCCCACAATACGACAGGACCCATCAGTGAACAGGGCATATTTCTTCTCATTTTCTGGTAGCTTGTTGTACAGTGGGGCTTCTTCAGCACGGACCACCTCCTCCTCTGATGATATCCCAAAGTACTTGCCTTCTGGCCAGTCCATAATCACTTCCAGGATTCCTGGGTGACTGGGGTTTCCTATTCGAGCCCGCTGAGTAATCAGTGCAACCCACTTGCTCCGTGTAGCATCAGTTGCATGATGTGTAGAGGGGACCCTTCCTTTGAACATCCAACCCAGTACCGGCAGTCGGGGTGCCAGGAGGAGCTGCGCTTCAGTACCGACCACTTCCGAAGCAGATCGAACTCCCTCATATGCTGCCAATATCTCCTTTTCGGTTGGAGTATAGCGGGCCTCAGATCCTCTGTATCCCCGACTCCAAAACCCCAGGGGTCGACCTCAAGTTTCCCCAGGTTCTTTCTGCCAGAGGCTCCAGGTGTGACCATTCTCCCCGGCTGCGGTGTAGAGCACATTCTTTACACCTGGTCCTGTTCGGACTGGCCCAAGGGCTACTGCATGAACTATTTCCTGCTTAATTTGTTCAAAGGCTTGTCGTTGCTCAGGGCCCCATTCAAAAGCATTCTTCTTACGGGTTACTTGGTAGAACGGGTTTACAATCAGACTGTAATTTGGAATATGCATTCTCCAAAACCCCACGACACCTAGGAAAGTTTGTGTTTCCTTTTTGCTAGTTGGTGGAGACATAGCTGTTATTTTGTTGATCACATCCATTGGGATTTGACGACGTCCATCTTGCCATTTTATTCCTAAAAACTGGATCTCTCGTGCAGGTCCTTTAACTTTATTTTGTTTTATGGCAAAACCGGCCTTCAGAAGGATTTGGACTATTTTCTTCCCTTTCTCAAAAACTTCCTCTGCAGTGTCACCCCACACAATGATGTCATCGATGTATTGCAGGTGTTCAGGAGCCTCCCCCTGCTCCAGCGCAGACTGGATCAGTCCATGGCAAATGGTAGGGCTATGTTTCCACCCCTGGGGCAGCCGATTCCAAGTATATTGGACTCCCCTCCAAGTGAAAGCAAACTGTGGCCTGCACTCTGCTGCTAGAGGGATGGAGAAAAATGCATTAGCGATATCAATTGTGGCATACCACTTGGCTGCCTTTGATTCCAGTTCGTACTGGAGTTCTAGCATGTCTGGCACTGCAGCACTCAGCGGTGGCGTGACTTCGTTCAGGCCACGATAGTCCACTGTTAGTCTCCACTCACCATTAGACTTTCGCACTGGCCATATGGGACTATTAAAAGGTGAATGGGTCTTGCTGATCACTCCTTGGCTCTCCAGTTGACGAATTAGCTCGTGGATGGGAATCAGGGAGTCTCGGTTGGTGCGATATTGCCGCCGGTGCACAGTTGTGATAGCGATTGGCACTTGCTGTTCTTCAACCCTCAGCAACCCCACAACAGAAGGGTCCTCTGAGAGACCGGGCAAGGTAGACAACTGTTTAATGTCCTCTGTCTCTAAGGCAGCTATGCCAAAAGCCCAGCGGAACCCTTTTGGGTCCTTGAAATATCCTCTTCTAAGATACTCTATGCCAAGGATGCACGGAGCATCCGGGCCAGTCACAATACGGTGCTTTTGCCACTCATTTCTGGTTAGACTCACTTCAGCCTCCAATACAGTTAACTGCTGGGATCCCCCTGTCACGCCATAAATACAGATGGGCTCTGGCCCTTTACAGCTTGATGGCATTAGAGTACATTGTGCACCGGTGTCTACTAGAGCCTTATACTTCTGTGTGTCAGACGTGCCAGGCCATCGAATCCACACAGTCCAATAAACTCGGTTGTCCCTTTCCTCCCCCTGGCTGGAGGCAGGGCCCCTCTAGTCCTGGTCAGAATCTTCGTTTCTGTGTTTAAAGGACTGCCTGCTGGAAGTTGGAGCAGCAAACTTTTCAGAGAACCCCTTTCTCCCGATTGTTTTCTTTTGCAACTCACGTACCCGTGCCTCTAGGGTCTCAGTAGATTTTCCATCCCATTTTCTCATGTCCTCTCCATGGTCACGTAGGTAAAACCACAGGGTGGCGCGGGGTGTGTACCCACCATATTGTCTTCTTTGCACGGATGCACGTTTACCCCTAATAGCCGAGACACTGGTTTGTACAGGTGGGGAAGAAAATAAACTCTCTTTAAGTTGGTGGACCTCTTCAAAAAGTTTCTCCAAAGTATTCTCTTTTAGTTGGTGGCCACTGGTTTGTTCAGGTGGGGGGGAAGATAAATTCTCTTTAAGTTGGTGGAACTCTTCAGAGAGTTTCTCCACAGCCGAGACGCAGGCCTGTAGGGAAGAGGAGAGATTTCCTTCGTACTCCCGGAGTTGTTTAGCCATGTCACCCACTGTGGGATCTTCACCGTCTTTCCAGGTTATTATTGTCAATGTGCTGGCCCATGTTGATGGTGCATTCCGTACAAACTTCCGCCACATGGGTCGAGTACACTGGACTTCATCTGGATCTGTGGATGTTTGTGCGTCGTCTAGGTCCTTATAAATTACTTCCCGTACGGCTAATTCCCTCAGGTACTGAATTCCCTTCTCCATGGTGGTCCACTTGACTGGTAGACATACAAGTTCTTCCTTGTAGGGATACCTTTCCTTCACAGCTAACAGGAGACGCCTCCAGAGGCTGTGAGATCGTGCTCCATCTCCAATTGCTTTGTCAATGCTTGCATCTCTAGCAAGGGATCCCAGCCGCCTGGCTTCCCTGCCCTCTAATTCCATACCATTAGCTCCAGTGTCCCAGCACCGGAGCAGCCAGGTGACAAGCTGCTCACCTATACAGCGACCAAAATCTTTTCGCACATCTCGTAGCTCACGCTGGTATAGGGTTCGGGTAGTTACTGTTGATTTTCTGACATCCTCATCCTCATCTTCATCCTCCTGCACACTTGATGGCCCAGCCTCGTCTTCTCCACACCCAGACCTAGCAGAAGACTTTCTGCGTTCTAAATGACCTGAGTTTCTATACCATTTTTTCACCTTTTCTACAGGGGCAACTTGCACTGCTACAGCTCGCCTCTCCGACCCAGCCACAGGGTCTGCCACAGGGGTTGGAATACCCTCTGCAGGGGCAACTTGCACTGCTACAGTTCGTTTCTCCGACCCAGCCACAGGGTCTGCCACAGGGGTTGGAGTACCCTCTGCAGGGGCAACTATTAAGCAGGTCGAATACTTATACCAATTTTAGTTTAACACACTCTGGTCAAATCTGTCGATATCTCAACCCTTCATGCCCCACGTTGGGCGCCAAATGGACTGTTGTGGTTTAGCCCGGCTGGCAGCCAAACACCACACAGCCGTTCGCTCACCCTCCCCCCTCCCTCTCCGGGATGGGGGAGAGAAACGGGAAAGTGAAGTCTGTGAGTTGAGATAAAGACAGTTTATTAAGACAGGGAAAAGAATAATAATAATAATAATAATAATAATAATAATAATAATAGTATTAATAGTAATAATGTGTACGAAATAAGCGATGCACAATGCAATTGCTCACCACCCGCTGACCAATGCCCAGCCTATCCCTGAGCAGCCGGTCCCCCCCTCCACCCCGGCTAGCCACCCCTATATATTGTTCAGCATGACGTCAGATGGTATGGAATACCCCTTTGGCCAGTTTGGGTCAGCTGTCCTGGGTCTGTCCCCTCCCAGCTCCTGCTGCATCCCTAGCCTGCTCGCTAGCAGGACAGAGCGAGAAGCTGAAAAGTCCTTGGCTTGGTGTAAGCACTGCTCTACAACAATTAAAACATCAGCATGTTATCAGCGCTCTTCTCATTCTAATCCAAAACATAGCACCCTGCCAGCTACTAGGAGGAAAATTAACTCTGTCCTACCTGAAACCAGGACAATGGTCACTAGTGGGGTCCCCCAAGGCTCCATTTTAGGGCCAGTCCTCTTCAATGTCTTTATAAATGATTTGGATGTAGGACTAGAAGGTGTTTTGAGCAAATTTGCCGACGACACCAAACTTGGAGGAGTTGTTGACTCTGCTGAGGGTGGAAAGGCCTTGCAGAGAGATCTGGACAGATTGGAGAGCTGAGCGATCACCAACCACATGAAGTTTCATAAAGGCAAGTGCCGGGTCCTGCACCTGGGACAGGGCAACCCTGGCTATACGTACAGACTGGGCGACGAGACGCTGGGGAGCAGCCCCGCAGAGAGGGATCTGGGGGTTTTGGTTGACAGCAAGTTGAATATGAGCCAGCAGTGTGCCCTGGCAGCCAGGAAGCCCAACCGTATCCTGGGATGCATCAAGCATGGCATCACTAGTCGGTCAAGGGAGGTGATTGTCCCGCTCTACTCTGTGCTGGTCCGGCCTCACCTCGAGTACTGTGTGCAGTTCTGGGCACCACAGTACAAGGACATTAAACTGTTGGAGAGTGTCCAGAGGAGGGCGACGAAGATGGTGAAGGGCCTAGAGGGGAAGACATACGAGGAGCGGCTGAGGTCACTGGGCCTGTTCAGCCTGGAGAAGAGGAGGCTGAGGGGGGACCTCATCGCGGTCTACAACTTCCTCGCGAAGGGGAGTGGAGAGGCAGGTGACCTATTCACTGTAAACACCAGTGATAGGACCCGCAGGAATGGTGTTAAGCTGAGGCGGGGAAAGTTTAGGCTGGACATCAGGAAGAGGTTCTTCACCGAGAGGGTGGTTGCACACTGGAACAGGCTCCTAAGGGAAGTAGTCACTGCACCAAGCCTGTATGAATTTAAAAAGCGATTGGACTGTGCGCTTAGTCACATGGTCTAAACTTTGGGCAGACCTGTGCGGTGCCAAGAGTTGGACTACATGATCCTTATGGGTCCCTTCCAACTCAGGATATTCTGTGATTCTATGATTCTATGATACTTACTCAAAACATTGTCTATCCAATTGTGCTTGCACTTGTGGGTGTGAGAAAAATCTCAATAATTTTCTTCAGACAGGATGTTCTGTGAAGCTATTTTATTCACGATTGTAATGGCAGGCGTCCTGCAAATAGGAGCGCCCCACAGAAAGCATATCATAACCTTATATTCCCTATTACCCAACACGTGATCACCTCCCCTGTTTCCTCATTGGCTGAGTACTACAGGTTCACAAGCTACTCGACGCCTTTCCATACCATATATGTACAATTTTATTTGATCAACCTTTAATTTCTCCTCTCTTCTTTTTTTTTTTCTCTTTTCTTGTAATTAGAGAACTTGTGATCTTTGTTTTTTTTACTATTCTCACACTGCTCATCCTGCTTTTCTCAGTCTTCTACCTTATTTTGGAACAGTGGGGCCTTCTGCTGTCCACTTATCTACTTAGCATTTCTCCTTGTTATGACTACACAACTACCTTTGAATACAGAAGGTTAGTTTTCTACTGCAAAAACACAACTTGGTTTCTCACAATTCCCCCCTCTTTTCTTACTTCTATTGTTGTTTTTGCACTTCCTCAGGTTCTTAACTCTTGAGTCTTTTCAACACTAGGGTGCAACATTTCTTTTCAGATGCTTTGGGGAATAATCATTTCTGTTAAAAACTTTGATTTTCAGAAGATGCTATACAGGGATTAATACAAGGAATAAGCAAACAAAACACACAATATCACTATTATTATAATACCAACAAATAGTTGTTTGAGCCAATTCCATTTAGGTAACCATGAAGTTAGTTTCTCCCAAATATCTCCAGTTTCCCAGGAACTGTCATCTTGAGACATGTCATGTAGGATCTTGTTTTTTTTTTTTTCCCAGTATTTTTGAGATCAGTCTCAATTCGTCCCATTTGGTCTACATACATACAGCAACTAGTATGAATTACAGTGCACACTCCTCCTTGGTAGGTTAGTAATAAATCTAATACCATTCAATTCTGGAGTACTATTTTTGACAAACTTGTTACCTCTTCTTGCAGTGCCTGGACTGCATCCAGAGTGTTATTTTCTAGTTCTTCAATTATAGCTGAGATATTTACAATAGCGTTTTCTAATTCACTCACCCCTAACCAAGGTAAAAACCACCTTGCAAAACTGTGAAATGCCTTGTTTCTTTTTACTAGAGGATTTTCTGGAGTTCTCTTAACTCTGCGTGGGATGTCAAGGGGGGGTTGGCTCTGTGAGTCTTCAATAATAGCTACATTTGGAATTATTGCCCCCAGGGTGCAAGCTCCCTTCCACCCTAGGGGCAACACCTTCCTGGCTTTATTGCCACATAGCCAGTACCACCCCTTGCCATTCAGGACAGGCCATCCGGTGTGGCAATGAACGCACAGACGCCGATGCAAGTTGCAAGTGAAGGAAAAGAAGTTTATTTTTTGTCTCTACCTCTGCTCTTTTATATCCGCCCCGAGATAGCACAATACTATGGAAACCTTCTAGTGACAGAATACAGCCTATGTGCACTTTGTTACTTTCTCACTGCCCAAGGTTAAGCAATCTCACGGTAGCACTTATATTACAAAAGCAGCCTTTCGGTGCTTTCTCTAATTCCTACTAATCATCATGTTCCCAGGGCCTTCTGCCGACCAAAGCGATAAGACTTTGGTGGCTATCCAAGTTCATATACGCCTCTGGCCCCATACCTGGTTGTCCAGGACAGTGAAAAGGCTGAGGTACTGAATGCATTCTTTTGCGTCAGCAAGACTGGCATTCAGGAATTCATGGGCCCAATGGAATGTACCCACGGGTGCTGAAGGAGCTGGCCAATGTTATTGCTAGGCCACTCTCCATCATCTTTGAAAGGTCATGGAGAACAGGAGAGGTGCCTGAAGACTGGAAAAAAGACGATATCACTCCAGTCTTCAAAAAGGGAAAGAATGAGGACCCAGGAAACTACAGACCAGTCAGCCTCACCTCCATCTCTGGAAAGGTGATGGAACAACTCATCCTGGAGGTCATCTCCAAGCATGTGTAGGATAAGAAGGTGATCAGGAATAGTCAGCATGGATTCACCAAGGGGTTTAACCAATGATATCCTTGTTTAACCAATCTGCTATCCTTCTGTGATGAGATAACTAGCTGGGTAGATGAGGGGAGATCGGTGGATGTGGTCTACCTTGAATTCAGCAAGGCTTTTGACACTGACTCCCATAACATCCTCATAGACAAGGTCAGGAAGTGCGGCCTAGATGAGTGGAACATGAAGTGGACTGGCAATTAGAATCATAGAATCATAGAATCATAGAATCATTAAGGTTGGAAGAGACCTTCAAGTTCATCTGGTTCAACCATCACCCTACTACAAATGTCACCCACTAAACCATGTTCCTAAGCACCACGTCCAACCTCTCCTTGAACACCCCCAGGCACGGTGACGCCACCACCTCCCTGGGCAACCCGTTCCAATGCCTGGCTACTCTTTCTGAGAAGAAATGTCTCCTCATTTCCAACTTGAACCTCCCTTGGCACAACTTGAGGCCATTCCCTCTAGTCCTATTGCCAGTTATCTGTGAGAAGAGGCTGACCCCCAGCTCCCCACAACTTCCTTTCAGGTAGTTGTAGAGAGCAATAAGGTCTCCCCTGAGCCTCCTCTTCTCCAGACTAAACAACCCCAGGTCTCTCAGCCACTCTTTATAGGACTTGTGTTCCAGACCCTTCACCAGCTTCGTAGCCCTTCTCTGGACACCTTCCAGGGCCTCGATGTCTTTCTTGTAGTGAGGGGCCCAAAACTGAACACAGTACTCAAGGTGCGGCCTCGCCAGAGCTGAGTACAGGGGGACGATCACCTCCCTGTTCCTGCTGGCTACACTATTCCTGATACAAGCCAGGATGCCATTGGCCTTCTTGGCCACCTGGGCACACTGCCGGCTCATGTTCAGGTGAGCATCGACCAAGACCCCCAGAACAAGCGCACTGGCAGTGCACACTTGCAGCCCAGAAGGCCAACGGTATCCTGGGCTGCATCAGGAGAGGTGTGGCCAGCAGGTTGAGGGAGGTGATTGTCCCCCTCTACTCTGCCCTTGTGAGGCCCCACTTGGAGTACTGCATCCAGGTCTGGAACCCCCAGCACAAGAAGGATGTTGATCTGTTAGAGCAAGTCCAGAGGAGGGCCACAAAGATGATCAAGGGGCTGGAGAATGTCTCCTACAAAGAAAGGCTGAGAGTTGGGGCTGTTCAACCTACAGAAGAGAAGGCTCCAGGGTGACCTCATTGCAACCTTTCAGTACTTGAAGGGGACTTATAAAAAAGATGGAGAGCAACTCTTTGATCTGAACTTTTCAGATATTGACAGGACAAGGGGGAATGTTTTTAAACTAAAAGAGGGGAGATTTAGGTTAGGAAGAAATTCTTCACTCAGAGGGTGGTGAAGCACTGCAACATGTTGCCCAGAGAGGTTGTGGATGCCCCATCCCTGGAGGTGTTCAAGACCAGGTTAGATGAAGCCCTGAGCAACCCGATCTAGTGGGTGCCGTCCCTGCCTATGGCAGGGGGGTTGGAACTAGATGATCTTTGAGGTCCCTTCCAACCCAAGCCATTCTATGATTCTGTGATCCTTTTCCTTTGCACTGCTTTCCAGCCACACTGCCCAGAGCATGTAGGGCTGCATGGGGTTGCTGTGACCAAAGTGCAGAACCTGTGCTGAATCTCATCCCATTGGCCTCTGCCCATTGATTCAACCTGTCCAGAGCCCACTGCAGGGCCTTCCTACCCTCCAGCAGATTGACACTTCCCCCCAACTTGGTGTCATCTACAAACTTACTGAGGGTGCACTCAATTCCTTCATCCAAGTCATCAATAAAGATATTAAAGAGGATGGGCCCCAACACCAACCCCTGGGGAACACCACTGGTGACCTGTCACCAGCTCAATTACACCCCATTCACCACCATTCTCTGGGCCTGGCCATCCAGACAGTTTTTAACCCGGGAAAGAGTGTACCTGTCCAGTCAATGGGCTGCCAGCTTCTCCAGGAGAATACTGGGGGAGACCATGTCAAAGGCTTTGCTGAAGTCTAGGTTGACAACGTCAATAGTGTTTCCCTCATCCACCAAGTGGGTTACCTGGTCATAGAAGGAGATGAAGTTGTTCAGGCAGGACTTGCCTTTCATGAACCCATGCTGGCTGGGCCTGATCCCCTGGTTGTCCTGCATATGCTGCGTGATTGCATTCAAGATGACCTTTTCCATCACCTTTCCTGGCACCGAGGTCAGGCTAACAGGCCTGTAGTTCCCCGCATCCTCCTTATGACCCTTCTTATAGATGGGTGTCACATTAGCAAGTCTCCAGTCATCAGGGACCTCTCCGGATGAACATGACTGCTGATAGATGATGGAAAGTGGCTTGACAATCATGTCCGCCATCTCCCTCAGCACCCTCGAGTGGATCCCATCTGGCCCCATGGACTTGTGACAGTCCAGGTGGAGCAGCCAGTCTCTAACTGTTTCCACCTGAATTGTGGGGGGTTTATTTTGCTCTCCATCCCAGATTTCCAGGTCAGGAGGCTGAGTACCCCGAGGATAAGTGGTCTGGCTAGTAAAGACAGATGTAAAGAAGGCATTAAGAACCTCAGCCTTTTCCTTATCCTCAGTAGTCACATTCCCCACCACGACCAGTAAAGTATGGAGATTCTCCTTGGCCCTCCTCTTACTGTTAATATATTTGTAAAAACCTTTTTTGTTATCTTTTACCACAGTGGCGAGGTTGAGCTTGTGCCAAGCTTTAGCCTTCCTGATCTTCTCTCTGCATATGCTGGCAACTTCCTTGTACTCTCCCCAAGTTGTCTGTCCCTTCTTCCACTCTTTTTCTCCCAGAGACTCAGCAAAAGTTCACTGTTGAGCCACGCCAGTCTTCTTCCACGCCATCTCATCTTACAGCACACAGGGACAGCCTGCTCCTGTGCCTTTAAGACTTCCTTCTTGAGAAGTGTCCAGCCTTCCTGGACCCCTCTGCCCTTCAGGACTGACTCCCATAGACCCTCCCTACCAGTGTCCTGAACAGTTCAAAGTCTGCCCTCCAGAAATCGAAGGTAGCAGTTGTCTGCCCTCCAGAAATCGAAGGTAGCAGTTTTACTGACATTCCCCCCCCCGCCCCGCCCCGACTTCACCAAGAATAGAGAACGCTACCATTTTGTGGTCACTCTGCCCAAGACAGCTCCCGACTACCACATCTCCCACCAGTCCTTCTCTGTTCGTGAGCAGTAGGTCTAGAGGGGCACCCCCCCCCCAGTAGGCTCACTGACCAGCTGAGTCAGGAAGCTATTTTCCACACACTCCAGGAACCTCCTAGACTGCTTCCTCAGGGCTGTATTGTATTTCCAGCATATGTCCAGGAAGTTGGAGTCCCCCATGAGAACAAGCGCTGGCAATTGCGCAACTTCCACTAGCTGCTTGTAGAATACCTTATCTGTCTCTTCATCCTGGTTTGGGGGTCTATAACAGACCCCCTGTGGAGTAATTGCCGAAGGTAACTAGGAAAATTAAACTAATATTCACATTTTAAAGAAAATATACAGCACTGAAGAAGCTTTCAGAAACAATGATCAAAAACAATGCCCCACCGCAGAAATTTCACTCTGGCTGCCAGGGGAACAAAAATTAATCAGAGCCGAAGTATTAGTTGGTGCTGCATATACTATTTTAGGATTTGACATACTGCGAGGCCGTATGTGGAAACTTCCTGATGGAACTGTGTGGAGTTTCGCAACACATCAAAGGGATTCAGGCACAGTGAGACTGAGTCTGTTACAAACATCCATACCCCTACCCCCCACTAAAATCACTAATGTTCGGCAATATCTGTTGCCAGCAGCAGCACTTATGGGGATTGACGGGGTGGTAACAGAATTGGAAGAAAGAGGCATTATTAAAAGGCCTCATTCACCTTACAATTCATCAGCGTGGCCGGTAAAGAAACCAACCAGGCAATGGCATTTTACAGTGGATTACAGACAGTTAAATGCTAACACTACACCTTTGACTGCTGCAGTTCCAAACATGGCAGAGATAGTGAAAGCCTTCTGTGCATCTAACAGTAGCAATGGTGCTAACTCCTCCCAAATATCTCTACACATGGGAAGTCAAAGATTGCTATTTCACCCTCTTTCTAACCCTGCCGGCTGAATACAACCGAGCATATTTTATTTTCTTTTGTGTTCACAGGAATCCTGAGTGAACTGCATACGGACAGCTGGAGAATCGCAAATCAGCAGTTTGGATTGATAATGCTATGCTTTACCCTGACCTTGATGCAATTACAGACTTTAAAGGAAACTTAGCTACTGTGGTTGTGCACGGAGCTGAGGTGTTTTACACATGACATCTAACCGTGCATTGTCACAGTATAGCGCAATCACTGGAACATCTCAAAACAAAAAGGACCTAAATCGCTCTACTTTAGTTCTACATGGAAACAAAATATTTTCAGAAGATGAATGGAGTTGGAATGATTCTCTTCAAATGGCTGAACTTCAAGCCACATCTGGCCAGACAATACAAATCAGTTGCCGAATAACTAATGGATCTGCTTACAATAGGCCAACTGAAATTAAGACAATTTATGCTGATTCTACCAGACCACAAAATTATAGTACTGATTGTAACAAAATAACTGAACCAAATTTTGATTGCTGGTACAATTTTACTTTCACCAAACCTATAATTGTGTACTGTCTTTGGGGTTACAGAGGCACAGAATTACTATTTGAATTTATGATCAGTACAGAAACATCTTCGTCAACTGCAAAGGATAAGAAGCCTCTGCCCCTGCAGATAATAGAGAATATACCAATTCAGCCTTACGTTAATCTGACTCCTTCCATCTTCAGCACAGGTCCTTACCTAATTAAAAACGTAGGACAACAACGAGTTCTCTTTAACCCTAGCTGGTCTCTAAAAAGGGTAGATGCAACTGGGTTATTGGGAACAGGATTAGGTATATTAAATAACTGCTACTACAGATGACCTAAGGGAATTGGAACGACCAATAAAATCATCCTTATCGGCCTCAGGAGCAAGTCAATGGCTTCTATAAGACATTTTACCCCACTGAAAACAAATTGAAGAAAATGATCATCAATTAATTGTAAATGCCCTTGGAAAAACTCAGGGCAATACTTCCCTTGTCTTGAGCTGCATCCAAGCGCAGTTATGGATACAGTTTGTAGCAGCAGCTATTATTAGAGAGGGAGAAGGAGGAACTTTACCCACTGAAATTCAAGAATTGATTTGGGATAATGCTTCAGAATTTGAAAAGGAGTTTCAAGCATGGTGACAATTAGTCAACTTCACCTACTATGTATATTTACAATGATAAAATTGTTGCCTTTATACTTACCATAAGTAATGCCACCATATACGATGTATATCCAATCATTGCATTAGGACTCAGTCATAATGGAACTACACTTTATCCTAAGGAGCATAAAATATGGGCCCATCAAAAGGGAGGAAAGTGGCAAAAAATTGATGTGAATGCATGTATTGTGCGTGAACAAAAAGGCTTCATCTGTGAGACTAACGCTGGAAGCCCAAGACATTTGTCTTGACACTGAACAAAATATTTGCCACTTTGAGATACATCCTAATGAAACTCTTGAAACTGTACTTGTATATATTGGGAAACGCTGTGTTTGCATGAGAACCCATTGTGATTCTATAGTCATAGCTAATGCTATTGTAAATACAAGTGATCACTCTAATGTTTGTGTTTGTAATTTCACCAAAATTCTAGGATGTGATTTTAGTTACTCAGCTCCTGTAATCTCTTGTCAACTTATTGCGCCCCATTATATTCTGCTTCATCTGCCGCCTACTCCTATTGGAATGAACCTCACCTTGGTGAAGAAATTGCTGTTACATGAAGACTTGAAGCAGCTAATGAAACAAGTTCGAGAAAATGGACAAAAGACTCTGATTACTGTCCATCATGATGCACAAGAAATACATCGAGTGATGGAAAGAGTAAAGAGAGATGAAAGACACCGTTGGTGGGACACTTTGGATGGTCACCAGCTGCCACGGGAATCTTCAACAAGATGCTTCACCCTGTTGTTTTGTTAATACTCACTGTATTATGCTTTATACTGACAATTAGTTTGTATGTTAAACTCTGGATTATGATGAAACGTTTAGCATCCCTACACAATGTACATACACTCACTACACCTCGTCCCGAGAATGTATGTGATATCCCTGACATATTCCGAATGTCGTGAAGCGTGAGTGACTATAGTCACGGGGTGGATTATGTGGTGCAATTGCCTAAAGTAACTAGGAAAATAAAACTAACATTCACATTTTAAAGAAAATGTACAGCATTGAAGAGGCTTTCAGGGTAGGGCGTAGCTGCATTACCTGAGCATTCGCTAGGCTTCCAACCTTAGATGCTATCGCACTAGGGGAACCTGGTGTGCTGGCTCTAAGGAACAGTACGGAGCGTAGAGTGGAGTGGAGACACCATGGCTAGGCTCTGTGACTAGGTGGGGACTCAATTGTTCTTGTGCACACCGAGACTGATAAGCCACACTTTTTGCTACCCTGAGCCAACGACCTGTCATGTTTTGACAAATGCTGTACTCTAGTGAACTTTTGCTCATTATAATATCATTATAACACCAAAACACACCTCCATCCCAAAAGCTACCCGCCTCCAAGGTGCGACCACCCCTCACTGAGCACGCGCTCTGAATTTCTCGGAGCCTATTACTTTAAACGGAGACGGGAAAACTTTTCACCAGTCATAACTAAGATATGCTTGACTAGAGTCACTCAAGCTCCACCTAAAAGACAGAAAATGATATAAATTGGCTTAAGAGAAATGGGATGTTAGGGAAGATACCATCACGAGGGAACATACCATCCTGACTTCTGGGATCAGTCAACCACCTGAGCCTCTCTTTCCCCCCCCCCCCCCAACTGGACATCTTTGGGTAAGATTTGAACGCTTGGTTATACCGGGTGTCTCCGCGGAAACTTAGAAATCTCTAGAGTCTTTGCGCCTTTTAAAGAGTTAATACCCAGGCTGTGCACCTGTATATTTCATGCATGCTAGCTTACTTTTGCAGACAGTGAATTTATCGCCAGCAATCCAGAGAACCTGTGTACCTGTTGCTGTAATAAATTGCGCTTAATTGCATTGTTCCTAGCCTTGATAGTTCTCATTGAACATGACTAGAGTGAGGGTGTGCTACGTTATTGGTGAATCTGTGACCGTGATAGTTCAGTGCTCTATATACAACCGGACCCATAACTGTTAATCGACTACCCCCCTTAACGCGATAACCCCACCAGGATGTCCACCTTGTTAGCCATCCCCCTGATCCTTATCCATAGGGACTTGACCTTATAATTCCCAGCCCTAAGCTCAACAACATCAAAACACTCTCTAATATAGAGAGACATGCCAACGCCTCTCCCTTGTTGCCTTTCCCTTCTAAAGAGCTTATAGCTGTCCATTGCAGCACTCCCTGTGAGAAACTGTGAGAAACACTCCGTAGCCAATAACTTAGGCTCAGGCGAGGATCTCAGTGAAGTAGTAATTTATTCGCGATTGCAATGGCGGGCGCCCCACAAGCAGGAGAGCGCCCCTACTAGTTCCAAAACACAGTTTATATACTTTTTGATGACAGGACCCTCCCCTGTTTCCCCACTGGAGTGGGTAATCCAGGTTCACAATCTATCTGATGCTTCACAGACAATGCCTGGCCTTCAGTTGCCGGCCTGTTTTTGAGGTGGTAATGTTTTCTCCCCTTATCTGACTTGACTTAACATAGTGATTTTCACCTGATTGCTCTAAGGAGTCTGGTTGTCTGCATTTACGAGGTCACCTGCTGAGCTTTCTTATCACTGTAAGCATACCTCAATACCACATTCCTTCCTTCTAAACAATGTAACACTGCAAAAACAACATTTCTATTCCCACAATTCCCCCCTTTTCTCTTTTTATAATTTGTTGATTTTTGCAAAATTTTTCTCTAAGGTGTAATTTGGTAGATGTCTTCCTCTTCTTCACTTTCTTTGCTTTCCATTTCCTCTAATATCATCATCTTATCTGAGTAGGGTGGTGGATCCATGGTCATTTGTTTCAAAAGTGCAGTTTCAATTAACCGCTGGACAAGTCCCCTTACACAGGGGATAATGCAACAACCAATGGCTGTCAAAACTCCTGCTACTACAATCAAGGATGTAAACATGGACACTACCATCCCTTTCCATTTACCAAACCAAGATTCCAACCATCCTGTGATGGAAGTGTCTGCTCCTGAGTTTTCTGCCAATTCATTGGCAAGGGTGGTAAGCCCTTGCAATGCTCTAGTTACTGTGCCATCCGGGGCAGTATTGTTAGGGATAAAAGTACAACAACGGTTGCCCAGCATCACGCACACACCACCTTTCTCTGCCAGAATCATATCTAATGCTATTCTGTTTTCCCAAGCCATTTTGCTGGTGGCATCTAGTTGTTCAGCGATTCCTCTTATCGCATCTCTTGTATAGTTTATGAATCTCTGCTGATTATAATAGATATAATTAATCCAATCCACATTTTTATTAATTGTTACCCACCAGAACAGTGACTCAAACCCTGCAGCAATTTGATTCCTGGCTTTATGTTCATCAGGAACTCCTCTAGGCACCCCTATAGAATCTATGTACACTCTATCATCAAATGATATTCCTAAGCCTCTTTTACTTCTTCTGGGTATTTGTGATGTTTCTCTTTCAAATGCCAGGGTGAAGGGTATAGCTAATTGAACAAGTGCACAAGTGCCTCCCCAGTTAGATGGTAGGGTGGACCATAAGATCTTCCCTCCACAGTACCACCAGAGATCTGCCCTGGGGATCTCAAGTCTTGAGCAGTTTCCCATCGAGTCCTTGGTAGCATTCAAGGTCCTCGTGCACAAGGCAAATTCTCCCAGATGCCGGGTAGCACTCACACCCTGCCGTGAGAGGCAAGCTGTATGGTTACCTATAGCTGTAGAGAATGCAGAGGGAACCCTGATATTGCTATCACGCAAGGAAGGGAACAGCGAAGAGAGAGACTTGCAGGCCTCATTTCCCCAGGCAGTCTTTTCTTGGTACAATGCAATCATACATCGCATCCCTCGGGAGTCCTCGGTCCACCCCAATGGGAAGGGCACTATCTGGGCAATCGGTTGTCCCGAGGCACAAGCATAGCAATTGCTATGGTTGAGACTCTGGACAGTATATTTGACCCATTCTATCCAGGCATTCACATCCCCATACCCTGTTTCAATCTCATGTTTGAACTGCCGCATTTCAAAGAGGGCCTTCTGTTTTCTCTCCTGTTTTCTCCTTGAGTTTCTCCCTTTCTCTGATGGAAATAGAGGATCGTTTCCATACAGCTATTCTCAATCTGGCTGTTGGGTCTCTCCCAGTTATTTGTTCTCTCTGCTCATTGTCGTTGGGCATTTAAATCTCCACAAGCTAACACCTCACAAGCATCAAACGTGACAGATTGTGGTACATAACCCTCTGTCACAGTCACCCATATTTTTACGGGGTATCCTGTCTTACTATTATCTGGTCATGCCTTTTCCAAGTTGCCAATTGACCAAGGCTTTCTCTGAGGCCTACAATCACTAAAAACAAAATTAATAATTGATTTTTCCCTGTCATTATTTTTAAACCTTAGGTTTCCAAATAATTATCAATACAAAGAATAAGATGTACACTACTACTATAACAAACCCCCCTTGGGAGCACTTCAATTCACTATAGGTCTGTCCTTTCTCTCAATCACAAGTCACACTCATTAGCTACCTGTGAAAATAAAAGGTTAGTTTACAATTGTAAGCTTTTATCCAGCTCAGAGTCCACTATGAGATTTTTTTCTCCTCGATTTCAGCTTCCAACAAGTCTTCTGTAGGAACAGCTTCCCAGGTACTAGGGTCGATAGATGCCTTCACTCGAGTATAGTGAGTCCAACCTTTTTCCGCAGTTCCTATGGCTGTTTCAGTGGTTAGTACTACTTGGAAGTGTCCTTCCCATTCAGGCCGGAGTTGATCTTTTCCAGGTCTGAATCAGGACCCAATTTCCCACGGGTCCTGAGAGATGACAAAGAAGAGGACAACCCCAGAATACAGTTCTTAAGAAAACTCTCTTGTTTCGAATTGTGGTATCTCATCCCTTCTGCCCAGATAGGGTAATCCGAACAGCATCTCATACGGTGAAATTCCTATATCCTTTCTTGGTGCTGTTTGAACCTGTAGGAGTGCTAAAGGTAAGCATTTTACCCAAGGAAGTTGGGTTTCTAACACTAATTTAGTTAATTGCTTCTTTAATGTCTGGTTCATTCACTTTACCTTCCCAGAAGAGGAGGGGTGCCAGGGGGTGTAAAAATCCCACTCGATCTCTAAGGCCTGCATTAACCCTTGCAGTACTTGTGAAGGGAAATGACTTCCTTGATCTGAATCAATGTTTTCAGCTATCCCATATCTAGGGACTATTTGCTCCAGTGATACCTTAGCCACCGTGTTTGCAGTGGCAGATACCGAGGGGAAAGCTTACACCCATCCAGTCAGATGGTCAATTAGGACAAACAAGTACTTAAGTCTCCCTGCTTTAGGTAACTCAGTAAAGTCTACCTGTATACTTTGGAAAGGTCGAATCCCTGACTCCTGTCCCCCTCTAGGTGGGTTACGGATGACCTTTTTATTTGCCTTTTGACATATGGTACATCCTCTGCATATTTGCTTCACTAAAGTGTATATTCCTACACAGACATACTTTCTTAGCACAACAGCACACATTGCTTGCACCTCCCAATGACTCTCTCGATGTAAAACAGCTAATATTTGCCTCAATAGTGCTTTATTCAGCATTTCTCTCCCATCAGGGAGTATCCATTTTCCCTCAGACTTCGTGGCTCCTGATTCCTTAAAAAAAATCTCTCTTAAAACTTTTTAGTTCTTTCTTAGTTTTCAACAATTCCCTGAATCCTCTCTGGATTTATTCCCCGTTTTCCCTCAGACATTAGATGCCTTAAATACCTGACTTCTCTTTCTACATATTGTAATTTATTTTTCAATACTCCCAAGCCCTGCTTTCCCAGAAAGTTGAATAGCTTGTTAGTAGCTTCCTTCACAACTGTTTTCTCCTGTCCTGACAATAAAAGATCCTCCACGTATTTGTAACAGTAATTCCTCCTTTGGAGGTTATAATTGCTCCAAAATCTGTTCTAGAACTTTACCCAAATAAATCAGTGGCCCTGTAAACCCCTGAGGTAAAACTGTCCATATGTATTGCTGCTTCCGCCCCCATTTCAGGGTCTTTCCAGTCAGAGGTGAATATATCTTTGCTCTCAGGGCCTGAGAGCACCCCATTAATAACACCGTTATTCCAGTCTAACAATTTGCTATTTGAATGCCCAATTTCATCATCAAATCCTTTCCCAACAAGTTAGTCCCTGCCTTGGGTACATACAATAATTGCCCAGAGATCATTTTATCCCCTAGTCTCAGCCTGGTATCCCCCAAAGGTGGCACTGTTATCCCAGTCCCTTCTACCCCCATCACTTTTAGGGTTTCATTAGTTAATTTAATCCCTGATACTTTACAAGCCAGTAATGACCTAGCTGCCCCAGTGTATTGGGTTTGATGGCAAGGTTCTGGGGGGGCTGCAGTGGCAGCCCCCACGAGGAGAATCCAGAAACCGCCCCGTGGCAGATAAGGGACAATTTCATCCAGCCCCAAAGGGGCCCACCGCTGCCCAGAGCCAAGCCATGAGCAACACAGTCTTTTCCTCTGTGAGAGCACATCCACGAAAACAAACAAACGAACAAACAAAAAGCTGCTGCTCAACAGCAGCTGGGAGAGCGAGGAGAGAGAAACCTCCCCGCAGACACCAAAGTCAGCGCAGAAGGAGGGGGTGGAGGCGCTCCAGGCGCCGGAGCTGAAGCCCCCTGCGGCCTGTGGAGAGGCCCCTGGTGGAGCAGGCTGTCCCCCCGTCCCCCCCCTTCTCGATACTTGGGAAACTGACCAAACACCACAGCAAATATACCAAAACTTCTAGACTGTTACTTAGATAATGCCTACATCCTCTTTCCCTGCTCATTCAACTTTCCCAACTCATTCAAAAAACAGCTCTGTCAAACATTACATACCATACCTTTAACACCTTCAATAACCCTTTTTAACACTTCTTTTTATCTTTCTCCAGCCTGTACTTTCACCAAAGTCTCAGTCATTAGCCAACTTAATTCCATACCTTTCTCCCTCCAGGATGCTGAAACAACATATCAGTATAACATATTTCATCCCATTTTCCTTCTCTCCTCCTTCTTCCACTCCAGATATTCCTACCTGAAGTGGCCAGCCTGGCCACGTTTAAAACATCCCATCAAAGCCTGTCCCTGCTAAGATTCAGGCTGCAACACAGGTAGCTTTCCTTGCCTGCCATTCCTTCATCTCTCTTCCTCTCCTTTCTATCCTGGCCCTGACTCCCCCTGAAGATTTTCTTCCTCTTTCTCCAACCCTCTGCCTGACTACCTGCTACACTGTCAATACCATTAGTTTCACTCTCTGCTTTTCCTTCTCATCTCCCCTCCTGACACACACCTTCAGGGCCTCCTGCAGGAGGGCCCCCCAGTGACTGTTCACTACATCCCCCCACCTTCTGGAGCTTTTTTTCTGTGTATCTTGCCAGGCTTTAATCACAAAATGAACTTTCAAGAGCCCTTGGGATACCGGGTCCTCAGGATTCATCCCCGAGTACTTTCTCATTCTGACCCCAAGTCTCTCATATGATTTCTGTGTTGCACACTATTATTATTCCAGCCAGGATCGGCAAGTGGGTATTTCTGCCCTGCCGGCATTACCCCTGGTCCTGGAGGATGAGCTCTTTCCCATTTTTGTATAGCAGCTCTCCTCCTGATCATTCCCATTTCTTTCCCTGTAAACAACATACTTATATACATAATTCCCCCCCCCCCCAAGAGTATAAGTTAAGTCCTAGGAACTGGTCTAATAGTTCAGCTAGCCTGCTGGGGTCCTCAATTAAAGACTTCATCTCCTTAAAACTCCTAACCTCTCTGCTGGTAAGGAGGGGGGGAAGTTCACTTAAGAGGATGCACAGTTAGTGTTAGCACTGTTAGTATCAGGGAAGGCAAAATTCTCAGTACCTCTTCTACCTTGTTCCAATTCTTGCCAGAGCCTAGAGTACGCTCTTCTCTAGGGACAGTGTTAATTGCAGTCCCTGTCTCCCTTCCTGGAGCTACTGCTGCTGCCACCAGTGCAATATTAGGATTATAGGGAGCATAACTTGGCTCCTCCTCCGAAAAAAAAAAAGGAATCTTATTGTTTACACATAAATTTAAAGCCTGAATTTTCATCAGGCCCGTATTTTGGCCAAACTACTGCTGTTTCCTTAATTGGTTCTTTTGTCCAGACTAATACACAATATTTCACCATTTTTTTTCTTTTATCATCTCCTCTAATTTGGAGATTATTTTTCCAATTTCTTATAATTCTTCAGGAAGAACTTTTGGTAGGCACTCCCCCAGGGATATTTCCCTGTCCCCTGGAACTCATATTTCCCATTTTTCCTATTCTGGAAAATGGGGGTGTACTGCCAAGCACTTCCCCGTGCAAGGGCTACCGCACACCTATGAGTTTACCAGATTCCCTGGTGTACTTCCGAGCACTTCCCCGTGCAAGGATTACTGTACACCAAATTTCCCTGGTGTACTGCCAAGCACTTCCCCGTGCAAGGGCTTACCGTACACCAAATTTCCCGAGACTCTTCCTTTCTCTCCCTTATCTCACGCTTCGTCCGTCTCCGGCCGCGCCCCTCGCGGAGTTACGGAACCACGGATCGGGACTCCACACTCGCTTCGTACAAAAGTACGTCTCAATCACACATCACACAGAGTCTCACCCGACCCCCAAGGCAATACTTAATATTTCTTACCTTGGTCTGTGCACAGAGTTACCGGATCAATTCTTAAGACCCGGAGTGCCTACCTTCTTCCCTTCCCCAGTACTTCACGGATCCTGCCTCTTTAATCAGTCTCGGGCCCTCTGTCAGCTCTCCGCAGAACCGCCACCGTCGATGCACAGGACCGCTGAAATCAGCGGGGCATGCCTTCCTGCTGCTGCGGCGGTGGGGCTCCCCGGTAGGTGACTGGATCCCGGACGAGCCCCCAAATTGTGAGAAACACTCCGTAGCCAATAACTTAGGCTCAGGCGAGGATCTCAGTGAAGTAGTAATTTATTCGCGATTGCAATGGCGGGCGCCCCACAAGCAGGAGAGCGCCCCTACTAGTTCCAAAACACAGTTTATATACTTTTTGATGACAGGACCCTCCCCTGTTTCCCCACTGGAGTGGGTAATCCAGGTTCACAATCTATCTGATGCTTCACAGACAATGCCTGGCCTTCAGTTGCCGGCCTGTTTTTGAGGTGGTAATGTTTTCTCCCCTTATCTGACTTGACTTAACATAGTGATTTTCACCTGATTGCTCTAAGGAGTCTGGTTGTCTGCATTTACGAGGTCACCTGCTGAGCTTTCTTATCACTGTAAGCATACCTCAATACCACATTCCTTCCTTCTAAACAATGTAACACTGCAAAAACAACATTTCTATTCCCACAGCTTTGAGCAATCTTATCTAGTGGGTTGTCCCTGCTCATGGCAGGGGTGTTGGAACTAGATGATCCTTAAGGGTCCCTTCCAACCCAAACCATTTTATGATTGTGCAATTTTATAATATGCTGTCAGGAGTAAAACACCAGCCCTTAACAAAGATCAGTGGGGGGTATAAGTGTTTGTGCTATAGTGCAAATTTATAAATGTGATGTTGAAACCATGTATTTGAGTATGCACAACAACAACAAACTGGAGGAGGCAGAAAAAAAAGAAACCCGGTGAATTTACTGTCTGATAGCTTTTGTTTGTTACATCTTCTTTACATTCTGCATACTATATTGCAGTACCTTATACAATTTACTATGTGGCTGTAAAGGACAAAGGCATAATTTTATCTGTTAAAAGACAAAGTCTTTGGCAGCAATGTCAATGTAAAATACTCTTATCCTTCCCACCCATTACTCATTCCCATCCTGTGCCAGTTGTATTGGAACAGCTGTTTGTGCTGCAATGTCATAAAACACTGTGAAACAGCTTATAAACAGATCTCATTTTTAGAAATACTGCCCCAAACTGTATTTTCTGAGGCTGATGATCTCCTTGGTCTGATTCATCAGCAGCTGCACAAACCACTGTGTTGGAACATCTGAAGGGGTGATGCATGAACTAGTATAATTGCCAAAGACTTCAGCTTCTGAAATCACAGACTGCTTTCGATGTGTATTAGATCTTTGTTCTCCTAAGAAACTGATTAGTATTGCCCCTTTGAGAATAGTCTGGGAATTACTAAAACAACATAGGGGTTCTACATATATAGAACAACCCTCAAGTTTTACTGTTATGTGCTGCTTTCTAGACAGTCCTAAGAATTAGGACTCTTAAGACTCTTGTTGCAGCAGAAATGTAGGTTTTAGAATGAATACGTCTTCTGTATCACTGATCCCCAAGGGCTGCAATGTAGAATAAGCTTTGCAAAATCAAGAAAAATAAATGCAGGGAATATCCAAGAATTAAATTTGGGGACAAAATAATGGTACCTCATTGCTTGGAACTTGTTAATCCTGATGAGTGAACATAACACTGACTTGCAGTTAGTTCTCCTGCTGCCATTACCATTACAGAACTACTTTGCTTAGAAAAGTTTAAGGAATAACTTTGAAATTATTGTTTTATCTGTTCCGTGTTTTGTCAGAATATTTGATTTCAGAAGAAAAAGAAAACCTCGATAGTATATTTGAACAATCCACATTCCACTAACAAGCACTGCCACAAAATAAATAAATAAATAAATAATCTTTCACTTACCCATGATGCAGTCCCAAACTGTTTGGATTTATGATGCTCTAGTGCATAATGGAGGGAAGCTTAAATCGCATGCTTTTTTAGCTCAGTCGTTTACTCACCCATGTACAGTAATAAACATTTTTCAGATCATCCTTTAACAGGCATTTTGCTGTGAAGATCAAAATAAAATTATTGTCATGTAATTACAGAAAACATTTAGAACATTTCCTTCATGCACACAGACTCCATACACAAAGCTCTTTATTTCTGGATTTCTGGATGTCATTTTAGCTGGCCTTTCACTTTGAAATGCTTGTTTATTTAAAGTCCTGCATACCATACTTTGACGGAATGGGTTAGGTTTTTTCATTATATTTTGGCTGATAAAAAGCCAGTAGCCAGAGTCCTCCCTAACCATTGGGAAAGCATGAAGAGTCACAGATGATGGCCTGCGACAGCCCTGGGATTCAGGAACTGCGTCAAGATCAATGCCTCCAGGATATAATGCTGTTTCAGCTCTTACTAGGGTCTGGGATTCTCCCCGAGGCCTCATCTAAAGCCATGGCTAAAGCCAAAGTCTTTCCCACTACCAAGACAAGGCATACAGAAAGAAGAGAGTTCCCCATCACTGTTCCAGTGTGAATGTCACATCACATAATTTGTGGGGTACTTTGTCACAACCCACCATGGGTTCATACATCCTGTGACAAAACCTTCAACATGAAAGCTATTTTCTATAAATCCAGTTCCAATGTTTTTTAACCTGTCCATCAAGTTAGCCCTCTCCACCAGTCCCTCCTAAGAGGAAGGAGAGAGGGTATGTATGCTAAATACATTATTCTGCACTTCCTGTCAGTCAAAGGTCAATTAGTAAATGGCCAGCTGAGACCTATAGATGGCTCAGCTCTGCTCTAGGTTTCTATTGTGTCTGGGGCTTCAAGCAGCTCCAGGGTTATGTGCTTGGCATTGGCCCTTCTATGGTCCATGCTCTGTTTTGTTCAACAGAGGTGAAAATGTGGTTCTGTGCTGTCAATTTAGTAACAATCTTGAATGAGTGAAAGATTACATATTCTTCTTTTTTAATAACTAAATATGCATATGATACAAAAATGTAATTGAGATATATTTGAGTATTAGCACTGGATACATATGGAGCAATTATCTATGTAGTGAAGAACTTGACAAGCATTTTACTGCAAATCTACAAGGTTTAATTTTGTCATGACTTTGCCTGTTATTCCTTCAGCAAATGCTGTTGCCATTCTGGGAAACTCGTGTCACCTTTGCTGTTGCTACTTGTAATGATTTGAAATAAGCCATAGCAGTTGTTAATAACCAATGAGCTACTAAGAAGTAGCACTTAAATCTCCACCATCTCCTCTGTCTGACAGTAAATATTTCAACTTAAGATAACTGCTGCCATTCATTTGAACTGGTCTAGGGTTTTTAGAAAACCATTCATGTGTAGAAAGAGCAGTATATTTGTAAATGTCCTTCACAACAAACCAGAGAACCCACAAGAAAAAACAAGCAGGACCTGTGTCCTCTGTGACCTGGTTTATCAGGGCATTCACTTGGTGAAAATTTATTGTAAATAATTGTGGCTACCTCTCCCTGACAGTCTGTGGTTTTGCTTGATTAGCAGTAATAGGGAAAAGGGTGAGAGAAAGATTAAATGACAAGGCAACAGAGGAAACCTCTATGTGCAGTGCTGCACAGCAGCAAGGACCTATCAGGGATAATACGTGCTTATTTCTTGAGCCTATTTAGCACCTGTGTGATCTTGGAAACTAAAGCACATGGAATTCCACCTCGTGCAGCTACCAGTATGTTACATTGTCACGTGATGGTTTGAAGTGGGAGACCATTTTGGAGTGCAGGGAACCAGGAGGAGGTAAGGAATACAGAATCACAGAATCACAGAATGATCTAGGTTGGAAGAGACCTCCAAGATCATCTAGTCCAACCTCTGACCTAACACTAACAAGTCCTCCACTAAACCATATCACTAAGCTCTACATCTAAACGTCTCTTAAAGACCTCCAGGGATGGTGACTCAACCACTTCCCTGGGCAGCCCATTCCAATGCCTAACAACCCTTTCAGTAAAGAAGTTCTTCCTAATATCCAACCTAAACCTCCCCTGGCGCAACTTTAGCCCATTCCCCCTCGTCCTGTCACCAGGCACGTGGGAGAATAGACCAACCCCTACCTCGCTACAGCCTCCTTTAATGTACCTGTAGAGAGCGATAAGGTCGCCCCTGAGCCTCCTCTTCTCCAGGCTGAACAATCCCAGCTCCCTCAGCCGCTCCTCGTAAGACTTGTTCTCCAGACCCCTCACCAGCTTCGTTGCCCTTCTCTGGACTCGCTCGAGCACCTTGATATCCTTCTTGTAGTGAGGGGCCCAAAATACACTAGTAAGCCTTGTCAGAGGGGGCTCCAGGCAGGTGGGACTTGAGGCTGAAGGGGCACAGATAGCAGGATAAGCTGGCAGGCGCAGAAGGGGAGGCTGAGGTCTGGTTGTTCATCTGCCTGGAGACCCAGAACTTCATAAATCAACAGCAAGGAGAGCCGTGGCCCTCCAGGCTCCTGGCTGGAACCACACCTGCAGAGGAGGCAGGTTAGAAAGGTTCATCCTCATGCAGTCATATAAACTCCACCTTGGAGTCTTCAGTTTCCATAAGATGCAGTCACTGCTTTCATTCTAGTTTCAAGTGCTGTATCTTACTTCCTCACCCTGCTTAAGGGTCACAGTCAATCACAGTACCCACATTTGGGTGAGCCTGAACTACTCACAATTTGTCTTTATCCTAGTGGTGACAGTGTTTAATTTCACCACAGCAGCAACACATCGCAGCAGCAAGACACAAGAGTGGCACAGAGGGACAGAAGGTATGTGGGGAGATCAGATGAGAAAAAGGGTCTGGAAGAGATTAATATTACTGCACAGGCCTTCAAAACCTGAAGCCCTTTCCCAGCACGTGCCTGTGACATCCTTCTGCCTGCACACTTGTGCTTTTAAATGATAATAAAATGAAACGAGGACATGTAGGAAAATATTTTCCCAGCCATAGGAAAAGTACTACACCTATTCAAAAAGATCTGCTCAGATCCACCTAAACAGATCTGAACATGTGTTTCAACTGTTAAATACAGCTCTATCAGGACTTTGCAGACCAAGGCAAGAAGTAGGTCAAGGCACAAGGGTCAAAATATAATTACCTTGTGACAGAGGCCAAGAACAGCCTATGCGCCAAGAACCTATCCCCTGACCCCAGGTGGCCCGAGAAAGCACTAACCATGCAGAAGCATGGCCAGACAAGAAAAGCTTTATGCATGAGCATCCAGGACAGAGGAGAAAGGTGCAGGCTGCTGCCTGCTTCTGCAGGGGATGTGGTGAGAGAGGTTGAGACTCCAATGTTGCTTTCAGAGCACAAGCTCACAGAATCACAGAATCGTAGGAGTTGGAAGGGACCTCTGGAGATCATCGAGTCCAAACCCCCTGCTAAAAGCAGGTTCCCTACATCTAGGTGGGTCTTGAATATCTCCAGAGAAGGAGACTCCACAACCTCTCTGGGCAGCCTGTCCCACTGCTCTGTGACCCTCACTGTAAAGAAGTTCTTATGCCTGTTTGTGTGGAACTTCCTGTGTTCCAGTTTTTGGCCATTGCCTCTTGTCCTATCGCTGCACACAACTGAAAAGAGCCTGGCCCCATCCATTTGCCTTCTGTACTTAAGATATTTCTAAACATTGATCAGATCACCTCTCAGTCTTCTCTTCTCCAGGCTCAACAGACCCAGGTCTCTCAGCCTTTTGTTGTACCTTCATCACCCTCTGAGCTCGGCCAGTCAGCCAGTTCTCAATCCACCTCACTGACCACTCATCTATCCCACACTTCCTGAGCTTCATTGCAAGGATGTTGTCAAAAGACTTGCTGAAGTCAAGGTACATGTGGTGGTTTTGCTCAGGTGGGCAGCTGAGTTCCACCACAACTGCTCTCTGAATCCCCCTCCTCAAAGGGAAAGGGGGAGAAAAATACAATGAAAAGGCCTCAAGGGTTGAAATAAGGACGGGGAGATTGCTCAAAAATTATTGTGATGAGCAAAACAGACTCAGAGTAAGGAGATTAATATAATTTATTTCCTATTACTAACAAGCTAGAGAAGTGAGAAACAAAGGAAAGAAACTAAAAAACACCTTACCCCCATCCTCCCTCTTCCACCTCCAATCCCCGAGCGGCTCAGGGGAACAGGGGAATGGGGGTTGCGATCAGTGTATAGCACTTTGTCTCTGCTGCTTCTTCTTGGTCACTCTCTTCCCCTGCTCCAACGTGGGGTCCCTCCAACGGGATGCAGTCCTTCCCAAACTGATCCTGCATGAGATTCCCACAGGCAGCAGCTCTTCAAGAACTGCTCCAAATATGGGTCCATACCATGGGGTCCATCCATCAGGACCACACTGCTCCAACCTGGGGTCCCCCACAGGCAGCATTTCCTGCCAGGTCACCTGCTCCTGCGTGGGCTCCTCAGGATCAGTTTGGGAAGGAAGGCGTTTTTGGTTTCTTTCCTTTGTTTCTCACTTCTCTAGCCTGTTAGTAATAGGCAATAAATCTTACCATCTCCCTACTCTGAGTCTGTTTTGCTCATCACAATAATTGTTGAGCAATCTCCCCGTCCTTATCTCAACCCTTGAGCCCTTTTCATCATATTTTCTCCCCATTTCCCTTTGAGGAGGGGGAGTGAGAGAGCGGCTGAGGTGGAGCTCGGCTGCCCACCCGAGTAAAACCACCACAGCGGGGGGGACCCCGCCTGCTCGGGGATAGGCTGGGCATTGATCAGTGGGTAGTGAGCAATTCCATTGTGCATCACTTGTTTTGTACACATTATTATTAGATTAGTAGTACTAGTATCTTTATTGTTATTATCACATTTTTTGATTCTCTACCCTATCCTGGGGGGGGGGGGGGGGGGGAGGGGGGGAGCCAACAGCTGTGTGGTGCTTAGCTGCTGACTGGGTTAAACCACTGCATCTACAGGTTGGGCCCGGAATTTGCTCCCGCGGGGGTTCTCCACAGGCCACAGCCTCCTTCAGGGCAGCTCTACCTGCTCCACCGTGGGCTCCTCCACGGGTCACAGCATGGATATCTGCTCTGCTGTGGTACACCATGGGCTGCAGGGGGACAACCTGCTCCCCCATGGTCCTCTCCGCAGGCTGCAGGGGAACTTCAGCTCCAGCACCTGGAGCACCTCCCCCCCCTTCTTCTTCACTGACCTTGGTTTCTGCAGGGCTGTTTCTCACTCCTTGCTTTCCCAGCTGCTGTTGCACAGTAGTTGTTCGGTTTTTTTTTTTCCCCTTTCTTAAATATGCTCTCAGAGAGGTGCAAACAACATTGCTTATTGGCTTGGCTCTGGCCAGCGGCGGGTCCCTTTGGAGCTGGCTGAAACTGGCCCTTATTTAACATGGGGCAGCTTCTGGTCTCTTCTCACAGAAGCCACCCTTGCAGCCCCGTATTTATCACTGGCAATCCAAAGAACTTGTACTCCTGTCGCTTCAATAAACTACACCAGTCATTTACTGGACTGAAAGTGTATTGCACTATTTGTGTATCCATGATCGTGATTAATGCAACCGGACTTACAGTGCCAAATTGGGCATCACTCAGAATCTAAGCCCAGCCACCTCCAGCCCTTCTGATATCTGAGGACAAGCTGGAACACAAGGGAGTTTAGGTCCTGCCAAACTTTCTTACCCTTTAACACAACAAGATGGCATCCAGAACAAGTTGTTCTATCACCTTTCCAGGGAAAGATGTGAGGCCAACTGGCCTGTAGTTGCCCGGATCCTCCTTCTTGTACTGTTTGAAGACTGGTGTGACATTGGCTAGCCTCCAGTCATCTGGCACCTCTCCTGTTCTCCAAGACTTTTCAGAAATGATAACGAGCGGTTCAGCAATCACAGCTGAACAGCACACAGCTCCCTCAGCACACATGGGCACATCCCATCGGGGTCCATGAATTTGTGTGCGTTTTGGCTAGACGCTCTCTGATCAGATCCTCCTCAACCAAGGGGAAGTCTTCCTTTCCCCAGACTCTCTTTCTTACCTCCAGGGTCTGGGATTCCTGAGGGGAAGTCTTAGCAGTAAAGACTTGTCCTGGTTTCAGTTAGGACAGAGTTAATTTTCCTCCTAGTAGCTGGCAGGGTGCTATGTTTTGGATTAGAATGAGAAGAGCGCTGATAACATGCTGATGTTTTAATTGTTGTAGAGCAGTGCTTACACCAAGCCAAGGACTTTTCAGCTTCTCGCTCTGTCCTGCTAGCGAGCAGGCTAGGGATGCAGCAGGAGCTGGGAGGGGACAGACCCAGGACAGCTGACCCAAACTGGCCAAAGGGGTATTCCATACCATCTGACGTCATGCTGAACAATTAATATGGGGGGGCTGGCCAGGGTGAGGGGACCGGCTGCTCGGGGATAGGCTGGGCATTGGTCAGCGGGTGGTGAGCAATTGCATTGTGCATCACTTATTTCGTACACATTATTACTATTAATATTATTATTATTATTATTATTATTATTGTTGTTGTTATTATTTTCCCTGTCTTAATAAACTGTCTTTATCTCAACTCACAGACTTCACTTTCCCGTTTCTCTCCCCCATCCCGGAGAGGGAGGGGGGAGGGTGAGCGAACGGCTGTGTGGTGTTTGACTGCCAGCCGGGCTAAACCACAACAAGACTGAAGCAAAGAAGGCTCCCTCGCAGCTCCCTTGCAGCTCCTTTTCCACGTGCAGCCCACAGTCCTGCCAGGACCCTCGCTCCCCTGGCTCCTTCCAGCCCCTGTGCACTCTCCCGCTGCCAGGATACTGCCACTTGCCTGGCATATAACTTTTCCTGCCACCACCACCGTAGGCCACCTTGGATGGCAGCAGTGGGAAAATAGGTAAAGGTCAGATATATTTGGTGATGTTCGGTACCTCCCGCCCCTACAGCAGTGCTATTTTTGCTGAATCCAAACACTGAGCACCAAATAATAAGGCTACCATCACTTTCCAACTCTTTTCTCTTTCTTTGTCTTTCTCTTACTGAAGACACCTGTTCTGATTCCAGCCTGCAACATGTGCCATCACTATCAGAGAATCTTGTGGTGAGAATTTTTATTGTTGTGATATTTTTTATTGTGGTGATATATTTTTATTGTTTCATTTACATTTCCCAGCAACCATATCTTCCAACCCTTCCAACTCAGGATATTCTATGAGTCTATGATTCTATGATTCTATGATTCTATGATTCTGTGATTCATATGCCCTGGTGCTAATAATTAAGCTCCTGCAGTCTATCACAGCCCACCAGGAAATGCCGTGGGACCTAGATAACAGAGCCAGCCACACAGCTTTAGCAAAACTAGGCAGGAATATTCAGCTGGTTCTCTTGCTTATCTTTTCCTCCTCCACTTCCCTGCCTTGACTCCTCTGTTGTTAGTTTTGGAGACAGTCATTAACATATGCAAACACACCAAAAATCAATACTGAAATTACACAGGATTATGGGAGCACCTCTCCTATGAAGAAAGGTTGAGGGAACTGGGCTTGTTTAGCTTGGAGAAGAGAAGGCTCTGGGGAGACCTCGTTGCGGCCTTCCAGTACTTGAAGGGAGCATATAAACAGGAGGGGGAACTCTTGTTTACATGTGTTGATAGTGATAGGACAAGGGGGAATGGTTTTAAACTCGAGGGTAGGAAGGCTCTGCAGGAGGATCTGGATAGGCTGGACCGATGGGCTGAGGCCAACTGTATGAAGTTCAACAAGGCCAAGTGCCGGGTCCTGCACTTGGGGCGCAACAACCCCAAGCAGAGCTACAGGCTGGGAGATGAGTGGCTGGAAAGCTGCCTGGCCGAGAAGGACCTGGGAGTATTGGTTGATAGTCGGCTGAATATGAGCCAGCAGTTTGCTAAGGCGGCCAAGAAGGCCAACAGCATCCTGGCTTGTATAAGAAACAGTGTGGCCAGCAGGTCTAGGGAAGTGATTGTCCCCCTGTATTCGGCTCTGGTGAGGCCGCACCTCGAGTACTGTGTTCAGTTTTGGGCCCCTTGCTACAAGAAGGACGTCGAGGTGCTCGAGAGAGTCCAGAGAAGGGCGACGAGGCTGGTGAGGGGTCTGGAGAACAAGTCTTACGAGGAGCGGCTGAGGGAGCTGGGATTGTTCAGCCTGGAGAAGAGGAGGCTCAGGGGCGACCTTATCGCTCTCTACAGGTACATTAAAGGAGGCTGTAGCGAGGTGGAGGTTGGTCTATTCTCCCATGTGCCTGGTGACAGGACGAGGGGGAATGGGCTAAAGTTGCGCCAGGGGAGGTTTAGGTTGGATATTAGGAAGAACTTCTTTACTGAAAGGGTTGTTAGGCATTGGAATGGGCTGCCCAGGGAAGTGGTTGAGTCACCATCCCTGGAGGTCTTTAAAAGACGTTTAGATGTAGAGCTTAGTGATATGGTTTAGTGGAGGACTTGTTAGTGTTAGGTCAGAGGTTGGACTAGATGATCTTGGAGGTCTCTTCCAACCTAGATGATTCTGTGATTCTGTGATTCTGTAAAGTAAGACAGGGGAGATTTACGTTAGATATTAGGAGAAAGTTTTTCACTCAGAGGGTGGTGAGGCACTGGAACAGGTTGCCCAAAGAGGTTGTGGATGCCCCATCCCTGGAGGCATTCAAGGCCAGGTTTGATGCGACTCTGGGCAGCCTGCTCTAGTGGTTGGCAACCCTGCCCAGAGCAGGGGGTTTGAAACTAGATGATCTTTAAGGTCCTTTTCAACCCAGGCCATTCTATGAACTTGTAACGGTGCTAAGATGGGCAGCATTGTCCAGTTCCACATCCTCCATCACACACCCCACATCCTCCACAGCCATCATTCTCACTCCTCACCACTTCCACCAGTCCATTTCCATCCAGTCCACCCATGACTCTGATCATCAAAATCTCCTTTAGCCTTCTTTGCCACTGGCAAATGGGCTGTATTTAGGCAGGCAGTAAGGCAGCAATACCAGGATGTTGCAAGATTTCCAAGTCTCAGTACTTTAGTCACCCATTCAGTGGAAGAGAGAGGAAAGAAGAGGCAACCAATTGTTACATTTGGTGCTATTGAATATTATAATATTGTCACTTAAAAATGGTAGCAGATACTGGTACTATCCAGTGCTGAAAAAGGTTTTGATGTTACTACAGCGACTTGGACCATTTCTCAGTAGGATCATAAGTAACTGGTAAAGAGAATGAAACAGAAATGCAGGAAAGCAGCCACTGGCTCAAGCCTCTTCATAGTTAAATTAATAGAAAGGTTTCTGTTGGTTTCATCAAGAGGTATGTTAATACAACAGGTCTGAAATGTCTAAAAATATACATAGATCTCATAAAACAAAGGAGTTTCACCGTTACTGATGAGCCATAATAAATCCTCAGTCATGGCACACTGAGAGCAGAGTATGTTATTTCCATTTTGTGCTTGCAGAGTGACGAGTGAGAGCAGCCTGGGAACTTGTAGAGCTCCCTGCCATGATGGAGACAGGGTGGCAGCACCTGGCTTATTTCAGTAAGGAAAATACTATTAGCACTTTGTTCTAACACTAAAAAAAAAAAAAAAAAAAAGCATGAATATCTTAATATCTGTAGTCATTCCCTCTCAAAATGTCACTTTGTGCTTTGTTGTTATTTTACTGCTTTTATATGTTTGCAGATTCTGCAAAAAAAAAAAAAAAAGTTCTGGAACTTTTTACACATAATCCTTAAGAATTAATAAATTGTGACCATAAAAAGTAACTACCATAAGAAGAAGTAGTTGCATACTGTGGTGGTTTTACTCAGGTGGGCAGCTGAGTTCCACCACAGCTGCTCTCTCACTCCCCCTCCTCAAAGAGGAAGGGGGAGAAAATACGACACAAAGGGCTCAAGGTTTGAGATAAGGATGATTTAATTAAAGGGAAAAGGAAGAGTTGATGTGGCAAAGTTGATGTGGTTGCATCTGAGTTGCTCAGTGAGGATCCAGCTCTCCACTGAAAGGAGCATCTGCTGCCATGGACTCTAGAGAAAGCCTACAGAGGCTACAGACATTAAGCTTAGGTTACCTTAGCAAATGTCCCTCAGGCAGCCTCCTGAAGCTGTCAAACCTGGCCATCCCTAAACCACAGAAAGAATCCTCCGTATCTATCTTTACATCATGTTCCATCAATTTTAGAAAAATTAAGCTGGCAGAGTAATAATAATATTACTAATGAAGTCTATTTGTCATTGTAAATAAGCTTTCCAAATATTTGTTAACATCACAGAAAAAAAACTCACCACAGCATTTTGATAAAAAGGAGGCTTTAAATTTACTGTTGGCAATAATGATTTGCAGTATGAGATATTCAACAGGCATTGGATTTAACTGGAGTGATTAAACATCAAGAGTTAGTGATTTACAAAGTAAATATTGGTGCAGGATTAAACCAAAGTTAACATTTGCCTTAAGTAACAATGAATTCTGGTGATCTACAAAACTTTGTTAGCCAGGCCCCTAATACTCTCCAGGTTAGAGTAGTGATAATCCATAGAATCAAACAATCATAGAATCATGGAGTATCCCGAGTTGGAAGGGACCCATAAGGGACACAAGTTGGAAGGGACCCAATGCAGAGTAGAGCGGGACAATCACCTCCCTCGACCGACTAGCAATGCCGTGCTTGATGCAACCCAGGATACGGTTGGCCCTCCTGGCTGCCAGGGCACACTGCTGGCTCATATTCAACTTGCTGTCAACCAAAACCCCCAGATCCCTCTCTGCGGGGCTGCTCTCCAGCGTCTCGTCCCCCAGTCTGTACGTATAGCCAGGGTTGCCCTGTCCCAGGTGCAGGACCTGGCACTTGCTCTTGTTAAACTTCATGCGGTTGGTGATTGCAGAGCTCTCCAATCAGTCCAGATCTCTCTGCAAGGCCTTTCCACCCTCAGCAGAGTCAACAACTCCTCCAAGTTTGGTATCATCAGCAAATTTGCTCAAAACACCTTCTAGTCCTACATCCAAATTGTTTATAAAAACATTGAAGAGGACTGGCCCTAAAATGGAGCCTTGGGGGACCCAGTGGTGACCAGCCACCAGCCTGATGTAGCACCATTTACCATAACCCTTTGAGCTCTACCCGTCAGCCAATTATTCACTCATCGTATGATGTTTTTGTCCAGCTGTATGCTGGACATTTTGTCCAGTAGGATCCTATGGGAAACTGTCAAAAGCTTTGCTGAAATCCAAAAAGATCACAACAGCTGGTTTCCCTTGATCGACTAGATGGGTAAATCCAGAACAAGTCTTTTGAAGTAAATGGAGCTGTAGCACTTTGAAAAGAAGCCTGGAGTTAGGTTTAACATATTTTCTCTTTTTGCTAAAAACAGTAAACTGATATCACAGGTATAATTTTGAGAGAAGATTTTAAAAACCTTAGTCCTTTAGTAGTTACGACGAATTAGTAAGAGGAAATGTGGAAGTAGACCTATGACAGTGTGACATGACTGAAAACTCAATGCAAAGAAAATTATTTTTGATTTCTGAGATGGCAGCCATAATCAAATAAGTTAATTTGTAACCCAAATGAAATAAACACCTTAATAATTTGAATAGGCATTAGTTGTAGTGATCACAATTTTGGAATTCAATTGCTAGGTTATGAAGAGATTAAAACCAAGAAAATTTGCATTGAATTTTGTACCCCTAAATCTTCCTGAACACTCTTGAGAATAATCCCACCAAACTCACGTAAAACACTGCTGAATTCTAATATTAAAGAGGTCCCCATCTGACCTTTTCCATCTCATCACTAGTGATAATTTTACTTGTGTATAATTTAAATCTAGATCTTTATGATTACCCTATTTGTTTAGCTATTTTTTTTACTTGAATGTCATATGGATGATTTCAACAGAATTAAACTAGCAAAACAATGGAAAAAAATGCCATTGCAAATGAAGCAATCCCATCTCTTTTCTGAAATCTCCCTCTTCTGCCAGAGATGTTCTACAGGTCATATAACTTAAACTTTAATTTCATGGAAAAGAAAAATAAAGAAACACACACACACAAAAAAAAACAAAAACAACAACAAACAACCCACTTCAAATGTCCTTTCAAGATTTTCTCAGAAGCAAGGATTTCCCACCATCAATAATACATCAGGTTCTTGTGCAAAGGTCAGTCACAGAGGATTCTTGCAACATCAATAATAAATCCATCCTTGAGGGATCTTTAAACGTATTTCAAAATACGTTCTAACCAAAACAAGCAGCACACACGGGAGAAACATCTTTTTGTCATTTCTCAGCCATTAACCACTTCCGTGTGTAAATGATTTCTTACACTGTTATTTACTACCTGAATGTTATGGTGTTCTTCTCAATTCCTGAAAAAATTAAAAAGAGAGTTTATCACGTCCCTTTCTTTACATGTAAGACTGATAGCTAGATAAAGGTTTTGCAATCAAGGACAAACAAGGAAGAAAAAAACATCCAAATTCATATCACCAATGTGTATGGAGGACTTTGATACCAAGCTGAACTACCTGATGTAACCTCAAAAGGCACAGTGTAAGAATAAGAAAAACATAGCTTTGAAAGTATATGCTGTTGGTGTTGGCAATTAGTACTGCTGAACTGCAGAGAAATACAGGATGCTTCTGCTGTTTCCTTTTTGAAGAATACATTTGCTTTTGGAAGAGTTCTCTTAAGACGTTTTCTGCAAATATAAACCATCTGACGTAAATGGTTTCTTTGCTAGTCTGATCACTTGTTAAAAACAATTTATTTTCAATGAATCAGGAATAATTGTCTCTAACAAGGGCACATTAAAATTTGTAAGCAATACTGAAAGAGATTGTTTTTTTTTTAATTGCAAAAGTCAAAGTGTTTTGTACTGTACATAGACATTCAGGCAGTTTGGCACATGCATCTATATAACCTTAATGTTTATTTCTCCTAAACAATATAGCTGAAATAATCCAAGTTGAGTTCAGAATTCATCCTTCTACTTTCAGGGGGAATTTGCTCTTTCCAAAGCTACAGAATTGATCCCAGTCATAAATTATATTCTTCTAATGACATGCCTAATTGGAAAGAATGAAATACATCATACTATGTTCCAATTCTTGAGTTTTTTTAGTAGTTAAAGTCTAGCAGACAGACTTAAAATCTCTCCGAGGCAATCGGCTCCAGGACAGATACGTTCTGTAGTGGAGCAAGGGATCGCGGCGTGCAGGGGGTTCCCTACATCGAGGCCTCTTCGAGGCAGCTGAGGGAGCCGCCAGGACCCAGCAGCTCTCGAGAGGGCAGCTGATGAGGCTTGGGTGGAGCTAGGAGCGCTGCTCCTCTGTCGTATAAAGCCAGCCCCTAGGACACAGAAACGATCAGGAGTTTGGTGAAGAGAGCGGACAATTAGGGTGTGTCACAGCAGTTTACGGAGGCATGGATGAGCAGGGAGGGCAGAGTATCCCTCCCCACTCAGGAGACCAGCTAACCTATCGGCTGCATTACAGACAGCAAATCCAGCCATGGTTTCCACCAGGCAGAAAGGTCTTGCCAAAAACACTGTGGCAACCCAGGCTGACTGCCTGCCCAAAAATGTGGCTGTTCAGGTCTCTGGCTGCAGGGAGTGCCTGAGCCTGTTACTGCCATCAGAGGATGGCAGAGATACCACCTGCATGAGATGTGAGCAGGTGGAGGATCTGATCAGCCTGGTAGCAGAGTTCAAGGAGGAGGTGGAGAGATTAAGGGCCATCAGAGAGTAGTGAGATAAGGAGTTAGACTGGTGGAGCAACTCCCTACCATACCTGTGAGAAAGGCACCGGGGTCATACACCCCAAATAGTGGTGGATCCCCTGCCCTGTCACTGTCAGGCAGAGGGAGGGGAACTACGAGATGGAGAAGAATGGAAACAGGTCCCTGCTCAGCATCGCAGGCAAGCCCCCTCCCTACCCACCTTGCCTCCCCAGGTGCCCTTACACAATATGTTTGAGGCTCTGGAGCTTGAGGGACTGGTAGGGGAAAACATGGGGGAAGGTCCACGCAGGAGGTTGTCTAGAGCAAGGCAGTCGATTCTACACCTCAAGACTGGCTCTACCAAGAAGGAAAGATAGGTAACTGTCATAGGCGACTCCCTTCTGAGGGGAACAGAGGGCCCTATATATCGGCCAGACCCTTCCCGTAGGGAAGTCTGCTGCCTCCCTGGGGCCCGGGTCAGGGACATCGCCAGGAAAATTCCTGGCCTGGTTTGCCCCTCTGATTATTATCCATTACTGATAATTCAGGCTGGCAGCGATGAAATCACTGAGAGAAGCCTGAAGGCTATGTAGTGAGTTTATGTGACAAGGTTTTGGTAGCAGGGGGCCATAGGGGTGGTTTCTGTGAGAAGAATCTAGAAGCTGCCCCATGTTAGATAAGGGCCCCGCTGCTGGACAGAGCCGAGCCAATAAGTGATGTTGTTTGTGCCTCTGTGAGAGCATATTTAAGAAAGGGGGGAAAAAATGGCTGCGGAACAGCAGCTGGGAGCGAGAAAGGAGTGAGAAACAGCCTTGCAGGCGCCAAGGTCAGTGAAGAAGGAGGGGGAGGAGGTGCTCCAGGCACCAGAGCAGAAGTTCCCCTGTGGCCTGTGGTGAGGACCATGGTGAAGCAGGCTGTCCCCCTGCAGCCCATGGAGTACCACGGTGGAGCAGGGTTCCACACTGCAGCCCGTGGAGGAGCCCATGGTGGAGAAGGTGGACCTGCACCAACGGAGGCTGCGGCCTGTGGAAGACCCCCACTGGAGCAGATTCCAGGCCAGACCTGTAGCCCATGGAGAGGAGCCCACGCAGGAACAGGTGACCTGGCAGGAGCTGCTGCCTGTGAGGGCCCCAGGTTGGAGCAGTTTGCTCCTGATGGATGGACCCTGTAGTACGGACCCATATTTGGAGCGGTTCTTGAAGAGCTGCTGCCTGTGGGAAGCCCAAACCGGATCAGTTTGGGAAGGACTGCATCCTGTGGGAGGGACCCCACGTTGGAGCAGGGAAAGAGAGTGACCGAGAAGGAGCGGCGGAGACGAAGTGCTATACACTGACTGCAACCCCCATTCCCCTGTTCCCCTGCTCCACTTGGGGAGAGGAGGTGGAAGAGGGAAGATGTGGGGAAGGTGCTTTTGGTTTCTTTCCTTTGTTTCTCACTTCTCTAGCTTGTTAGTAATAGGTAATAAATCTTACTATCTCCCTATGCTGAGTCTGTTTTGCCGTCACGATAATTACTGCGTGATCTCCCTGTCCTTATCTCAACCCTTGAGCCCTTTTCATCGTATTTTCTCCCCGTTCCTCTTTGAGGAGGGGGAGTGAGAGAGCGGTTGTGGTGGAGCTCGGCCGTCCACCCAAGTAAAACAACCACAGGATATCAAAAGGGACTTCAGGGGATTGGGGTGGTTAGTGGATGGAGTGGGAGCACAGGTGGTGTTTTCCTCTATTCCTTCAGTTGGCAGGAAGTGATAGTGAGAGGACCTGGAAGGTCCAGCTGATAAATACATGACTGATAGGCTGGTGCCATTGCAGGAATTTGGGGGGTTTTGACCATGGGGCGGTTTACTCAGCACCTGGCCTGATAGCTGCAGATTGGTCCCACCTGTCTCAAAGGGGGAAACAGATCCTGGCACAGGAGCTGGCAGGATCTTGTTGAGAGGACTTTAAACTAGGTACAAAGGGGGATGGGGATGAAATGAGGCTCGATAGAAATGACCCCTGGGGGAGCAATGCCAGGGCTGGGGGTGAGGGCAATGGCACAACTGAAGTGCATGTACACTAATGCATGCAGCATAGGCAACAAACAGGAGGAGCTGGAAGTCACTGTGCAGCAGGCAAACTACCACTTAGTTGCCATCATTGAAACATGGTGGGACCACTCCCATGACTGGATGTGAGAAACATCTCAAATAATTTTCTTCAGACAGGATCTTCTGTGAAGCGATTCTTCGCGATTGCAATGGCGGGCGTCCTGCCAATTAGGAGCGCATTATAGTAAACAAATCATAACCTTTTATTCCCTATTACCCGACACCTGATCACCTCCCGTTTCCTCATTGGCTGAGTACTACAGGTTCACAAGCTACTTGATGCTCCTCTATACCATATATGCACAATTTTTCTTTTTTTTTCAACCCTTTAGTTTCTCCTTTTTCCCTTTTTTTCCCTTTCTTATGTTTTGAGAACTTGTGATCTTTGTTTTACTGTTCTCACACTGCTCATCCTGTTTTTCTCAAGCTTCTACCTTATTTTGGAACAGTGAGGCCTTCTACTGTGTACTTATCTACTTAGCATTTCTCCTTATTATGACTACACAACTACCTTGGAATACAGAAAGTTAGCTCTCTAGTGCAAAAACACAACTTAGTTTCTCACAATTCCCCCCTCTTCTTTTCTTACGCCTATTGTTGTTTTTGTACCTCTTCACATACCGCACTCTTGAGTTTTTCCAACATTAAGGTGTAATCTTCTTCAGATGTCACAGGGGATGATAGATATACAATGCCATTATTATTACAATACCAACAAATAGTTGTTTGAACCAATTCTATTCAGGTAACCATGAAGTTAGTTTCTCCCAAATGTTTCTAAATCCCCAGGAATTGTCATCTTGAGCTACTCTATGTAGGATCTTGTTGTGTTGTGTTTTTTTTTCTCCCAGATATTTTTGAGATCAGTCAAATTCGTCCCATTTGATCTACATATATACAGCAACTAGTATTAATTACAGTGCACGCTCCTCCTTATGAGGTTATTAATAAATCTAATACTATTCGATTCTAGAGTACTATTTTTGCAAACTTATCAAACTTATTTTCTAGTTCTTCAATTATAGCTGAGATATTTACAATAGCATTTTCTAATTCACTCACCCCTAACCAAGGTAAAAACCACCTTGCAAAACTGTGAAATGCTAGAGAATTTTACTAGAGGATTATCTGAAGTCTGCTTAATCCTGCGTGTGGTCTCAAGGGGCTTTGGCTTTGTGGGTCTTCAATAATAGTTACATTTGGAATTATTGCCTCCAGGGTGCAAGCTCCCTTCCATCCTAGGGGCAACACCTTCCTGGCTTTATTGCCACATAGCCAGTACCACTCCTTGCCATTCGGAACAGGCCATCCGGTTACAGGATTCTCATGTTGTATCTGGTGTGCATTATGTATATTAGCATTCCCGTGGCTACCATATTCAGTACAGTATGGATTATTCCCTATTTCATGGATATTTCCACACCCAGGGTCAGTACTATTGCTTCCTGAGTTTCTATCAATGTTGTTTAAAAGGCACCTTTGATAACACAGTATATTGTAGCCAGGATTGTGTGTAGGGAGCTCAACTTCAAAATCTGTTCCTTCCCGGGACTGAGTATGATCTGTCATTTTTAGAAATCTAGAGAATCCAGACACAGTTGCTGCCGGAAATAGCAATCAGGGACAAGGCCTTTTCAGTCTTTCTAGGCATCTGGGTGCAAATCCAACAATTATTTCGAGACAGAACTCGAGAGATGTTCTGGATTCATTGGAAATGCTGATTTTTCCCTCCATCCTATCACTAATCCATTGAGAACAGGTATTACTAAGATAAACTTAAAATACATCATTTCTATGTATATATACACCCCTATAATAATTAAGAAATAATTAAGAAAAACAATAAAAATCACAAACTAATAAGGATTCTTCTGGTGGGGATTAAATACCCCCCCTTCTCCCACTTCCAGGGAGTGTTCCCTGGAAACACTCCAGTTCTGTGTAATTCAATCCCTTTTACTCATTAATTCATTAAGAATTCTTCTAAGGAGAAGTTAAAGGTTTACAATAGATAGTTTTAACAGTTTTAACCTTAAAAGTCTTTGTTAATGCAGTCTCTCTGGTATCAGGGTTAACTGATGCTTTTACCCAGGTATGAGTCCACCCTTTCTCAGCCGTTCTTCCTGTCATCTCAGTAGTCAGGAGCACTTGGAACAGTCCGTCCCACTCAGGTTGCAGTTTCAATTCTCTCCATGTTCGCATCAGATCCCAATCTCCTGCTCGGAATGGATGGATCAGGGCTTCCAAGACTGGGGTTTGAGCTAATGATCCACAGGTCCTGAGAGATGACAAAGAGGACGACAGTTCTTAAGAAAAGCATCTTTTGTTTCAAATTGAGGTAATTCATTCCCTTTGTCCATGAACAGCAATCCAAATAAAATATCATATAGTGAAACTCCCACATCTTTTCTTGGTGCAGTTTGAATTCGGAGAAGTGCCAAAGGTAAGCACTTCGTTTGGGGAAGCTGAGTTTCCAGAACTTAGTCATTTGCTTCTTTACTGTCTGATCCGCTCCACCCTTCCAGAAGAGGAAGGATGACAGGGAGTGTGAAATTTCCACTTAATTCCTAGAGTCCACATTAGCCCTTGCAATATTTCTGACATAAAGTGATTTCCTTGATCAGAGTTAATATTTTCAACAATTCCATACCTGGGAGTTATTTGTTCTAGAATTTCTTTAGTTACTATGTTCGCAGTAGCAGATACTGAAGGGAAAGCTTCCACCCACCCTGACAAATGATCGACCAAGACTAATAAGTATTTAAATCTACCTACTCTAAGGACTTCTGTAAAATCTACCTGTACATTTTGGAAGCGTTGAATTCCTGGTTCTCGCTCCTCTTTGGGCTGACTGCGGATAATTTTCTTATTTACCTTTTGACATACTACACAACTCCTGCATACTTGTTCAGCCAGAGTATATATATATATATTCCTACACATACATATTTCCATAGCACAGCGTCACACGTTGCTTGAATTCCCCAATGACCCTCTCAATGTAAAACAGTTAATATTTGCCTCATTAGCACTTTATTCAGCATTTCTCTCCCATCAGGGAGTATCTGTTTTCCTTTGGACTTCATGACTCCTCATTCCTTAAAAACCTCTTTCTCTTAAAACTTTTTACTTCTTTTTAGTTTTGGGTAGGGGTAGCTCAACAATTCCCTGAATCCTCTCTGGATTTATTATTTGTTCCCCCTCAGACACCAGATGCCCTAAATACTTGACTTCTCTTTCTACAAATTTTATTTTCCAATGCTTTCAAGCCCTATTTTCCCAGAAAGTCGAATAGCTTGTTAGTGGCTTCCTTCACAGCTGTTTTCTCCTGTCCTGACAATAAAAGATCATCCACATATTTGTAACAGTAACACCTCCTCTGGAGGTTGGAATTACTCCAAAATTTGTTCTAGAACTTGCCCAAATAAATTGGTGGCCCTGTAAACCCCTGAGGTAAAATTGTCCATCTGTATTGCTGCTACCGCCCCATTTCAGGGTCTTTCCACTCAAAGGCAAATATATGTTTGCTCTCAGGGTCTGAGAGCACTCCATTAATAACACCGTTATTCCAGCCTAACAATTTAGTATTTGAATGCCCAATTTCATTATTCCCAACAAGTTAGTCCCTGCCTTGGGTACATACAATAATTGCCCAGTGATCATTCTATCCCTAGTCTCAGCTTGGTGTCCCCAAAACGTGGCACTGTTATCCCAGGCCCTTCTACCCCCATCACATTTAGGGTTTCATTAGTTAATTTAAGCCTTAATACTTTACAGGCCAGTAATGACCTAGCTGTCCCAGTGTATTGGGTTCACATGGCAAGGTTCTGGTAGTGGAGGGGGCTGCAGTGGTAGCCCCTGTGAGAAGAATCCAGCAGCTGCCCCATGTTAGATAAATAAGGGCCAGTTTCAGCCAGCTCCAAAGGGGCCCACCACTGCCCAGAGCCAAGCCATAAGCAATGCAGTTTAAATCTCTATGACAGCACATCCAAGAAAAGGAAAAAAAATGCTGCATAACTGCAGCTGGGAGAGTGAGGAGTGAGAAACCTCCCTGCAGACACCAAGGTCAGTGCAGAGGAGGGGGAGTGCAGTGCAGAGGTGCTCCAGGTGCCAGAGCCGAAGCCCCCACCATGGCCCACAGAGAGGCCCCTGGTGGGGAAGGCAGACCCCCACAGCCCATGGTGTACCGCAGTGGAGCAGATCTCCACGCTGCAGCCCATTCAGGAGCAGCCCAGGAAGGTTGGCACCCCACAAGAGGGACCCCACACCAGAGCAGCTCCCTAAGAGCCCGTTTTTCGCTGTCTGTGGAGAAACCTGCACAGGACCAGCCCAGGAAGGTCGGCACCCCACAACAGAGCAGGGGGAAAGTGACCGTGAAGCAGTGGAAGCACCAGGGACTGACTGCTGCCCCCACTCCCGGCTGCCCTCCCCCGTGCCACTCAGGGCAGGGAAGAGGTGGAAGAGAGTGGATGGGGGATGGTGCCCCCAGCTTGTTTCTTTGTTTGTCATCGCTCCAGCCCGTCAGCAATAGGTAATAAATTTTATTAATCTTCCTATGCTAAGCCTGTTTTGCCCGTAACGATAATTGTAGAGTGATCCCCATTGAGGTACACTTGAGGAACCCTCGAGGTACACTTTTTCATTTATCAGGGAACTAGCTTTCTGAGAAGCCCTGACTCCCCTAGTCTGAATTTATAACAGCAATCTCTCCTCCTTCTTCCACTCCGGATATTCCTATTTGAAGTGGCCGGTCTGGCCACACTTAAAACATCTTCTCAAAGCCTGTCCCTGCTAGGATTTAGGCTGCAACACAGGTAGCTTTCCTTGTCTGCCATTCCTTCCTCTCTCTTCCTCTCCTTTCCATCCTGGGCCCACCTCCTCCTCTGCCTCACTACCCAGTACACTGTGAATACCATTTGTTTTGCTCTCTGCTTTTCCTTCTCATCTCCCCTCCTGGTGTACGCCTTCATACTACCTGCACTGTTCACTCCATCCTCCCACCTTCTGGAGCTTTTTCTGCATATCTGGCCAGGCTTTAATCACAAAATGAACTTTAAAGAGCCCTTGGGCTACCGGGTCCTCAGGATTCATCCCCGAGTACTTTCTAATTCTGATCCCGAGTCTCTCAGAGGATTTCTATGTTGTGGGTTGTTATTATCGCAGCTAGATACGCAGATATTTCTGCTCTATTGGAATTTCGGAATTACTCTCGGTCTGGGAGGGGTGTTAGTTCTTTCCCATTCTTGCATAGCTGCCTGGCAAATCATTCCCCTCCTAAACATTCTTCTCCAGTGAATAACATACTCAAAACTGACATTTCCCCCCCAGGAATACAAATTAGGCCTTAGAAACGGATTTGACTGTTCTGCTAGGCCCTCAATTAAAGATTTCCATTTTCTTCTTAAAACTCCTAACCTCTCTGCTGGTAAGGGGGGAGTGGCACCGGCCATGCGTCGGCCCTGCACAACCCCGAGGCCCCACCAGGACTCCCCCACCTCCGCTCCTGTCGCTCCGCGCTCCCTGGTGTGACTTCTCCAGGGACAGCGTCAATTGCAGTCCCTGTCTCCCCTCCTGGAGCAGCTGCTGCTGCCTCCGGTGCAATATTAGGATTATAGGGAGCTTGATTCCTCCTCCGAAAATGGAACCTTATTGTTTACATTTAAATTTACATTTAAATTTCAAGCCTGAATTTTTATCAGATGCATATTTTAGCCAAAAAGTTCCTTTTATTGGCTTTTTAGGCCAGACAATTACATAATATCAAACCATTTTCTAATTCTATATTTTTTTAATCTTTTTCCCTAGTTTTTGGGTTGTTTTTCCAAATCCTTATCATTCTCTCCAAAGGGCTATCTTTAGGCACAATCCCGGGGTCTCCAACCCCACACTGCTGACTCTTGGAACCCTTAATCCCCAGCTCTCCTGACGTGCTGCTGTGGACTTTACCACCCACAGGGTACCACACGCCTTCACAGAATCACAGAATCATCTAGGTTGGAAGAGACCTCCAAGATCATCTAGTCCAACCTCTGACCTAACACTAACAAGTCCTCCACTAAACCATATCACTAAGCTCTACATCTAAACGTCTTTTAAAGACCTCCAGGGATGGTGACTCAACCACTTCCCTGGGCAGCCCATTCCAATGCCTAACAACCCTTTCAGTAAAGAAGTTCTTCCTAATATCCAACCTAAACCTCCCCTGGCGCAACTTTAGCCCATTCCCCCTCGTCCTGTCACCAGGCACATGGGAGAATAGACCAACCCCCACCTCTCTACAGCCTCCTTCAATGTACCTGTAGAGAGCGATAAGGTCGCCCCTGAGCCTCCTCTTCTCCAGGCTAAACAACCCCAGGTCCCTCAGCCGCTCCTCGTAAGACTTGTTCTCCAGACCCCTCACCAGCTTCGTTGCCTTTCTCTGGACTCTCTCGAGCACCTCCATGTCCTTCTTGTAGTGAGGGGCCCAAAACTGAACACAGTACTTGAGGTGCGGCCTCACCAGAGCCGAGTACAGGGGGACAATCACTTCCCTAGACCTTGCTGGCCACACTGCTTCTTATACAAGCCAGGATGCTGTTGGCCTTCTTGGCCACCTGAGCACACTGCTGGCTCATATTCAGCCGACTATCAACCAATACTCCCAGGTCCTTCTCTGCCAGGCAGCTTTCTAACCACTCATCTCCCAGCCTGTAGCGCTGCTTGGGGTTGTTGCGCCCCAAGTGCAGGACCCGGCGCTTGGCCTTGTTGAACTTCATACAGTTGGCCTCAGCCCATCGGTCCAGCCTATCCAGATCCTCCTGCAGAGCCTTCCTACCCTCGAGCAGATCGACACATGCACCTAACTTGGTGTCATCTGCAAACTTACTGAGGGTGCACTCGATCCCCTCATCCAGATCATCGATAAAGATATTAAAGAGGACTGGCCCCAGCACTGAGCCCTGGGGGACTCCACTAGTGACCGGCCTCCAACTGGATTTAACTCCATTCACCACGACTCTTTGGGCCCGACTAGCCAGCCAGTTTTTAACCCAACGAAGCGTACGCCAGTCCAAGCCACGAGCAGCCAGTTTCTTGAGGAGAATGCTGTGGGAAATGGTGTCAAAAGCCTTACTGAAGTCAAGGTAAACCACATCCACAGCCCTTCCCTCATCCACCAAGCGTGTCACTTTGTCATAGAAGGAGATCAGGTTCGTCAAGCAGGACCTGCCTTTCATAAACCCATGCTGACTGGGCCTGATCGCCTGGTTGCCCTGCAAGTGCTGCGTGATGATGCTCAAGATAATCTGCTCCATGAGCTTCCCTGGCACCGAGGTCAAACTAACAGGCCTATAGTTCCCCGGGTCTACCCTCCGGCCCTTCTTATAGATGGGCGTCACGTTTGCGATGTTCACCTAGGATTAGGACAGAGGTGGGGTGTACTGCCGAGCACCTCACTTCACCGTGCTCAGGGTACCGTACACCTAAGGGCCCAAACCCCCCGAGACTCTCTTTCACTCATCTCTCTTTCGCTTCGTCCCTCTCCAGCTGAGGGGACTTCGTTCGTCCCCTCGCAGGACCACCGAGCCTCGCGGATCGGGACTTCACATTCGCTCTGCACTAAAAGTGCGTGTCATTCACACTCACACTCATTCACACCAGAGTCTCCCCGAACCCAACCCAAGGCAAGATACGGTAAAGTTTCCCTTACCTCGGTCCGTGCACGGCTTCCCAGTCCCAGTTATCAGCAGTAATCCCAGTGCCTGTTCCTGATCCAGGCTGGACTATATCTGGGCTGTGTCTGTGTATGTCTGTGCTGGCCTCCTTTCTCCCCAGAGCTTCGCAGAGCCTGTCTTCAGATTAACAATCTCGGTCCTTTGCCAGCCATACCGAGACAACCCACCACCCCCGACGGGACCACTGAAATCAGCAGGGTGCACCTTCCTGTCTGTGGTGGCAAGAAATCTTCGGTAGGCGACAAGATCCCGGACGAGCCCCCAAGTTGTGAGAAACATCTCAAATAATTTTCTTCAGACAGGATCTTCTGTGAAGCTTATTTTATTTGCAATTGCAATGGCAGGTGTCCTGTCAATCAAGAGCGCATTTTAGTAAACAAATCATAACCTTTTATTCTCTATTACCCGACGCCTGACCACCTCCCCTGTTTCCTCATTGGCTGAGTACTACAGGTTCACAAGCTACTCGACACTCCTCTATACCATACCATGTACAATTTTTCCTCTATACCATACCATGTACAATTTTTCTTTTTTTCAACCCTTTAATTTCTCCTTTCTTATGTTTTGAGAACTTGTGATTTTTGTTTTACTGTTCTCACACTGCTCATCCTGTTTTTCTCAAGCTTCTACCTTATTTTGGAACAGTGAGGCCTTCTACTGTCCATTTATCTACTTAGCATTTCTCCTTATTATGACTTCACAACTACCTTGGAATACGGAAAAGTAATTCTCTAGTGCATAAACACAACTTTGTTTCTCACAATTCTACATAGAGCAGCTCAAGATGACACTTTCTGGGGATTTAGAAACATCTGGGAGAAACTAACTTCATGGTTACCTGAATAGAATTGGCTCAAACAACTATCTGTTTGTATTATAATAATAATAAAAACTATTTGTTTGTATTATAATAATAATATAATAAACATTGTATATGTGTCATCCCCCGTGACATCCGAAGAAGAATATTTTGTCTTAATGTTGGAAAAACTCAAGAGTGCAGTATGTGAAGAGGTGCAAAAACAGCAATAGGAGTAAGAAAAGAAGAGGGGGGAATTGTGAGGAACAAAGTTGTGTTTTTGCAATAGAAGGTGTTTTTGCAGTGGAAAATTCCACTAACCTTGCATATTCAAAAGTGATTGTGTGGCATAACAGTGGGGAGTATGTTAAGCAGATGAGGGGAAGGTCCCACTGTCCCAAAATAAGGAGGATAGCTAAGAAAAACAGGATGAGCAGTATGAAATCAGTAAAAAAATAAATAAATCATGGGCCCTCTAGTCACGAGAGAAGGAAAAGGAAAAGAACAAGGAGAAATTAACGGTTGGTCAAATAAAATTGTACATATATGGTATAGAAGTGCATCGAGTGCATCCTGTGACTAGCGGTGTTCCCAGGGGTCAGTGCTGGGTCCGGTCCTATTCAACATCTTCATCGTTGACCTTGACGAGGGAATAGTGTCCGCCCTCAACAAGTACGCCAATGACATAAAGCTGGGAGGAGTGGCTGACACGCCAGAAGGCTGTGCTGCCATTCAGAGAGACCTGGACAGGCTGGAAAGATGGGCAGGAAGAAACCAAATGAGGTTTAATACGAGCAAGCGTAGAGTCCTGCACCTGGGAAGGAACAACTGCATGTATCAGTACAGGCTGGGGGATGACCTGCTGGAGAGGAGCTCTGAGGAGAAGGACCTGGGGGTCCTGGTGGACGACAGGTTGACCATGAGCCAGCAGTGTACCCTCGTGGCCAAGAGGGCCAATGGGATCCTGGCGTGCATTAAAAGGAGCGTGGCCAGCAGGTCAAGGGAGGTGATCCTCCCCCTCTACTCTGCCCCGGTCAGGCCTCACCTGGAGTACTGTGTCCAGTTCTGGGCTCCCCGGTACAAAAAAGACAGGGATCTCCTGGAAAGAGTCCAGCGGAGGGCCACAAAGATGATATGGGACCTGGAGCATCTTACCTATGAGGAAAGGCTGAGAGACCTGGGTCTGTTCAGCCTGGAGAAAAGAAGACTGAGAGGGGATCTCATCAATGTGTATAAATACCTGAGGTGTGGGAGACAGAGGGATTTGGCCGACCTCTTTTCAGTGGTTTGTGGGGACAGGACAAGGGGTAATGGCCACAAGATGGAGCACAGGAAGTTCCGCACCAACATGCAAAAGAACTTCTTCACGGTGAGGGTGACGGAGCACTGGAACAGGCTGCCCAGGGAGGTTGTGGAGTCTCCTTCTCTGGAGATATTCAAGGCCCGTCTGGACGCCTACCTGGGCAGCCTGCTCTAAGGAACCTGCTTTGGCAGGGGGTTGGACCCGATGATTTCTCGAGGTCCCTTCCAACCCCTACAATTCTGTGATTCTGTGAGTAGGTTGTGAACCTGTAGTACTCAGCCAACGAGGAAACAGGGGAGAAATCAGGTGTCAGGTAATAGGGAATATGAGGTTATGATAAACTTTTACTGCGCACTCCTGCTTGCAGGATGCCCGCCATTGCAATTGCGAATAAAATAGCTTCACAGAAGATCCTGTCTGAAGAAAATTATTGAGATTTTTCTCACAGTCCCGGTTGTCGAGAAAGTATATAAACTGTACTATGTAACTAGTAGGCGCGCTCCTGCTTGTAGGACGCCCACCATTGCAATCACGAATAAAAATGTTACTTCACTGAGATCCTTGCCTGAGCCTATGTTATTGGCTACAGAGCGTTTCTCACAGTTTGTACACTGGGAGTAGGACATATCCTCTTTGAAATGTTGGAACTCTCACAACAGTTTCTCCTAAGCATTCTCTTTGAGTTGGTGGACCTCTTCAGAATGTTTCTACATATCTGAGACACAGGCCTGTACAGAAGAAACTTTTTTTTTTGTATTGTTGGAGTTGGCCAGCTAATTCATCCAGCGTGTGTTCCTCTCTGTCTTTCCAGGTCATTACTGCCAATGAGTTGGCATATGGTGATGGTACACTCCGTATAAACTTCATCCACATGGTTCTCGTGCATTTAACTTCAACTGGACCACTGGGGATCTGGTTTTTGTCTAGGTCACCATAAATCATCTCCAGCATATAACATCTTCCTTGAAGGGCTACCTTTCCTTCATGCCTGACAGGAGTCACCTCCAGAGGGTGAGGGCTTGTGCCCCTGTTCCAATTGCTTTGTCATTGCCCGCTTCCCTAGAAAGGGATCCCAGCTGCTTGGCTTCGTTGCCCTCTAATTCCAGGCTACTGGCCCTGTTATCCCAACATTGGAGTAGCCAGGTGTCAGTGTCCAGCTTACCCCAGTTTACTCACTGGCAGTGCAGCATGAGAAGCAGAAAAGGCCTTGACTCATTATAATCACTGCTCAGCAACATCAGTGTGTTATCAACATTATTCTCATCCTAAATCTAAAACACAGCACCACACCAGCTACTATGAAGATAATTAACTCTATCCAAGCTGAAAGCAGGACGAATATCTAAGAATGTCATTTGGCTTAAAAATCCCTGAACCCTTTTTCCCCTCAAATAGGAGGATGATGTCTATATTAACATGTAGCATTTCCTTAAACAAGGGGATTTCACTGAGCATGACCTTCCTGTGCACAGACCTCCCCCATTTTTCATGTAGCTCTTTTAATCTGTTTAATAGTTCCACATCCATCAGATCCTTCACTGCTGTTTATGTTGTGAGACTCCCAACAAAATAGATTATTGTTTCTGTTTTCTTGATTAATTAAATAGTACATTTTGTTTATAGTTTTGGAATGAGGGATAGGCTGCAGGGCTCTGCATACCCCACCCTCAACAACTTTTACAATAATGATAGCCAGTGTGATCAAAACACAGATCCCTTTTACTTTGCAGGAGAGTACTGACAGTCTCAAAATTTCAAAACATTCATATTGTTTAATCATGGGAGAATATAGAGTCATGCATATGAACAGCTTCAGGATGAAGCTAAGCCTAATCACCAGGTTCAAACAGCTGATGTAAATAATCAGAAATTTGCTCTATAACCCAATCAAATTTTTCATAAAATTCATAGTGTATCTATGTCTAAATAAAATGTTTATACATATTTGTACATATATATTTCTAGATATGTATACATTGTATATAAATGTATATATTTTATATCCGAGCACTTCCTGGTCCAAATAAACCAGGCAGCCAGTCAGGGGAAGATCTTAGAACACGTGAGTATGTGTCGAGAAATGGCTGCCAGCCAATCACAAAGCAATACGAAAACACGTGGGGAATGACGCTGTCAGCAGTGGCAGCCTCCTCATATGAGGCCGCACCTCGAGTACTGTGTTCAGTTTTGGGCCCCTCACTACAAGAAGGACATCAAGGTGCTCGAGAGAGTCCAGAGAAGGGCAACAAGGCTGGTGAGGGGTCTGGAGAACAAGTCTTACGAGGAGCGGCTGAGGGAGCTGGGGTTGTTCAGCCTGGAGAAGAGGAGGCTCAGGGGCGACCTTATTGCTCTCTACAGGTACCTTAAAGGAGGCTGTAGCGAGGTGGGGGTTGGTCTATTCTCCCATGTGCCTGGTGACAGGACGAGGGGGAATGGGCTAAAGTTGCGCCAGGGGAGGTTTAGGTTGGATATTAGGAAGAACTTCTTTACTGAAAGGGTTGTTAGGCATTGGAATGGGCTGCCCAGGGAAGTGGTTGAGTCACCATCCCTGGAGGTCTTTAAAAGACGTTTAGATGTAGAGCTTAGTGATATGGTTTAGTAGAGGACTTGTTAGTGTTAGGTCAGAGGTTGGACTAGATGATCTTGGAGGTCTCTTCCAACCTAGATCATTCTGTGATACAGTGAGAGGGGGCTTCCTTTTCTGATGTGCTTTTGGGTACACTGGTAGGGGTGGCTAGTCCTACCAGCCAATTACAGGGCAGTATAAAAACACATGGAGCATGACATTGTCAAAAATGGTGGCTACCAGCCACAAAATTATGGCTGAAACAACATGGAGGACCGTGTGTAATTACAGTGGAAGGGATGTCCACATAATTCTGTGAGAAACTAAGTTGTGTTTTTGCAGTAGAGAACTAATTTTCTGTATTCCAAGGTAGTTGTGTAGTCATAATAAGGAGAAATGCTAAGTAGATAAGTGGACAGTAGAAGGCCTCACTGTTCCAAAATAAGGTGGAAGCTTGAGAAAAACAGGATGAGCAGTGTGGGAACAGTAAAACAAAGATCACAAGTTCTCAAAACATAAGAAAGGGAAACAAAAGGGAAAAGGGAGAAATTAAAGGGTTGAAAAAAAAAGAAAAATTGTACATATATGGTATAGAGGAGCGTCGAGTAGCTCGTGAACCTGTAGTACTCAGCCAATGAGGAGACAGGGGAGGTGATCAGGCGTCGGGTAATAGGGAATAAAAGGTTATGATTTGTTTACTAAAATGCGTTCCTAACTGGCAGGATGCCCACCATTGCAGTTGTGAATAAAATAGCTTCACAGAAGATCCTGTCTGAAGAAAATTATTTGAGATTTTTCTCACAATTCTAAGGTAAACAGGAAAGGCTGTCCGGTCCTGCCAGCCAATCACAGGGTTTCCTGAGAATATGTGGGTATGATGGTGTCAAGAAATGGCCATCAGCCAATCACAGAGCAGTATGAAAACACGTGTGTTATGATGTCTAACAAAATGGCAGCTCCTTGCCATAAAATGGTGGTTAGAGCAAAATAATAACCCTGTGTGTATGTAGGGAAAAGGTCTTCCTGGTCTGATGTACTACTGGGTAAACTGGAAGTGGGTGGCAGGTCCTGCCAGCCAATCACAACAGACCATGTGACCAGAAGAGGGAGACTGACTTCCAGAGTAAATGGCCCATGAGGTTACTGAAGGTAGGGAATTGGGATCTGTAACTTCTTATCTTGTGCATTAGCTGTGTATATAATATTGGCACTCTGCTTATTGCAAAAGCTGCTGGTGTTTTACATGCTACAAAACAGCAACCACTCTGTAACAAGGGCTTAGAATAACCCTGATATTATTTAAAATGTTTAGTCTAGCTTCAAATTTGGTATTACACAATAGTTTCAACTATTACAAGAAAATATTCAAATGCAGGTTCATGATTTGTGATATAGAACAGAACTCTTGAGAGCAGAGCTCTTAAAACATTTAGATTTGGATAACTTGATCAGTTTGAGAGAGAAAAAATGGAAAAATAAGTTGAGATGTCTATTATTTTCCCTTTGCAGAGATTTTGTGATCAGAACCAAAGCTGAGTATAAGTCTACCTGTAAAAATAAAATTATATCTACTAGTAGCCCTAGATAGTAATTTCCACCTCTCTTACTATGACAGGAATAGGACAGTCAGAACACTGTTTCATTTGAAAAACACTAACTTCCCTGGCATTTTCTCTTTTCAAGGTAAATCTCACAGAACTGTGATTTTCAAGAGGTATGTCAACAAATGTTACCCCCCCACCCCCCTGTTGCCCCATCCCACTTCCTCAAAGATCAGGAGTTTCAGAGCAATGGAAAATGGGCACAGTTCCCTACTAAGATCATTTTGCTATGTGCTCTTCTTATACTTGTTTTCACATATATACTGCCTGAGAAAAGCAATATTCCTCTGTAAGTTGTGGGTCTTTAGAAGATCTGTTCTCCTAGCCTAGAAACCAGGAGATTGCAAGGGTATGTAGGAGTATCATTATCCATTATGGGGTTGCAAAGCTGAGTCCATTCTTCTGAGATGCAGGAGGATTGCCTCTGTGATCCTAATCATATTTACCAGAAATTTCTTCCTTCAAGGCTTCTATGACTGTTTGCCTTAGTTATTGAAGTTCACCCCTACTACATAGGTCTACATACAACAGGTAGCCCTTAGAATACAATTTTCTTGGATTTTTTATTTATTTAACAAATCTACCTATAATATCTATATGTCTTATGAAATTATAAATGCAGAAATACAGCAGAATTGCTCTAGATGGCAACTTTCTATTTTAAATGTTGCTTATTTTATCACTTCTTTTCTGTTCCCCAGGGGTTGGTGTTGGGGCCCATCCTCTTTAATATCTTTATTGATGATTTGGATGAGGGAATTGAGTGTACCCTCAGTAAGTTTACAGACAACACCAAGTTGGAGGGGAGCATTGGTCTACCGGAGGGTAGGAAGGCCCTGCAGAGGGACCTGGACAGGTTGGATTGATGGGCAGAGGCCAATGGGATGAGGTTCAACATGGCTAAGTGCCGGGTCCTGCACTTTGGTCACAACAACCCCATGCAACGCTGCAGGCTTGAGGCAGAGTGGCTTGAAAGCTGTATAGAGGAAAAGGACCTGGGGGTGCTGATAGATGCTCACCTGAACATGAGACAGCAGTGAGCCCAGGTGGCCAAGAAGGCCAATGGCATCCTGGCTTGTATCAGGATAGTGTAGCCAGCAGGACCAGGGAGGTGATCGTCCCCTTGTATTCTACTCTGGTGAGGCCGCACCTCGGGTACTGTGTTCAGTTTTGGGCCCCTCACTACAAGAAGGACATGGAGGTGCTTGAGCGAGTCCAGAGAAGGGCAACGAAGCTGGTGAGGGGTCTGGAGAACAAGTCTTGTGAGGAGCAGCCGAGGGACCTGGGGTTGTTTAGTCTGGAGAAGAGGAGGCTCAGGGGAGACCTCATTGCACTCTACACCTACCTGAAAGGGAGTTGTGGGGAGCTGGGGGTCAGCCTTTTCTCGCAGATAACTGGCAATAAGACTAGAGGGAATGGCCTCAAGTTACGCCAGGGAGGTTTAGGTTGGAAATGAGGAGACATTTCTTCTCAGAAAGAGTAGTCAGACATTGGAACGGGTTGCCCAGGGAGGTGGTACCATCACCGTCCCTGGGAGTGTTTAAGGAAAGGTTGGACTTGGTACTTCGGGACGTGGTTTAGTGGGTGACATTGGTGGTAGGGAAATGGTTGGACTAGATGATCTTGGAGGTCTTTTCCAACCTTAATGATTCTAATGATTATTAACTTGACTGCCAAATGGCTGACCATACTCTCCTTCAAGAGCAAACCCCAACATAACTAAAGAAAAAAACATCAAAATAAAGTAATGGCTACACATTTTACTTGACTTAGTCATAAGAAGCTGACTGTAGATCCTATTTTGGAGAGTACTTAATCTTATAAGATCCTGGGACCGTCAAGAATACTATGAGTTTCATACAAGCTACTTTTCTTACACAAGAAATGGAACACCATGAAACTAAAAAAAGGAGATTGTTTCTTGGGTAACCTCAACATGTAACCCAAGGAGCAATGATGAAAGTAAAAAGGTACTTCTACCCTTCAAAACCACAGCTTCAAAAGAAGGGAGTGGTTTTATACCTCACCTTGGTTTGTCCAATAGCATTGGGCTGTAAGCAAGCCATGCTTCTGAGGAAGTAGGAAACTTTAGTCAGGGAGAGAGGATTTTAAACAAGTCTTCTCAGGTGAACATCCTCATTTTAAATTAGTAGTTAGAGAAGACACATACACCTTCCACCATCTTACAGCTGTCATTCCTGGTAGTATTTTGTGTCTTGTTTGAGAGTGGAGGCATGTTCTCACCTGTGCTTTGGAAGGTAAGGAAGGCAGGAAATGCCTAGTTTGGGAATCCCAGGATGACAGGGTATGGAGCACAGTTCTGAGCATCTGGGTATTCCCCTGAAAGTGCAAGCTTACCTCCTCATGAAAGAGGGGTGCACTTTGAAGAGTCTTGGGATAAAGTGCAGCATCCACAAAATATTTTGGCAGAGGTGTTTTTAGAAATAGATGGAGAGCAATCTGACAGGGGGGAAAGGAGGCTCATCAAAGTATACTACTTTACATAATGTGATCCTAGATACGTCTGCTATTCCTAGGTACAACTAGATAATGGTAATAATTATTACAATGGAGGGTTTGAAAGGCAACAAATTTTTGAGTGAATACAGAATAGGAAGGCTTACTGACATATCTTTATAGAACATGTTTTCAAGGATACATTTGTGAAAAACAGTTTTAACAAACTTTTCTCAATCAATTTGGGAAAAGCTCAACTTCAGTTGAACTCTATACAGCTTTACTGTTTTTATGCACATACTTCTTGAAATTTATACAGCAAGTACCTCATCCTTATCAGTATGTCTGCTATCACTAAATCATCCACCCCATTCAGTAGCAGTCCCCTATTTTCCCTGTTCAGCCTTTTACTATTAATGCAATAGTGGAAGTTGCTGTTGCTCTTCATATTCCTTACAAGTCTCAAACTGAGCTTTAACTTTCCTGATACCATCCCTATATACCTGGACAATGTCTCAATTCTTCCTTTGTAGCCTGTCTCTGATTTCATCCTCTGTACGCTGCCTTTTTGTGTTGGACATCCCTTATTAGTGCCTTATACTTAAGCAAAGCATGCTATACTTCAGCAGAGTGTAGTTCCATTTACCTGAAAGTTTTATCTCTGATAGAAGCTTTTGGGTCTCAGGAGTCATCCCTCTGACAAACAAAATCAGCATTACAAGGCATGTCAGGCAAAAATAATTTTTCTAATGATTTCAGTGGTGTATTTCCTATAAAGCCATACCTTCCAATTCTAGCTGTTTTCTTCAGGTTTAGAGAGACCCATAAATGTGTGTCTTAATATACTGTAGCCTCAGAGTATCAATAGAATGTGGTAAAAACTGCATTTAAACAAAGCTGAACTATTTAGACCATTTATCTAAAGCAGCTTTGAATTTTACAGATCTTCTATTCCTAAGATATGTTCACACAAACATGGTATATTTATCTTCCATTTCCCAGAAATACTACCTTAAAATATTAATTGCCTTTAATTTATTATGACAAAGTAATCATTATCCTATACCTACTAACAGCATTTTAAATCTATAAATTACCCTGTTCTACTCCCACAGTGAGCAGAAAGTCTGAAATAACAAGTTTAATTCTTTGATTTATTTTTCCTCCTCATATGTGATCCAGGCTTGCACAACCTTCCAACTCCATCTCTCCATAGAAATATAACCTTTCTTTCTGTCTTTTACCTATCCAGGTCAGGGTAATCAACATCCTGGAAGATTTATGTCTATGGTAGACAGTCTATTGTATCTATGCCATCGTTGAAGTCTGATCTGAACTTTGGACATGCAAAAGTCTAGATATGCTTAATTTTTAGGCTCAGTGACATACAAGTTTGCAAATACAAATCAAAGTTTGGATTTCAAGTTCATCCTATATAGGTGGTCACAGCCAATAGGTGACCATCCTATAGGTGGTCACAGCCAATAAATAAGAGCAAGCCCTCAAAATGTAAGCACTGAGTTAAAAGATGAGTCTGAAAAAGTCAGCAAACCTTCAGGCAAACCATACAACAAATTTGTGGTATGTGGGCTTTAGCACATACCACAAACCTTTTCCTACTTCAGCTGTCCAGAAAATATGTCTCAAGCTGATATCTTTGTTTACTAAAAGCAAATGACTCTCTATAGTAAATACTCAAAAGTTAAGAATTTAAATCAACAAAAGTCACAGAAAATATAATTTCTTTACACTGTAATCTCACAAAAAAAACCAACAATCCACAAAATCACCAAGCACAGGATTACCCCAGTTTTAGACTGGTTTATCACTGCAAGTAATTTGTTAAGTCAGCCTATTTAAAAAGGAAAAAAAAAAAAGGTAGCCAACTAGTACCTTAATATTTGTTTAGGTATGGAATTTTAAGTAGACATCAGCCAATGAATCCCCAAAATTGTTAAAAAAACAAACCAAAAAGCGTAAGAATTTTTAAAAAGTTGCTGCGTTTGCAAATTTAAACAGAACCGTTAATTGGGTGCAGATGTGTCTGTTATTATGGCAAGGGGTGAGATTAAGCTCCATTCCCTTTATATCACCGCATATATAGCCCTACCCAATACCCTATTCTTATGATAGGGTTGAGCTGTTGAAGGCGCACACGCCTCCTGCTTTTCTCCCCTTGGAAGAGCAGACCGTACTCTCTGACTACACGCAAAATCCCTGTCCATTACCGTATAGTCCCCAAGGGATGGGGTTTGATGCCTGCGGGCGGCTGTAATAGTACCACGAGCCACTTCGCATGCGCCCTACCTCCCCCCAGTTGTTTCCGCGCGTGGGCGTACAGGCCTTAGCAGCGGCTAGGAGGAGGCGGAACCAGTCAGTTCGGCTTTTCCTCTTCTCCCTAATTCTCTCTTTGTTTCGCCTGCCTTTCTTCTTTTCATCTAACTCTTGTGCTCTCTTTACGTATCCCTACAGCGGAAAGAAAGGGGGGGGTGGTGGTGCTGCTAGCTCCACATCTCGTCCACCGCTCTCCCAGGAACGGTCCGGAACCATCTGCAGCGCCTACAACATCCGCTGTGGGGGTTCTCGCTCCGCCCCCCCCCCACTCCTGTTCCCCCGCCCCCCGTAGCAGGTATGCGAGCACTGAGGAATGGGGGGGAGAGAGGGATAATGGGCTTGGTTCTTAAGAGCTGTTAGGGCCGTGGCAGTGTGTGTAGAGGAGTGATATCGGGGATACTTTAAGCTTTCCCGCAGCGTTTCCACTGCTTTCCGCGAGACGAGAGGTGGTAGGGAGTCTCTCGCTTACCATGGCGTGGCCTCCTCCCTCTCGGTTCCTGGTGTGGCGGTTGCTGTGGAGGAAGGCTGCGGGCTGGGCTGGTGGTCCTCCCCACTCAACAGGGCAAACAAAGGAAACGATACGATGAGGCTTCTGTAGCCCTCGCTGGGAACGAGGGGGGTTGTGCGGGGCTTCGCGGCGGTTGATGTATCGATCGTGATTCGGAGGTTGGTGCGAGATCCGGGCCCGACCGGGAGTGCACTGGTCTCCACAGCTCCAGCTTGGCATCCCGCTTGCATTTTTATTTTTTAACTTAACCCGGCAACCTCTGCGTCTCTTGTGTTCCGGTGTCCTCGGGGGTGAAGGGGGAAACAATTGAAAAGTATCACGCATTGAACACTTGGTAGTGTCTTCCCTTTTGTCTGACTCACTGAGCTGGATTTATTCATCATTGGGAAATGTCCGTTTTTGATCTATTTTCTCCGCATTTACTTCATCTTATTGTCTCACCTAGAGCACATATGCCAGAAACATCCTTGCTGTTCTTGTGTGTGTGTGTGTGTGTGTGTGTTTTTTTGGGGGAGGGGGTTCTGCCGGAGGGTGTTCAGATAAATAAGTATTTAGATTAACTAGCCAATTTAGCCTGATCGTTGACTCAATTCCAAGGTATTTTTATTGATTTAAAGTTAGCTTGGATTTCTATTCCCTTTATTATTTTAAATTAAGTGTTAGGGTAACTTTAAGTGCATTCATTATGTGTTTGATGAAGCGCATACATGTTAGGATTCAATTGTAGATTACTGGAAGTGGCCTTAGTGTACAGACAAGAGCTTAGTTAATCGTTCAAATAGTCTTAATATCTGCTGTTATTAAAACTGACTATCAGCTTAGTTCTAATTTGGAACTAAAAAGATCTCTTAGTTACAAGACCTCATTAACCTTAATAATAAGGTATTTGGGTTCCCATTTTAGTTTCACTGGGTAAATTTGTTAGCAACTATGAAGGCCAGTGCTATAAGTTACTGTTTGAGTTAACATAATGAATAAAAGAGAATAAATAGCTCCTTTTGATGTTGGGAATTCAGGGTTAAATAGGAACATCCTTAGGGCTTAAGATTTCTTCCTTTTGGGGGTAGAAGAGAAGTTTAATTTTTCTTTTTTTTCCAAAGGGGCTTGGTTGTAACCACCCAATCAGAAGTTGGGGGGGGGTGTATTTGTGAGCCCATGAGACAATGATAATCTTAAGCTTCTGATCACAACCAGTTCTCTCACCTTACTGTGAAATAGAGATGAAAATGGCTGTCTGACATGACTATATCATGATGATGCATTTTCTTGATTGAATTTAAGTATCTGCACTTGCTTTTCCTCTAGAAAAGAAGCTGTAGTCATGTTAATTCTATTTTTTTCTCTATTGCAGTGGGCGTATGCTCAGATGCTTCAGTTCTGTGAGTTGTTGGTGTTGGCAGCCTTCAGAGATATAAATAGAAACTGATTTCAGAGGCCCCTGTTGACAAGGCTTTGTGTGTAAGCCTCTAGCTTGGCCTGTCATACTGCAGCCTTGTGACAGGTGGAAGCTAATTCACCTCAATTTTGTGACCCTGTGGTGGTTTTACTCAGCTGTGCAGCTGAGCTCTACCACAACTGCTCTCTCACTCCCCTCCCCCCCAAAAGGAAAGGGAGAGAAAACATGATGAAAAGGGCTCAAGGGTTGTGATAAGGACAAGATCACTCAACAACTATCTTCACGGGCAAAACATACTCAGCATAGGGAGATGAATAAAATTTATTACTTATTACTAACAAGCTAGAGCAGTGAGAAACATACAAAAAAAAAAAACAAACTTTTATCCACCTTCTTGTAATTCCTTTCTCTGAGTGGTGTGGGAGAATTGTGGTTGCGGTCAGTCAATAATGCGTTGTTCAAAGTCATTCTCTTCCCTTGCTCCAGCGTGGGATCCTTCCCACGGGACACAGTCTTTCCTGAACTGATTCTGTGTGGGCTTCCCACAGGCAGCAGCTCTTCAAGAACTGCTCCAAATATGGGTCCATGCCATGGGGTCCATCAAGAGCAAACTGCTCCAACATGGGTCCCCCACATGCAGCAGCTCCTGCCAGGTCACCTGGTCCCATATGGCCTCATCTCCACAGACTACAGGTCCAGCCTGGAGTATAATCCAGCAGGGGTTCTCCACAGGCTGCAGCCTCCTTCAGGTCAGATTGACCTGCTCCTCCATGGGTTCATCCACAGGCTGCAGTGTGGAAATCTGCTCTGATGTGATGCCCATAGGCTACAGGGGGACAGTCTGCTCCACCATGGTCCTCTCCATAGGCCGCAGGGGAACTTCTGCTCTGGTGCCTGGAGCACCTCTTTCCCCTCCTTCTTCCCTGACCTTGGCGCCTGCAAGGCTGTTTCTCACTCCTCTCTCTCCCAGCTGCTGTTGAGGAGTTTTTTTTTTTCCCTTTCTTAAATATGGTCTCACTCAGGTGCAACCAACATCACTTATTGGCTCAGCTCTGGGCAGTGGCATATCCCTTTGGAGCTGTCTGAAATTGGCCCTTATCTAACATGGGGCAGCTTCTGAATTTTTCTCACAGAGGGCACACCTGCAGCCCCCTGCTACCAAAACCTTGCCATGTAAACCCAATACAGACCCAAGTTTCTGAGAAGCTTAGGAAAGCGGGCATGTAATGGTATTAGCTAGTTTTCCAGGGAAATAGAGTAGCTCATGCTGGGCCTTAGCCTTTCTGACTTTTTTTTCTGTGAATATGCTGCTAACTTCCTTGTACTCTCCCTGAGTTGCCTGTCCCTTCTTCCAATGGATATAAAGTCTTTTTTTTTCCCGGATGCTCAGCAAAAGTTCCCTGTTCAGCCACGCCGGTCTTCTTCCACGCCAGCTTGTCTTAAGGCACACAGGAACAGCCTGCTCCTGCACCTTTATGACTTCCTTCTTCAGGAGCATTCAGCCTTCCAGGACCCCTCTAACCTTCAGGACTGACTCCCAAGGGCCCCTCCCTACCAGCATCCTGAACAATTCAAAGTCTGCCCTTTGGAAGTCCAAGGTAGCAGTTTTACTGACCCTCCCTCCTGATTTCACCAAGAATAGAGAACTCTACCGTTTTGTGGTCACTCTGCCCAAGACAGCTTCTGGCCACCACATCTCCCACCAGTCCTCCTCTGTTTGTGAGAAGCAGGTCTAGCGGGACACCCCCCCAGTAGGCTCACTAACCAGCTGCGTCAGGAAGCTATTTTCCACACACTCCAGGAACCTCCTAGACTGCTTCCTCAGGGCTGTATTGTATTTCCAGGATATGTCTGGGAAGTTGAAGTCCCCCATGAGAACAAATGCTGGCGATTGTGCGACTTCTGCCAGCTGCTTGTAGAATGCCTCATCTGTCTCTTCATCCTGGTTCGGCGGTCTATAACAGGCCCCCACCAGGATGCTTGCCTTGTTGGCCTTCCCGCTGATCCTTATCCATAGGGACTCAACCTTATCATTCCCAGCCCCAAGCTCTAGACCATCGAAACACTCTCTAATATAGAGAGCCATGCCACCGCCCTTCCTTTGTTGCCTGTCCCTTCTGAAGATCTTATAGACATCCATTGCAGCACTCCAGTCATGGGAGTGGTCCCACCATGTTTCAGTGATGGCAACTAAGTGGTAGTTTGCCTGCTGCACAGTGACTTCCAGCTCCTCCTGTTTGTTGCCTATGCTGCATGCATTAGTGTACATGCACTTCAGTTGTGCCATTGCCCTCACCCCCAGCCCTGGCATTGCTCCCCCAGGGGTCATTTCTATCGAGCCTCATTTCATCCCCATCCCCCTTTGTACCTAGTTTAAAGTCCTCTCAACAAGATCCTGCCAGCTCCTGTGCCAGGATCTGTTTCCCCCTTTGAGGCAGGTGGGACCCATCTGCAACCATCAGGCCAGGTGCTGAGTAAACCTCCCTCTGGTCAAAACCCCCCAAATTCCTGCAATGGCACCAGTCTCTCAGCCATGTATTTATCATCTGGGCCTTCCAGGTCCTCTCACTATCACTTCCTGCCAACTGAAGGGATAGAGGAAAACACCACCTGTGCACCCACCCCAATCCCCTGAAGTCCCTTTTGATAGCCTTCAGGCTTCTCTCAGTGATTTCATTGCTGTCAGCCTGAATTATCAGTAATGGATGATAATTGGAGGGGCAAACCAGGCCAAGAAGTTTCCTGGTAATGTCTCTGACACGGGCAGAGACACAGAGGCAGCAGACTTCCCTACAAGTAGAGTCTGGCTGACATACAGGGCCCTCTGTTCCCCTTAGAAGGGAGTCACCTATGACAATTACCCTTCTTTCCTGGTGGAGGCAGTCTTGAGGCATAGAGTCGCCTTCCTTGCTCTAGACAACCTCTTGGGTGGACCTTCCCCCAAGTTTTCACTTACCTGTCCCTCAAGCTCCAGAGCCTCACATTTGTTGTGTAAGGGCACCTGGGGAGGTGAGGTGGGTAGGGAGGGGGTTTGCCCTTTCCAGGGTTGCCCAGGGAGCTGGTGGACTCACTATCCCTGGGGGTGTTTTAGGAAAGTTTGGACATGGTGCTTAGGGACATGGTTTAGTGGGTGATATTGGTGGTAGGGGTATGGTTGGACCAGATGATCTTGGAGGTCTTTTCCGACCTTTATGATTCTATGAAGGATCTTGTGGTGGTTTTACCCTGCTATGCAGCTGAGCTCCGCCACAACTGTTCTCTCACTCCCCCTCCTCAAAGAAAAAAGGGGAGAAAATACGATGAAAATAGCTCGAGGTTTGAGATGAGGACAGGGAGCTTGCTCACCAATTATCATCACGGGCAAAACAGACTAAGCATAGGGAGATTAATGTAATTTATTGCCTATCACTAGCAGACTAGAACAGTGAGAAATTAAAAGGAAATTAAAAACACTTTCCCCCAATCCACCCTCTTCTACATCTACCCCCGGAGCGGCACAGGGGAATGGGGAATGTGGGATGTGGTCAGTCCATAATGATTTGTCTCCACCACTCCTTCATGGTCTCTCTCTTCTCTTGCTCCAACGTGGGGTCCCTCCCACGGGATGCCATCCTTCCTGAACTGATCCTATATGGGCTTCCCACAGACAGCAGCTCTTCAAGAACTGCTCCAATATGGCTCTGTACCGCAGGGTCCATCCTTCAGGAGCAAACTGCTCTAACATGGGTCCCACATGGGCGTCAGTGTTGAGAGTTCTATCAGAATAAATGTAACCTTGTTTTGTAGTCCTGAAGCAACGGTATAAATCATTGAAGTCCTACGACCACCAGCAAGGAAGCAGATTTTAATTACTTTTTCCTCCTGCTTCTGATTTACTTTGATCCCAGAAATCTAGTTTAACTAGACAAATGCTGCCATCCATTACAGTTGTTATACTATTGAGATATGTTTACAACTTGTAGTGTGGCTGCTTTTTCAAGTTATTAAAAAGTATTTCTTTAAACACTAGAATTAATTACCTTTTGGTATGTTTGAGTTTTTATGAGCATCAGCAAATATCCCTTATTGTGTCCGCTTCTAAATTGGAAGACAGTAATCTAGAGTTTTCACTAAAATATCTCCAAGTGCCATAGGCAGTACTTCCACTAAATCTAATTTTTTGGAGCACAAGTGCGATATTGTTCTGTGCTCTCAACTTGTAGTAGACTGCTTGATTACCGTGTTCTAGTTTCATTGCCCTTGGGATCCAAGGATTTAGTTGCTATTATCAGGTTTTCTATAAACCTTGCTTTGCAGAGGTTAACTACTAGTGAGGTTAAAGTATTTTTATTCCTAAAGTTTGTAGTTGGTGGCAAAGATGAGGGTTAGCATTGCCTACCTTTGGGAGGTGCAGAAGTCTGTCTATAACATTAAGACAAAAGATTTAAGTGGCTTTTTGGTAATACATAGGCTGTGTAAATTAATGCATTCTAATGGTCTAAAACTGTCTTATTTTTCTTGGAGGAGTAAGATCTGGTCTAAACTTATTTCAGAAATTATTTTTAATGTTTGGCCTGTTGTACCCATGTTGTTGCCAGTTAACATTCACTATTGGGCTTCATGTGCAATTTAAGCAGTTAAAGACCTTGTTTTGGAAACTTCTAAAGGCAGGAATGCAGTTTTAAAATAACTGTTGCCTGTACTTCAGTGACACAAACTTGATCTTGCTATACAACCCATCTAGCTGCATGTTTTGTTTTTGTTTTTCTTCCTACCTTGTAAGTGCTCAGAGGTTAATAATAAAGATTTTGTTGTCTGATGAATTCAATTTGGTCATAACCTGCACATGCAGCTCAGTGTCAAGTATATTGCTTCTTAGTATGTTGTGGTTTAGCCTGGCTGGCAGTCAAACACCACACAGCCGTTCGCTCACCCTCCCCCCTCCCTCTCCGGGATGGGGGAGAGAAACGGGAAAGTGAAGTCTGTGAGTTGAGATAAAGACAGTTTATTAAGACAGGGAAAATAATAACAACAACAACAATAATAATAATAATAATAATAGTATTAATAGTAATAATGTGTACGAAATAAGTGATGCACAATGCAATTGCTCACCACCCGTTGACCGATGCCCAGCCTATCCCCGAGCAGCTGGCCCCCCACCCCGGCTAGCCACCCCTATATATTGTTCAGCATGACGTCAGATGGTATGGAATACCCCTTTGGCCAGTTTGGGTCAGCTGTCCTGGGTCTGTCCCCTCCCAGCTCCTGCTGCATCCCTAGCCTGCTCGCTAGCAGGACAGAGTGAGAAGCTGAAAAGTCCTTGGCTTGGTGTAAGCACTGCTCTACAACAATTAAAACATCAGCATGTTATCAGCGCTCTTCTCATTCTAATCCAAAACATAGCACCCTGCCAGCTACTAGGAGGAAAATTAACTCTGTCCTACCTGAAACCAGGACAAGTATTACTATGACAAGTTTTTCCTTCTCTTAGAGATTCATAATGATGTTACTTACCAATACAATTGCAATATTGGATGATATATTAGCATCTATATATCCCTCTTTTAAAAATGATGATATCACTTTTGGGGGCAAGGTAAGCAGGTGTACTTTAATTTTATAACTCTGTAATCCATGTTGGTGAAATGCGGTTTCCTAATGCTTTTCTTGGTTTTATTTACAGCATCAAGATGGCTCAGGAGACAAACCAGACCCCAGGGCCCATGCTGTGTAGTACAGGATGCGGATTTTATGGAAATCCTAGGACAAGTGGCATGTGTTCTGTTTGCTACAAAGAATATCTTCAACGTCAGCAGAATAGCGGTATAATCAGCCCAACGGGTAAAGGTTTGAGTCTTTGTTTTTAAAATAGTAGGTAATGAGAGGAATTACAGAATGTATTTCAGGAGTTCTGATAGTTGTGTACTAAAACTATGTATTTCAAAGGGAATAATGCTTTAAATCACAATTAAAAAAATCATTTTTTTGCATAATATATTCTGGCCCATTTGGTGTTGAGCCTTTAATTTACAACTTACCTTCCACTAAAAGTGTGTTCTTACACAATCCTCGTGTTTTGGTCATTAGCAATATAGCCTGTCTTTAAGAAAATGCTGTAGAATGAATGGAAACAGTTTATAAATCTATGCAAAGCTACTTGACTAACTTGTATTCTAGAGTTTGTTTATAATCAACTTCTCAAATCCCTTTTATATAGGTACAGCTAGTGGTTCAAACACTCCTACCTCAGACTCTGCATCTGTACAACGAGCAGATGCAAGCTTAAACAACTGTGAAGGAGCTGCCAGTAGCACATCTGAAAAATCAAGGTAAGATGAAGGTATTATTTTCAGGTTTGAATGAAATGTGAGCAAATAGCAAGTTAAAGTAACGCTGCAGTAACACTATGCTATTACAATGAGTTTCTGCAGAGGAAAAAGGGATGGGGCAAAAGACAGTGCCTTATGGATATAAATGAGAACTAATTAGTGGTTGGTGTTGGACTGTTGCATTTACAAGAACATTTTTGGTTTATCTGGAGAAATATTTGCCACAGATTTCCTATTTTCTTATAGGGAAACTAAAATAGATTGGAAGATGTGTTTTAGAGATGGTAGAAGTAGAGGTCAGGAACAGGTAGTCTATTGATGGATTTTGACAGTTTGAGCTTTTATTATGAACTCAAAACTAACATAAATTACCCATTTCACCGTACGTAAACAGAAATGTGCCTGTTGCCGCTTTGCCTGTAATGCAGCAAATGACAGAAATGAGCATTTCGAGAGAGGAAAAAGTAACACCGAAAACAGAGACTGAGCCAGGTATGTTTGCACAGTAACACTGGGTACAACTGACTTAACAGAAGCTGACAGTTTATTTACTTTAAAACGCTAACAAAGACTGCTAAAGGTTCTTGGACTAATCAAGTTGTCTCAACAGATATAACTAAAGCATTGTTCTGCGGGTGTAGAATATTTACATTGTAGAATATTTACATATTTATCATTGATCAGTGAGAGTGTTCAATTTAAGTTTTATTCCTGTACAGGAAAGTTGTAGCTGTACTATTTAAACTTGGAAGTATTTCTTGGTGGGAGGTGGAGAGGGACTACTCCCTTACCCACAACTAGTGAGGGATTTGTTTCATTATATAGCAGTATACTCAAATGGATATCTTAATGTATTTGTTTGACCCTGCTACGCAGCTGAACTCCACCACAACTGTGCTTTCACACACACACACACACACACCCCGAAAAAGGGGGGAAAATATGACAGAAAGGGCTCACAGGTTGAGATAAGGACAGGGAGGTCACTAGGTCACTCATCATTTATCATCACTGGCAAAACAGACTCAGCATAGTCTGAAACAGTTTGAAAACAACAAAAGCTGATGTTCTATAGGAAAAACTGTTAATTATAACCAAAGATTTTTGTTTGTTTTTGGAAATCTGAGTTAAAAAATCCAGAAGGTACTACTCAGCACTATATAGATGCATATCTGTCAATAAAGACTGCTGTTACAGCTGATAGTTACAGGTCAGGATTTTGTACATAGGATTTCACTATTTGAAGTAAGTCATGCTAAGTAAGATTCTGTGACATGAACTAAATTACAACTGCTTTCACTGTATTCTTTTTTGGTTATGTACAGACTAAGAGGAGGCTTTTACATGTTTCAGCTTCTTGTAACTGATGTCATCTGAAGGCTTATTGTATGTAACTTATAAATAATTTATACTTCATTACAGTATTTATAAACCAATATTGCCTTGTTATGAATTGCTACCTGGAAAAAGTGATAGGAAAAATAAATACATAAAATAGTAGCAGTGGTCAAGTGAGCCAAATTTTGTCTTATTAAAAATGGGGATTTGTTATTCTGTCAGCTGTAAAGGGCAATCTTCTATTTCTGTTGATTCAATATCTGTTTTTTCTTAATGAGGTAACTAAATGCTTTTTACATTTTTTAGGGATTTTTTCCCCCTATTCTAATCAGTAAAAGGAACTCAAGATAATTACATTTCTAAATAATCTTGCAGCTTGAAACTCAGAGTTGAAATCAGTCAAAGCTCTGTTACAAGCTTGAGTAGAGATCACTGGGAAAACTACAATAGAATTTAAATGTTTGGAAAAAAACTTCCGGAACCAAATTGTCTTCCTTAGCACATACCCGTGAATTCTTGAAGCAATCTTCAGCTGCTCTAAAAGTAGAAGTTCCCTTTTAAGTGTTTGTCAAGTTGGGGGTAGATTTTTTTAAATTGCATAGAATAGTGTCCTTATATGCCCTTATATACTGTTCTTAAATTGTAAAGGTTTTATTGGACATCTAAGATAAACCAAGTGTTAGCTGTATTCACTGGTACATTTATCCCTAAGTGTCTTGCAGTGAAGAGAAGCTGACCTAAACTTTTCATAAATCCCTATGTGGTGTTGTGGGGTTAAGCCCTGTAGGCAGCTAAGCACCACGCAGCTGCTCACAAACAACTCTGCAGACACCAAGGTCAGCAAAGGAGGAGTGGGAGGAGGTGCTCCAGGTGCTGGAGCAGAGATTCCCCTGCAGCCTCTTGAGAGGACCACAGGGGGGAGCAGATATCCACACCATACCCTGTGGAGGATCCCATGACGGAGCCAGGTGGCTATGGCCTGTAGGAAACTGCAGCCCATGGAGAGCCCATGCAGGAGCCACTTGTCTGGCAGGAACTGTGGCCTAGGGGGGACCCATGCTGGAGCAGTCCGTTCTTGAAGGACTGTATCTTGTGGTATGGACCCATGCTGGAGCAGCTCTTGAAGAACTGCAGCCTGTGGGAAGCCCATATTGGAGCAGTTTGGGAAGGACTATATCCCATGGGAGAGACTCCATGCTGGAGCAGGGGAAGAGTGTGAGGAAGAAGGAACAGCAGAGATGATGAGACATTGTGAACTGACTGCAAATACCCTCCCCCCCATTCCTCATCCCCCCATCCTCCCTGTTCTGCTTGGAGTTGAGGGGAAGGAGGTAGATACTTCATGAGTGAAGGAATGAAATTGAGCCTAGGAAGAAGGGCGGGGAGGTGTTTTTAGTTCTGTTTCTCACTATCCTACTCTATTTTTAATTGGCAATAAATTAACTTTCCCTAAGTCAAGTCTGTTTTGACTTTTGACTGTGCCAGTAATTGGTAAGCAATCTCCCTATCTATTCACCATGGTCTTCTCCACAGGCTGCAGGAGGATGTCAGCACCAGTACCTGGAATATCTCCTCTCCCTATTTCACTGACCTTGGTGTCTGCAGAGTTGTTTCCTCTCACATTTTTTTCCTAACTCTTCTGTCCCACAGCTGGTGTACGGTGTTGTTGGTTTTTGTATTTTTTTAACCCTTTCTTAAGTATCTTATCACAGAGGTGCCAACAGCTTCACTGATAGACAAAACAAGCTGAGCCAATCTGAATCTCAATGGGAAAATATCTACAGTAGGCATACTCTTCTGCAGCAGTTGTATTGGTTTATATAAGGAAAACTACTGTCAATTCTCTAGTTATTACAGCAGTCATTACTTTAAAGTAGAAGTCTCACAGAGTCACTGTGGCTTTAATGCTTTGGGGTCAGAGTAGCATTGTTCTTGCTGTTTGTAGGATTTTTCTGTGTATAGGTTGAGCAACTGTAGTGCTGTGGCTTGCTACCAATCATCAGTGACCTTACTGTTCCCATGTGCCTTTCTTAAAGATGCATCTAATTTTCATACAAACTGAAGTAAATATTCCAAAATTTACAGTGCAACACCTGTACTTGTGCTTTGTTCAGGCACTTATCTACTACAGGAATTATGTTGGTCTTTACTCTAGCAGAATTGTAATGATCGCTCTTGTGCCTGTTTTGTTGCTTCTCTTGGTACCATATCTTATAATGCCTGCGGATAACTTATTTTTGTCTGTCCTGGATTCTGTTAGCATAGAATTAATATTCTTCCTAGTAGCTGGTATGGATGGTGTTTGGGATTTAGGATGAGAGTAATGCTGATAACACCCCAAATGGGTCCCCCTGGGCAGCAGCTCCTGCCAGATCACATTCTCTTGTGTGGGCTCCTCTCCATGGGCTATAGGTCCGGCCCAGAGTCTGCTCCAGCAGGGGCACTCCATGTGCCACAGCCTCCTTCAGGCCAGATTCACCTGCTCCACAGTGGGCTCCTCCATGGGCTGCAGCATGGAAATGGGCTCTGCCATGGTACACTATGGGCTGCAGGAGGACAACCTGCTCCGCCATGGTCCTCTCCATGGGCTGCATGGGAACTTCTGCTCCGGCACCTGGAGCACCTCCTCCCCCTCCTTCTTCACTGACCTTGGTGTCTGCAGGGCTGTTTCTTACTTTTCTCTCCCAGCTGCTGTTGCGCAGCACTCTTTCCCCTTTCATAAATCTGCTCTCACAGAGGTGCAACCAACAAATCTTATTAGCTCATCTCTGGCCAGCGGTGTGTCCCTTTTGGAGCCAGCTGGAACTGGCCCTTATCTAACATGGGGCAGTTTCTGGACTCTTCTTACAGAGGCCACCCCTGCAGCCCCCCTGCTACTAAGCCCTTGCCACATAAACCCAATACAGAGGGCCAGCAAATGGCTTTGTAGTGTTTAGCTGTCTGCAAGGCTAAATCACAACATTGTCTTAAATTGTTAATAAATTATGAAGTCATGACTATTTTTTTCCTGAGTCTTTCAACCTTGAACCTTGTAGTAGAAGAACTGGTCTAGTTTAAATAAATAAACCTCATCTGGTAATCTTCTGAACCAGTGCTTGGGAAGAGAAATAGCCAAGGTGATAACCAAGGAACTTTTAGTTGCATGTTTCTGTGTGCCATCTGCTGCTTTTCCTTTTTGGAATTTATTATAGTTTTGAGTGAGTGATACTGTTCAGGAGCTCTTTTGGGAAATGGGCCTTTGCACTTCCTTAGGATTGTTCTCATTGCTTTTTAATTCTGATGTTGCTGGTTATGGCAGTGAAAGCTTCTCAGTTAGTTGATACCGAGGAGGAAGTATGTTTGTAGTAGGTAGTAATGCTTTCCCTCTAGATGGATTTGCTTTTAATGTCTTTGTTTTGTGGCATAAAATTATATACTAGACTATTTGCCTTGGTGGTTCTGGGAAACTCCTTTTTCCACTTCCATTTCTTTGTGAGCATGTCCAACAGTGAAGGTTGTTCCATTTCTAGTTTTAGTTTTCCTCTTAGTGCCATGTTTCAAGTGACTTAAATTATTCAGTTCAAGGAAGGCTCCTTTTATCGCATTTTCTTTTGCATCTGATGGAAACAGCAAATGTGTTCCCACGGGTTCATATTGTGATTTGGTTCTGATACAGATGCAGCTTCTCCCAGGCAGCTATGTAATAATCTACAGTGTGCTAATATTTCTGTTTCCTCTGTTTTCAGTCTGCCATGGCTTATGATTAGCACTTCATTTTTAAATAATTTGGCAATATAACAAATCTAAAAGGAACTTGACTATGCTTTTTTGTTTGGAAGATGTTTTTTTTTTTGTTTTATGTCATAGTGTCCTGGTTTCAGTTGGAATAGAATGTCTTCCTCCTAGTAGCTGGTATGGTGCTGTGTTTTTGGATTTAGGATGAAGTTAATGCTGATAACACACTGATGGTTTAATTGTTGCAGAGCAGTGCTTACACTAAGTCAAGTACTCTTCTGCTGCTTATGCTGCCCTGCCAGTAAGGAGGTGAGGGAGAATCACCTCCCTTGACCTGCTGGCCGTGCTTCTTTTGATGCAGCCCAGGATATGGCTGGTTTTCTGGGCTTCAAGTGCACATTGCTGGTTCATGTTGAGCTTCTCATCAACAAAGATTTCCAGGTCCTTCTCATTAGGGCTGCTCTCAATTTGTTCTCCATCCAGCCTGTATTTGTGCTTGGGATTGCCCTGGCCCAGATGCAGGACCTTGCACTGGGCCTTGTTGAACCTCATGAGGTTTTGCACAGGCCCACCTCTCAAGCTTGTCAAGATCCCTCTGGATGGCATCCCTTCCCTCCAGTGTGTCGACTGCACCACACAGCTTGGTGTCATCGGCAAACTTGCTGAGGGTGCACTCAATCCCACTGTCCATGTCACTGACAAAGATGTTAAACAGTACCTGGTCCCAATATGGGGTGGCTGGCCAGGGTGGGGGGGGACTGCTGCTTGGGGACAGGCTAGGTATCAGTCAGCGGGTGATGAGCAATTGCATTGTGCATCACTTGCTTCCTATGTTCTTTTATCATTATTATTATCGTAATTATATTTCCATTCATTTTCTGTCCTATTAAGCTGACTTTATCTCAACCCAAGAGCTTTTACCTTCCCCCCCCCTTTTCTCTCAGTGTGGCTGTGTCTGTTCTCAGAATTGTGTTGTATGGCACATTACTTACTGTATGTGTTCCCTGACGTGCTATTTATCATTTTGGGGGGCTGGTTTAAGGTTATTAGTTTGCTATACTGTGTAACACCAGAAGTAGGATTATCATGGCAACAGGATGACAAAGAAGATGATATCATAAAAACAGCAGTAACCACCTGATCCCTATCCCAGGGTGAGCTATGAGATATGTGAAAAGATTTCAGCCGTCGTCCAGGCGAGCATGTTGTCACCTTACTGCTCTGACGCTGAGATAACGGGGCCAATAGTCTGGAATTAGAGGGCAGAGAAGTCAAGCAGCTGGGATCCCTCTCTAGGGAAGGACATTGACAAAGCAATTGGAAAAGGAGCACAAGCCCTCGCCCTCTAGAGGTGAATCTTGATAGGTGTGAAGGAAAGGTATCCCTTCAAGGATGATGATATATGTCACCCAGGCAGGTGGACCACCATGGAGAGAGGTAATCATAGAATGCCTTGGGTTGGAAAGGACCTCAAAGATCATCTAGTTCCAACCCACCCCCCTGGCCATAGGCAGGGATGCTACTCACTAGATCAGGTTGCTCAGGGCCTCATCTAACCTGGTCTTGAACACCTCCAGGGATGGGGCATCCACAACCGGTGGTTTTATCTACGTGATCATGGGGAGGACATGAGGAAGTGGGATGGCGAACCTACTTCAACCCTAGCAACTCGGGTACGTGAACTTCAAGCAGCCGATACGGGGTTTCCTAAAAAAAAAAATTACTGTTACAGTTTCTGTTGGGCAGTCCCCCAGAGGGAGTAGAAGGGCTGATGTTCTTCCTGACCCTGACGAAGGGACCTTTGCTTTGTATTTGCAAGATTTAAGTGATACTCCAACCAGGTCTAGAGGAGGCCCTGCCTCTGGCCAGGCATAGGAAAGGGACAACTGGATTTACTGGACTGTGTGGTTCCAGTGGCCTGGCACATTGGACCTGCAGGAGTACAAGGACCTAGTGGACACCGGTGCACAGTGTACACTAATGCCATCAAGCCATAAAGGGGGCAGAACCCGTCTGTATTTCTGGACTGACAGGGGGATCCCAACAGCTGTGTGTACTGGAGGGTGAAGTGAGCCTAACTGGGAACGAGTGGCAAAAGCACCCCATTGTGACTGGCCCAGAGGCTCCGTGCATCCTTGGCATAGACTACCTCAGGAGAGGGTACTTCAAGGATCCAAAAGGGTACTGGTGGGCTTTTGGCATAGCTGCTTTGAGCACAGAGAAGATTAAGCAGCTTTCTACCCTGTCCGGCCTCTCAGAAGACCCTTTGACCTGGTTTCAGCTGGGATAGAGTTAATTTTCCTCCTAGTAGCTAGTATGGTGCTTTGTTTTGGGTTTAGGATGAGAATAATGCTGATAGCACACTGATGGTTTAGTTGTTGCAGAGCAGTGCTTACACTAAGTCAAGGACTCTCTTTCTCATACCGCACTGCCAGCAAGGAGGCTGGTGTGCACAAGAAGCTGGGAGAGGACAGAACCAGGACAGCTGACCCAAACTGGCCAAAGGGAGACCATATGACATCATGCTCAAGAATAAAACTGGGGAGAGTTGGCCCAGGGGGCTGTTGTTGCTCAGGAGCTCGCTGGGCTTTGGTCCGTTGGTGGTGAGGAGTTGCATTGTTTATCACTTGTTTTTATTTTTATTATTATTATTTTCTTTCTTTCTTTCTTATTAAATTGTCCTTATATCAACTGATGTGTTTTTGCACGTTTACTTTTGTCAATTCCCTTCCCTTGGGGGGGAATGAGCAAACAGCTGTGTTATGCTTAGCTGCCTGGTGGGTTAAACTACAACAATATACCAAGACCTCTTTTGACCTTTTACACTATGAACATGTATATGGTGTTAAGGATGTCAGGAAATTATTTCAGACAAAAATCCTTTTGTGAGCTTTGTCACGCATTGTATAACTATGGCCATAGCTGTAAATATTATTGCTGGCTCTCCTTGTCTCGTGATTGTGCATTTAACTTGGTAACAAGGATAAGGTGTACCAGCTGCAGGCTGTTGTGGAAGTCTGGGAATGTTTACAGAGGCACAAGGCCATGGCTATTACATAAACAAGTGGATTGTTTGGCTATGATTTTCATTGAGAAGTGTAAGGTCTATGTAGAAAAACATCACAAATGTAAAGGCTAGAAGAGCAGAATTTGCTATGAACAGGTCTGTAACATAAACCAGCACCAGTGTTTTGTGCCCATTCATGAAAAATCCAGAAGTAGGACAGGACTATATTATCTATGATATGGAATGTACGTAGGCGACTGGGCCACATATCCCAAACTACATTTTTGCCATGGAGTTAGCTCCAGATGCTTGTTGGGATGAAGGAGACAGGGCAGAATGGAAAGCTGAGTGAGAATGGGAGTTTAAAGGGGGGACGTATCATAGAGGGGAAGGATCACCTCCCTTGAACTGTTGGCAATGTTCCTCCTAATGTAGCCCAGGATATCATTGGCCTTTATTGCAGCAAGGACGTGCTGATGGCTAACATTCAACCAGCATATACTGGTGCCTGGGGTTGTTCTTCCCCAGGTTCAGGACTTTGCCCTTCTCCTTTGTTGAACTAGATGAGGTTATTGTTTGCCCATTTCTCCAGCCTGTCAAGGACCCTCTACATGGCAGCACAACCCTCTCATGTATTAGCCACCAATGGGAGCAATTTTGGAGATAACCAAATTGTAATGAGAAAGTACTGACATAAAATGGCTGCTAAACACTGCTAGGAGAAAACACTTGCTAGCTTGGGAACCGGGCCTGGGAACTTGGCTGTTGCCCTCTCTTCCCTCTAGGGCCTTATCCCATAGAATATGAAATGTGCTGCCGTCAAGCAAGCCAACCAGTTAAAGCCTCAGTGTTATGGAGGGTGATGGCTGAAATACAAATATGGGGAGGCCTGGCAGATTGATTACATCATGCTTCCACAAACCTCCTATGGCAAGTGCCATGTACTTAAAATAGTGGAAGCAACCACTGGATGGCTAGAAACATATCCCGTGCCCCATGCCACTGCCCAGAACTGTCCTGGGCCTCGAAAAGCAAGTCTTATTGTGACATGGCATCCCGGGAAGAATTGAATCAGACAATGGGACTCATTTCCGAAACAACCTCATAGACACCTGGGCCAAAGAGCATGCCATTGGTTGGGTATATCACATCCCCTATCACATACCAGCCTCTGGGAAAATCAAGCGATACAATGTATTGTTAAAGACTACACTGAGAGCAACAGGTGTTGGGATGTTCAAACTTTGGGAAACACATTTAGCAAAAGCCACTTGGTTAGTCAACGCTAGGGGATCTGTTGAGCTGGCCCTGCCCAATTATAACTCTTATGTACTGTAGAAGGGGATAAAGTCCCTCTAGTGCACATAAAAGACATGCTGGGGAAGACAGTCTGGGCTATTCCTGCCTCAGGCAAAGGCAAACCCATTTGTGGGACTGCTTTTCCTCAGGGACCTGGGTGCACTTGGTGGGTAATGCAGAAGAATGGGAAAGCCTGTTGTGTACCTCAAGTGGGTTTGATCTTGGGTAAGAATAGCCCATGATTTTTGTATGATATTAATTGCTATGTAATGCTGTATGTCATCACTACTGTGTTTGCTATCTTGCTTATCAATGGCATTACAGTAAGAGTGACCTGGATTAATGACGAATGAATTTTGATGGAACCCATCAAAGTGCAGCGGTGATGGAATCAGAACTGGTTTGTGAGGCTTTCTGTTAGTAGTAATAGGTATACGAACATAATAATAGGATTTTGATTTTTAAAGAGCAGTTATAAATAGTAAAGATAGAAAAATAGTCAACATAACTGGTTCTTCATGCTTGGAAATAACGCACTTTTTACAGAATGTGATACTTACTGATCCAAGAGGATCAACTAAGAAATCGTATTTGTGTGCATGAAGTTTATTACAAACAATTTAAGCCTACGTTCTCAATAATTCTGGATTGCATTTTATAGTTTGCTCTTTATCTTTTAGAATAATAGACATCATCATACAACTGTGAGTGTTCAGGAAAACTGAACAGGAGCAGACTCCCTGGCTTGTATGTGTTCAAGTTTGTATACAAACACCTCCCTCAGACTTCCTCTGTACCAATTTGTGTACAAAAAGTATTTTAAAAACAACAACTCTCCATGGAAAAATTAATATTTTAATGGAAATGAACATGATTCAGAAAAGTTAACAAAAGGACCCATTTTTGTCTTGGAGAGGACTTGAATAAAATGTGGCTAAAATTTGACCAAAACTGTTCACAATAAAGTCGATTGAAAAATGAGTCTTTTTGATTATATCCGCTTGAACATTAAGGCTGAATACAGTGCAAGGATACAGATATCCAGTGTAAATCTGTAGTTTGCTCTTTAAATAATTGGGGGGGGGGAAAATCTGAAACAAGAAGGCTCTTTTGAACTGTGTGTAGTTTGTAGTTGTGTGTTGGATGTCTCACAGAATCAGTGGTTTAAAGCTCAAGAATGCTAACTGCTGTTCTGGTTGACTCAGGTTTTAGATAATCCGACTTTGCAAGTATAGTGGCAGAGTAACTCAGTACTATGACTAACACATTGCTGTTAATGTTATTTGTTTCTAAAATATGTTCCTATTAACTATATTCTCCACAGGTATCCCCTCTGTTCAATATCTTGACTGTGACAATGTTATTGTTTTGAAATAAATTTAAACTTAATCATATGATTTTTAATTTTGTGTGTACGTGGAACTTCTAGAGCACTTTCCAAGTGCTTACGCTTATGTCAGCATATACAGGAGATAACAGCTAGGTATCTTGTATTTTTTAGATGATAGAACAGTAGGGAAAATATGGTTGTCTTCTGTAGAGCTAAAAAGGAAGTTAGTAGAATACCTATTCTGCATAGTACTTTAGATAATAAACTTCAGGGTTTTATATTAAGGATTAATTTCCCTCTACTAAATATATGTTTGCTACTGAATAGCTAGTGAAGTCAAGAAAAGGAGAAAAACAGAACACCAAAAACCTTTATTTCTTTTGCTTGCTTTAACAGTTGTTACTCAACCAAGTCCATCGGTTTCCCAGCGTAGTAATTCACAGAGTGAAGAGAGAGCTTCTGAACTTCCCAAACTAAAGAAGAACAGATGTTTCATGTGCAGAAAGAAGGTTGGCCTTACAGGTATGAGAGCACTTTGTCAATGTTGAACAGAGCTATATGATTAGTTGCCTCTTACTAGATTGTTTGTTGAAATATCTTCAGACGTTAAACTTGCTTGCTGCTTCAAAATCCATAATGTTAGACTACTTAATAGAGCTGATAATTTGGAAATACTCATTTTGCTTACTCTTAGATGCACATATCCCCTTTTGTGTTAACTAAGCCCTTAATTTACAGCTTGCTTAAAATCTGAAGCTTCCTAGTGATGTTTTTTTTTTTTTTTCCTTTTCTTTGTACAGGATTTGACTGCCGATGTGGAAACTTATTTTGTGGACTTCACCGTTATTCTGACAAGCATAACTGCCCATATGATTACAAAGCAGAAGCTGCAGCAAAAATCAGGAAAGAGAACCCAGTTGTGGTGGCTGAAAAAATCCAGAGAATATAAACTAACCTATTTATGAAAAGACTGTTTAATTTTAATATACCCTAGGAAAACATTAAAGAGCAGATGCATGGCCATTTTCCTTTGTTCTACCAACTCTTACTTTTAGTCTTGTCTGTCTTAATAATATTTCAGAATGTTTAGGTGTTTGTTACAGGGAGAATTGGATAGATAAAGCCCTTGAAAATATTTATGCCCTCCTCAGAGTATAATTGGATGATCAGAATCGGCACAGAAATAGACATGCACAGAGAATAAGTGCCAAACAGATGTCTACTATGTGCATGCTTGCAGCAGATCTGCCTTTTAAGATGTTTGAGGTGTATAGCACTAGCCAAAGGTTATGTGCCTGTTTGAGAGAAGGGTTAGAAAGGTTGGCGGTCTACTTCTATCATTGAAGATCATAGAAACACAAGGTTGGAAAGGACCTACAAGATCATCTAGTCCAACCATCCTCCTATCACCAATACTATCCACTAAGCTACTAAATCATATCTCGTAGCACCTCATCCAGGTGCTTCTTGAACACCGTGAGGGACAGTGACTCCACCACCTCCCTGGGCAGGCTGTTCCAGTGCCTGACCACTCTGAGAGAAAAAGTTTTTCCTGATATCTAATCTAAATCTTCCCTGGCGCAACTTGTGGCCATTTCCTCAAGTCCTATCATTAGTTATCTGGGAGAAGAGGCCGACCCCCTCCTCATCACAACCTCCCTTCAGGAAGTTGTAGAGTGCAATGAGGTCTTCCCTGGGTCTCCACTTCGCCAGACTAAACAATCCCAGCTCCCTCAGCCACTCCTCATAAGACTTGTGCTCCAGACCCCTCACCAGTTTTGTTGTCCTTCTCTGGACACGTTCCAGGGCTTCAATGTCTTCCTTATAGTGAGGGGCCCAAAACTGAACACTGTACTTGAGGTGCGGCCTCACCAGAGTTGAGTACAGGGGGATGATCGTCTCCCTGGTCCTGCTGGCTACACTATTTCTAATACAGGCCAGGATGCCATTGGCCTTCTTGGCCACCTGGGCACACTGCCGGCTCATGTTCAGCCGAGCATCGATCAACACTCCCAGGTCCTTTTCCTCTTCACAGTCTTATAGCCACTCTGCCCTAAGCCTGTAGCGTTGCATGAGGTTATTGTGGCCAAAGTGCAGGACCCGGCACTTGGCCTCGTTGAACCTCATCCCATTTGCCTCAGCCCAGCAATCCAGCCTATCCAGATCCCTCTGAAGGGCCACCCTACCCTCAGGCAGATTGACACTACCTCCCAACTTGGCGTCATCTGCAAACTTACTGAGGGTACACTCAATCCCCTCATCTAGGTCATCAATAAAGATATTAAACAAGATAGGCCCCAGTACCAACCCCTGGGGGAAACCACTTGTAGCGGGATGCCAGCTGGACTTAACTTCATTAACCACAACCCGCTGGGCACGGCCCTCCAGCCAGTTCTTTACCCAGAGAAGAGTATACCTGTCCAGGCCACGGGCAGCCAGTTTCCCCAGGAGAATACTGTGGGAGACCATGTCAAAGGCCTTGCTGAAGTCTAGGTAGACTACATCAACAGCCTTTCCCTCATCTACCAGTCTGGTCACACGATCATAGAAGGAGATGAGGTTGGACAAGCACGACCTGCCTTTCGTGAACCCGTGCTGGCTGGGCCTGATTCTCTGGATGCCATGCATGTGCCGTGTGATCTCACCCAAGATGATTTGCTCCATAACTTTCCCTGGAACCGAGGTCAGGCTGACAGGCCTGTAGTTCCCCAGATCTTCCTTATGGCCCTTCTTGTAGATGGGAGTCACATCGGAAAGCCTCTAATCCTCTGGGACCTCTCCAGATAACCAGGAATGCTGATAGATGGTGGAAAGCGGCTTGGCAATCACCTCCGCCAGCTCCCTCAGCACCCTAGGGTGGAGCCTGTCTGGTCCCATGGACTTGTGACATTCCAGATGGAGGAGCAGGTCTCTGTCTCTTCCTGAATCATAGGGGACTTCCAGGTCAGGGCATAAAGTACCCTGTGGATAACTGATCCGACTATTAAAGACATGTAAAGAAGGCGTTGAGAACCTCAGCCTTTTCCTTATCCTCGGTGATCACATTCCCTGCTGCATCAAGTAAAGAATGGAAATTCTCCTTGGTTCTTCTCTTACTGTTAACACATTCATAAAAGGATTTCTTGTTCTCTTTTACTGCAGTGGCCAATTTGAGTTCAAGCTGGGCTTTTGCCTTTCTAACTTCCTCTCTGCATATCTTAGCAACTTCTTTGTAATCTCCCCAAGTAGCCTGTCCCTTCTTCCAGAGGATATAGACTCTCTTTTTCTTCCGGAGTCTCAACAAAAGTTCCTGATTCATCCACACTGGTCTTCTTCTCCTCCGGCTCATCTTACAGGACTCAGGAACGGCCTGTTCCTGTGCCTTTAAGATTTCTATCTTGAGGAGTGTCCAGGCTTCCTGGACCCCTTTGCCCTGAAGGAGTGACTCCCAAGGGACCCCTGCAATAAGTGTCCTGAACAGGTCAAAGTCCACCCTCCGGAAGTTCAAGATAGCAGTTTTGCTAGTTACCCTTCTAACATCACCACTCTACAATTTCATGGTCACTCTGCTCAAGACAGTCCCCAGCTTTCACATCTCCCACCAGTCCTTCTCTGTTAGTGAAGAGCAGGTCTAGTGGGGCACCTCCCTGGTAGGCTCTTGTACCAGTCATGTCAGGAAGCTATCTTCCCACACACTCTAGAAACCTCCTGGACTGCTTCCTCTGCTAAGGAAAAGATCTCATTCTAATTTTAATTTCCATACTCCGTTATTTTCCAGCAGAACGTAAGCCATGTGGGTCTGTCTGCCTTTCAAGTAAGATGAGTGTTGGTGCTGTATTTAAGAAAAAGTCATTTAACAATTAGTGGGGAAAATGGAAAAAAAAAAAAAAAAGATATGTATGAGAAGAAAACCGTTTCGGAACAGATTATGTTAACCTAATTTCAGGATTCTAAAGTTTCCAGAGGAAATGTCCTGTTAAAAATTTAAGAACTGGCCTGCAACAGTTCTCTGCTTTTCCTTTCAAGGCTAAAAATGTTGTGTAGCACAATATTGTAAAATTGGCTTACCAAAAAAAAAAGCTGTGTATGTTTCTTAGATGTACCATAACAGCTCTATCAAGTGACATATGCATAAGTTGCAAAAGTATTTGAACAGTTTATTATTCATGAATTACTTGAATTCAGTATGTTCTGGGTTCAAAAGAATATTAGGAGCTTTAAAAAAAATATATTATTAATGTAATAATTGCACATGCAACAATTGTTGGGTATAGCAAACCATACCCAACATGGCTGCTCTAGACAAGTTGGAACCACTTAAGTTGGACTTAAGCTGGAACCACTCTTGGAGGGCCGCTTAATCATTTTAAATTATATTTGAGTGTAGGACTAATGTTCTTGGGTGTATTGCATGGGCTATATTATCTACAGCATTGTACAATAACTAGAAAAGGCAGTATAGTGCATTGATGCTTGTCTGGTAATATCACTTCTGTGTTATAATGGGAGGTTTTTTGTGTTGTATGCAACTTGTGTTTTTTTTATAAACAAGTATAGTTTAGACTAGTGTTGTGGTAATATCTGTTCTCATCTGTAAATAGTTGACACACAAAATTATACTTCTGACTTCTATTGTAGTGTTTACTCTTAGCTTTTAGTTCAATATTAAAAGCATCAGGCTCTTACTTTAACTTTGTTCTTCCAATTTAGTTATTAGATATGCAAACATACAGATAACTCATGTTTATATATTGCACATAATCATGCTACCCAGCATCTATGATCTGTTGTATTATGTAAATAATAAAAATTATGTACAGAAGGAAATACTTCCTTTTGTGATGGTTCATTGGTTTTAGTTATTGTAACCTGAAAGTGGCCCTGTGAATATTGGGGTACAAAGCTAGTACTACTAGTACTAGGTTTGTATGTCTCTTTAAAACCTGAGAGCACCTTGAAACTGGATATTTGAGGAAACCATGTCTAGATTTGTGATACTGGCAGGGCTAAAGTATTTTAGGAAGATTAACCATGGTGATACCAGTACTTAATAATTCTGATGGTCTCTCTCACCTTCATTTGCTTTTTTTTTTTTTTTTTTCATCTGAACAAAGGCTGTACTTGGGAAGGCTTGTTGAAATAATGAATCTCAGTAGATCTCATAGAATCATAGAATAGAATCACAGAATATCCCGAGCTGGAAGTGAACCAATAAGGATCATCAAGTCCAACTCCTGGCACCGCACAGGTCTACCCAAAAGTTTAGACCATGTGACTGTGCACAGTCCAATCGCTTCTTAAATTCAGACAGGCTTGGTGCAGTGACTACTTCCCTGGGGAGCCTGTTCCAGTGTGCAACCACCCTCTCGGTGAAGAACCTCTTCCTGATGTCCAGCCTAAATCTGTGGAAGATCTGTGGAAGAAAGTATGAAATGAAAAATTCCTCATTGTTCTATAAAATCATGAACTGTGAATTGTATGTGAATTGTCCACAGGTGGGATATGAGCTTGTATTCAAGGATGTAAGTTCTACTAATCTTTATTCTGTGTTAATAATTCATATATGGTCTATAATCATTCAGGAACACTAATTATGTTGAGGTTCACTAAACATTTAAAGGGGGGAAGGCTGTTTACATATACATTTGTTACACTTTGTCAGTACCTGCTCTTATTAAACTTTGGTGCAGTGTGGTATATTTCACTTGGCAAAAAGAATATGAATATAGGTGCAGAGTGTTTTGGAATTTTTCCCCTCTATTTATAACCTTGGAGACTGGTATATACTCCTAAAATAAAAGGCTGGCTCCCGCTGCAGTGTCAGTCACAAGTCAATTTTAATATTAAAATGCTTTGGGGGGGGAAAAAAGATTCAAAAACCTGTCTTCTATAATGTTCTACATAAGCTATTCATAAAGCTGCTATAGATAAGCTGTCATTCAGCCTTTAAGTGTCAAATGGTTATGAACAATATACCCATCTTCCCAGAAGGCAACGTGACTGCTTAACATGATACTAGTCCTTATTTAACATCTGGCTGTTAAACTGAGATGTTTTTAATTTGTGTATAAATATGTTGTTCTAAGAAGAATTTTCCTGTGCCCCTGAAAAGTTTGCCACTTGATGGGTATTTTTTGTTGTTGTTAGGATTTAAGAAAGAACATGTAAAGAAAAGTATATAAGTGACTAAGAATTACTTGGTGGTCTTTAATCTCCTAAATGTCTAGCTAGCAGCATGGCTGCGCAATAGTGTGTTCCATAGGATTCTGTGCAAACTTAAACCTGAAATTTGGAGGAAGAATGACAAGCTTCTTCTGGTGTTTTCAGCTTGTTGCTGTAAGGTTGATGAACTGTCAGGTGATTTGCTTGGTTGTGGTGTATAGGGATGTAATGAAGTTAAGTAGCTCTGACTACATCCTGTGATATTGCTGGTACTTGGCCCTTTGAAAATGTGTTTTTGCTAATCATTTATTCTGAGCCTAGATATTACAAATTTGCAGGCATTCCATCTCAGCTATAATTTGGATTACAAAGGATTTGTAAGCAGGTTTGGCACTTCAGACTAATATGAAGTGTGTTTTACTCTGTGTCTATAGGATAATAGATGAGCTTTCTTCTGGTAATTCAGGTATCTCCCACCAACTGAGAATGGAAGATGTAATGTTAAACCATATAAGTGATTTAAACTTTACCTTTTTTTTATGCAACTGCATGACATATTTTATCATGCAATTCTGTAAATGTATAATTGTTGTGCTCCTTTACATGCATTTCTTACAATAAAATCAAATTAAGATATACAGTGATTTCAGCTTCTAGATGTTGCTATTGACTATTTTCACTTTGTTAACAGTTCATTTGACTGTAGTCTTAAGCTGAAGAAAATGAGGAAACCTTGAAGAAAACAGAGAAACTGGTAGCCTTGAGCTAGCAGAAGCAAGGGAGATAAGGGATGAAAACTAAAACACAAGGAGAAAAACAGCTGAAAGAAGATTCCAGACTGACCTATGGTAACCTTTTGCTCATTAAGGGTCATTAACATATAAAATGTCAGATTTGGTGTCGTGTCCCGCCCCAATTGCCAAAGATCACCAAGCACCTGATTCTGCAGAATTATATCATTAATTATTTAATTAAAAGACCTTTGTGTGGATTCCGACTCTGTGTGCTTATTGGCGTGGCGCACTGGGCACGAACCTATGGATAACAATTTTGGCGACACAGATGGAACTCCTAAATTACCCTTGCCCGGTCCAACTTGTCAGCATCGGTGTTGGAGGGGAGGATGCCAGAGACCATGTGCGCACTGTTGATTTTATTGGAGTTTGGCCTCGACCCTCCAGATGTCTAGGGCCAGAGAGTGGTACAATGGCACAACACTTTAAGGAATCTATCAAACATCTGGGGATAAAGGGGAAGTCACTGAACTGGTGAGTATGATTTATATCTTCCTATGGGTACTCAGAGAAGGGATTGTCAGCCTCACACATAGATGCTGTGATTTAGCAAGAATGAGAGATGGCTGCATGAGCTACCTGACCCGACTGATGGGTTAAAGTTAAAGCCGAGTGTGAGCAGCCACCAAAGGGAAAATGAGAAACAGTCAGTCCAGAATACCCCCTTCCTCCCCACTTGGATGCATCCTTAAAAATTGGTCTAAATTTGGTGGTGAATATATGACAAAGGATAAAATGAGGCAATACTGTAATCAGGAGTGGCCTCAGTACAAACTGGATCATGGGGAACAATGGCCAGAAAACAGATCCTTTCATTATGATGTGATATTGCAATTAATGTTATTTTGCTGGTGGGAAGGAAAATGGGACAAAGTGATGTATGTTAGTCCTTTAAGTCATTGTATCAGGACCTGAGCGGTCAGGCGGAGTGTGGATTATGGGAAGATCATATTATGCTATGTGCTGAAAAGAAAGGGAGTGATAACCCCCCTAAAATTTATCTGAATCTAGAACAAGAAGAGGTTCAGTTATTGGTACCCTTGGCACCACTGCCGTATAATCCAGAGGTTTCCCCTATGTCTGAGGCTCCTGTGGGGACATCAGAAGCCAGGGGTCAGATTTCTGAGGTTTATGTTGGAACATCGGAAACCTCTCCTGAACCTTGGACTGCAGAGGTTTCTGTGGGGACATTGGAGGCCTCTCCTGAAGCCCAGGATGATTCTAATTTTAGCCTGATAGCACTTCACACCCAACAGAAGATGGAGCCAGTTATCCAGGTTCCACTAAGACAGTGGGACCAGAACAAGAACCTGTTTTTGTTCATGTTCCGTTTACAACATTGCATTTCTTAAACTGGAAATACTCTGTTGGATCTCATAGATATAACTTGTCAGCAATGCATCAGTTGTTAGAAACTATTAAGATTTCCCATAACCCTAACTGGAGGGATATGCAAGCTATATTAAACACTTTTTTGACCGCAGAGGAAATGAGAATGGTTTTAGAAAAAGTTCGGGCAGAAACAAGGAAGAGGTACCCAAGAGAGGAGGGTAGAGAAATTATTACCAATTAAGAAAGATCCTAAGTGGAACCCAAATACTAGCAGGGGTCAGCAATTAATAGAACAATATTGACAATCTTTTATGGGATTTGACACAAGGTACCAAAACCAAAAAACTTCTCTAACTTATATAAGGTCTGCCAGGGCCCGGATGAGAGCCCGTCTGCTTTTTTTTTTTTTTGTTTGTTTTGTTTTTTAAACACCTCTGTCAAATAGCCAGAAAATGGACAGATCTAGACCCGGAGGAGGAGGCAAAGAGAAAACTGTTTGCTATACTGTTTATAGGGCAGTCAGCCCCAGACATTAGAAAAAAGCTGCAAAAGATAGAGGGGGATGGAGGAATGTCAATCTCACAGCTGATTGACAAAGCCTATAAGGTTTATAACAACTGGGAAGTAAAGAGGGAGAGAGAAAGAATGATAGTACAGGCATCACTTATAGCAGCAGCTATGAGAGACAGAGTTACGAGCAGAGGTGAAAGAAAGGAATTTTTAGGGAGGTAAGGGCAAGAGCAGGCAAGGGAAGCACAGAAAACTGCTCGCTTGGGCCACAATCAGTGTCCTGTCTGCAAGAAGGAGGAGCACTGGAAGAAAGAATGTCCACTGAGGAAGAAAAAGAAAATGGGCAGTGAGGTAAGAGAGCATGTTTTGATTATGCTGGAGGACTCGAACTGACGGGGACCAGGACAGTTTCCCCAGCAGATCCCCTGGTTCCAGTGAAGCTGGGGGAAGAAATAATTTATAATTGATTTCCTTCTGGATAGTTATAGAATCAGTTATAGAATGGCTCGGGTTGGAAGGGACCTTAAAGATCATCTAACTCCAAAAGCTCTAGATCAGGTTCCCAGGGCCTCCTCCAACCTGGTCTTGAACACCTCCAGGGATGGAGCATCCACTACTTCCCTGGGCAACCTGTTCCAGTGCCTCACCACCCTCTGAGTGAAGAATTTCCTCCTAAAATCTAATATAAATCTCCCCTCTTTTAGTTTAAACCATTCCCCCTTGTCCTGTCATTATGTGATTGAGCAAAGAGTTGCTCTCCATCTTTTTTATAAGCCCTCTTCAAGTACTGAAAAGCCACAAGGAGGTCACCCCAGAGCCTTCTCTTCTTTAGGCTGAACAGCCCCAGATCTCTCAGCCTTTCTTCATAGGAGAGGCGCTCCAGCCCCTTGATCATCCTTGTAGCCCTCCTCTGGACCCGTTCTAACAGCTCCACATCCTTATTGTGCTGGGGCCCCCAGACCTGGACGCAGTACTCCAAGCGGGGCCTCACAAGGGCATAGTATAGGGGGACAATCACCTCCCTCAACCTGCTGGCCACTCCTCCTTTGATGCAACCCAAGATGCAGTTGGCCTTCTGGGCTGCAAGCACGCACTGCAGACTCGTGTCAAGCTTTTCATCCACCAGAAGCCCCAAGTCCTTCTCTGCAGGGCTGCTCTCAATGAGTTCTTCTCCCAGTCTTTACTCATGTCTGGAATTGCCCCAGCCCAGGTGCAGCACGTTGCACTTAGAATCATAGAATCATAGAATATCCCGAGTTGGAAGGGACCCATAAGGATTCTCTAGTCTAGGCAGGTCCTGCTTGACGAACCTGATCTCTTTCTATCACAAAGTGACGCTTAGTGGATGAGGGAAAGGCCGTGGATGTGGTCTACCTTGATTTCAGTAAGGCTTTTGACACCGTTTCCCACAGCATTCTCCTCAAGAAACTGGCTGCTCATGGCTTGGACTGGCGTACGCTTCGTTGGGTTAAAAACTGGCTGGGTAGCCGGGCCCAAAGAGTCGTGGTGAATGGAGTTAAATCCAGTTGGAGGCCGGTCACTAGTGGCGTCCCCCAGGGCTCAGTATTAGGGCCAGTTCTCTTTAATATCTTTATCGATGACCTGGATGAGGGGATCGAGTGCACCCTCAGTAAGTTTGCAGATAACACACAAGTTAGGTGCATGTGTCAATCTGCTCGAGGGTAGGAAGGCTCTGCAGGAGGATCTGGATAGGCTGGACCGATGGGCTGAGGCCAACTGTATGAAGTTCAACAAGGCCAAGTGCCGGGTCCTGCACTTGGGGCGCAACAACCCCAAGCAGCGCTACAGGCTGGGAGATGAGTGGTTGGAAAGCTGCCTGGCAGAGAAGGACCTGGGAGTATTGGTTGATAGTCGGCTGAATATGAGCCAGCAGTGTGCTCAGGTGGCCAAGAAGGCCAACAGCATCCTGGCTTGTATCAGAAACAGTGCGGCCAGCAGGTCTAGGGGAGTGATTGTCCCCCTGTACTCGGCTCTGGTGAGGCCGCACCTCGAGTACTGTGTTCAGTTTTGGGCCCCTCACTACAAGAAGGACATGGAGGTGCTCGAGCGAGACCAGAGAAAGGCAACGAAGCTGGTGAGGGGTCTGGAGAACAAGTCTTACGAGGAGCGGCTGAGGGAGCTGGGCTTGTTCAGCCTGGAGAAGAGGAAGCTCAGGGGCGACCTTATCGCTCTCTACAGGTACCTTAAAGGAGGTTGTAGTGAGGTGGGGATTGGTCTATCCTCCCACGTGCCCAGTGATAGGACGAGGGGGAATGGGCTAAAGTTGCACCAGGGGAGGTTTAGGTTGGATATTAGGAAAAACTTCTTTACCGAAAGGGTTGTTAGGCATTGGAATGGGCTGCCCAGGGAAGTGGTTGAGTCACCATCCCTGGAGGTCTTTAAGAGACGTTTAGATGTAGAGCTTAGTGATATGGTTTAGTGGAGGACTTGTTAGTGTTAGGTCGGAGGTTGGACTCGGTGACCTTGGAGGTCTCTTCCAACCTAGATGATTCTGTGATTCTGTGGATCACCTCCTTGTCCTGCTTGTGCCTTGACATTGCCTCCAGGAGAATTTGTTCCATGATCTTGCCAGGCACAGAGGTGAGGCTCACCAGTCTGTAGTTCCCCGGATCTTCCTTTCTACTGTTTTTTAAAATGGGAATGATGTTTCCCTTTTTCCAGTCACTGGGGACTTCGTCTGACTGCCATGATTTTTCAAATATGATGGAGAGTGGCTTGGCAACTACATCAGCGAATGCCTTCAGGACCCTGGGATGCATGTCATCAGGCCCCATAAACTTGTAAAGTTGCATCAGGAGGTCCTGAATTTGCTCTTCACTTGCGGTGGGAGGGACTCCGCTCCCCCAGCCCCGGTCTAGAGATTCAGGGACTCGAGAGATGTGGGAAGCCTGACCACCAGTGAAGACCAAGGCAAAGAAGTTGTTAAGTACCTCTGCCTTCTCCACATCTGTCATTACGAGTTCTCTGTCTTCATTTGTCAGAGGTGCTACATTCTCCTTGGTCTTTCTTTTGCGTCCAACATACCTGTAGAACCCCTTCTTGTTATTCTTCACATCTTGTTATTCACAGAGGGAACTCTTCATAATCTAGAATCATAGAATATCCTGAGTTGGAAGGGACCCATAAGGATCATCGAGTCCAACTCCTGGCACCACACAGGTCTACTCAAAAGTTTAGACCATGTGACTAAGTGCACAGTCCAAACGCTTCTTAAATTCAGACAGGCCTGGTGCAGTGACTACTTCCCTGGGGAGCCTGTTCCAGTGTGCGACAACCCTTTCAGTGAAGAACCTCTTCCTGATGTCTAGCCTAAACCTCCCCTGCCTCAGCTTGACACCATTCCCACGGGTCCTATCACTGGTGGCTAAAGAGAATAGATTGGCGCCTTCCCCTCCACTCCCCCTCGTGAGGAAGCTGTAGAACACGATGAGGTCTCCCCTCAGCCTCCTCTTTTCCAGGCTGAACAGGCCAAGTGACCTCAGCCGCTCCTCATATGTCTTCCCCTCTAGGCCCTTCACCATCTTCATCGCCCTCCTCTGGACACTCTCCAACAGTTTAATGTCCTTTTTGTACTGTGGTGCCCAGAACTGCACATAGTACTTGAGGTGAGGCCAGACCAGAGCAGGGTGGAGCGGGACAATCACCTCCCTCGACCGACTAGCAATGCTGTGCTTGATGCACCCCAGGATACGGTTGGCCCTCCTGGCTGCCAGGGCACTCTGCTGGCTCATATTCAACTTGCTGTCAACCACAACCCCCAGATCCCTCTCTGCAGGGCTGCTCTCCAGAGTCTCGTCGCCCAGTCTGTACGTATAGCCAGGGTTGCCCTGTCCCAGGTGCAGGACCCGGCACTTGCTCTTGTTAAACTTCATGTGGTTGGTGATCGCTCAGCTCTCCAATCTGTCCAGATCATTCTGCAAGGCCTTTCCACCCTCAACAGAGTCCTCAACTCCTCCCAGTTTAGTGTCATTGGCAAATTTGCTCAAAACACCTTCTAGTCCTACATCCAAATTGTTTATAAAAACATTGAAGAGGGCTGGCCCTAAAATGGAGCCTTGGGGGACCCCCACTGGTGACTGTCTGCCAGCCTGATGTGGCCCCATTTACCACAGGCATTTACTCTACCCGTCAGCCAATTGCTCACCCGTCGTATGATGTTTTTTTTTTAGCTGTATGCTGGACATTTTGTCCAGTAGGATCCTATGGGAAACTGTGTCAAAAGCTTTGCTGAAGTCCAAAAAGATTACATCAGCTGGTTTCCCTTGATCGACTAGATGGGTGATCTTATCATAAAAGGAAATCAAGTTGGTCAAACAGGACCTACCCCTCATGAACCCATGCTGGCTGGGACCAATGACTGCATTGTCCCCCAGGTGCGCTTCAATAACTCCCAGGATAATTTTCTCCATAATTTAACCAGGCACTGATGTGAGACTGACAGGCCTGTAGTTACCAGGGTCTTCTTTCTTGCCCTTCTTGAAAATTGGCACAACATTTGCCAGCTTCCAGTCTACTGGGACCTCTCCAGATTCCCAAGACCGTTGAAAAATAATTGAGAGAGGTCCCGCGATGACGTCAGCCAGCTCTCTAAGCACCCTGGGATGAATCCCATCCGGACCCATGGACTTGTATGGATTCGCCTGACCCTCCTTCCAGCAGCCGTAGATTTTCTTTTTCTGCCTAAGCTCCAGAAGAAGATCCCTGGTCAGCCAGGCCAGCCTTCTGCCCCGCCTGCCTGACTTCCGATATTTTGGAATTGCCTGATCTTGTGCTTTTAGGAGGCAGTGCTTAAAGACTGACCAGCACTGATGGACGCCAATGCCTTCAAAAGCAGTTTCCCAGGGGACCTTGCTAACTAGTTCCCTGAGCAGCCTGAAGTCTGCTTTCCCCATATCCAGGGCTGAAGTTTTGGTGGCAGTTTTCCTTCTGTCACCAACAATTTTAAACTCAACCACTTCATGGTCACTATGGCCGAGACAGCCGCCAATTGCCATTCCCCCACAAGACCCTCTCTGTTCTCCAGCAACAGATCAAGGAGGGCACCTTTCCTACTTGGCTCCCTCAGCACCTGCACCAGGAAGCTATCATCTAGGTGCTTTATGAACCTCCTGGACTTGCTCGTGTCGGCCGTGTGGTAATCCCAGTTGATGTCTGGCAAGTTGAAATCTCCCATAAGGACAAGGGGAGTTGATCTCGAGGCATCTCTTAGTTCTGCAAAGAAAAATTAATCGGCGTTGTCGTCCTGGCCAGGTGGTCTGTAATAGACTCCCACAACGACATCCCCTTTATTTGTTCGTCCCTTAATCCTTACCCAGAGGCTCTCAACTTTGCCATCACCAACTTGAAGTTCCACACAGCCCCTGCTTCACATACATCGTCACCCCCCCCACCTCGCCTACCCTGCCTGTCCCTCCTGAAGAGCCTGTAACCATCTGTCCTGGTTTCAGTTAGGACAGAGTTAATTTTCCTCCTAGTAGCTGGTAGGTTGCTGTGTTTTGGATTAGGATGAGAAGAGTGCTGATAACATGCTGATGTTTTAATTGTTGTAGAGCAGTGCTTACACCAAGCCAAGGACTTTTCAGCTTCTCACTCTGTCCTGCTAGCGAGCAGGCTAGGGATGCAGCAGGAGCTGGGAGGGGACAGACCCAGGACAGCTGACCCAAACTGGCCAAAGGGGTATTCCATACCATCTGACGTCATGCTGAACAATATATAGGGGTGGCTAGCCAGGGTGGGGGGGCCGGCTGCTCAGGGATAGGCTGGGCATCGGTCAGCGGGTGGTGAGCAATTGCATTGTGCATCACTTATTTCGTACACATTATTACTATTATTATTATTATTATTATTATTATTATTATTATTATTATTTTCCTGTCTTAATAAACTGTCTTTATCTCAACTCACAGGCTTCACTTTCCCGTTTCTCTCCCCCATCCCAGAGAGGGAGGGGGGAGGGTGAGCGAACGGCTGTGTGGTGTTTAGCTGCCAGTCGGGTTAAACCACAACAGTCCTTTTTGGCGCCCAACGTGGGGCCCGAAGGGTTGACATATCGACAGATCTGACCAGAGTGTGTTAAACTAAAATTGGTATAAGTATTAGACCTGCTTTATAGTTGCTAGTCACAATGTTGATTGCTTTAATCTCAAGTCTGCTGTGCCTGTTTTCCAAATTGAGTTATATAGCACCTTACTTTCTGTATGTGCTCCCTGTCGTGCTGTTTATCCTTTCCGGGCCCTGGTTTAAGATTGTTATGGTACTGTGCAGTGTAACACTGGCTTATGATATGATGAAATTTCTGGTCATGAGACTAACCTGGTATTTGTACTCAGCACTGTTGTCGACTCCATACTTTGGAAACTGTATCTCAGAAACTATTAGCAATTACACCTATTGCCTTTTTTCATCAGGGAGTCAATCTGCGGAGGGGACAGGGGAAGATATTTTTTCCTACTTGTTCACTCTCCCTTTCTCCTTCACTGCCTTCTTATCCTCTGAGCTAGTTACGGTAGCTCTCCAAGATGTTGAATATCCTTGGGATACTCAGACCAGCATGTTCTTGTTATGTCTCCTGAATGCGCTTCAGGTTTTGTTTAAGTGTTGTGGTTTAGCCCGGCTGGCAGCTAAACACCACACAGCCGTTCGCTCACCCTCCCCCCTCCCTCTCTGGGATGGGGGAGAGAAACGGGAAAGTGAAGCCTGTGAGTTGAGATAAAGACAGTTTATTAAGACAGGAAAATAATAATAATAATAATAATAATAATAATAATAATAATAGTAATAATGTGTACGAAATAAGTGATGCACAATGCAATTGCTCACCACCCGCTGACCGATGCCCAGCCTATCCCTGAGCAGCCGGCCCCCCCACCCCGGCTAGCCACCCCATATATTGTTCAGCATGATGTCAGATGGTATGGAATACCCCTTTGGCCAGTTTGGGTCAGCTGTCCTGGGTCTGTCCCCTCCCAGCTCCTGCTGCATCCCTAGCCTGCTCGTTAGCAGGACAGAGCGAGAAGCTGAAAAGTCCTTGGCTTGGTGTAAGCACTACTCTACAACAATTAAAACATCAGCATGTTATCAGCGCTCTTCTCATCCTAATCCAAAACATAGCACCCTGCCAGCTACTAGGAGGAAAATTAACTCTGTCCTAACTGAAACCAGGACAGATATCCACCCCTTATTCCATACCATTTATGTCATGCTCAGGTTACACTCTTTCCAATACCTTCTAATTAATCACCATTTTCATCTATGATATATAGCAATCATGGTAGTGATGACATACAGTGTTATATGATAATTAACATACTACAATTCAACTCATGGGCTATTCTCACCCAGTATTAGGTCCCCTTGAGGTACACACCGGACCTCCCCATTCTTTTGCATTACCCACCAAGTGCATCCAGGTCCCTGAGCAAAAGCAATCCCACGAATGGGTTTGCCTTTTCCTGAGGCAGGAGTAGCCCAGACTGTCTTGCCCAACATGTTTCTTACGTGCACTACAGGAACTTTATCCCCTTCTACAGCGCGTAACAGGTTTGATTGGGCAGGTCCAGCTCGGTTGGCAGATACCCTCGTATTGACTAACCAGGTGGCCTTTGCCAAATGTGTATCCCAATTTTTGAATGTCCCAGCACCCATTGCTTTCAGTGTAGTCTTTAACAGTCCATTGTATCGTTCAACTTTCCTGGAGGCTGGTGCATGATAGGGGATGTGATACACCCACTCAACACCATGTTCTTTGGCCCAAGTGTCTATAAGGTTGTTTCGGAAATGAGTCCCATTGTCTGACTCAATTCTTTCTGGGGTGCCATGTCGCCATAGGACTTGCTTTTCAAGGCCCAGGATAGTGTTCCGGGCGGTGGCATGGGGCACAGGATATGTTTCCAGCCATCCGGTGGTTGCTTCCACCATTGTAAGTACGTGGCGCTTGCCGTTGCGGGTTTGGGGGAGTGTGATGTAATCAATCTGCCAGGCCTCTCCATATTTATATTTCAGCCATCGTCCTCCATACCAAAGAGGCTTTGACCGCTTGGCTTGCTTGACTGCAGCACATGTTTCACAATCATGAATAACCTGTGCTATAGTGTCCATGGTCAGGTCCACCCCTCGATCACGAGCCCATCTGTATGTTGCATCTCTACCTTGATGGCCTGAGGTGTCATGGGCCCATCGGGCTATAAATAATTCACCTTTATGTTGCCAGTCCAGGTCCACCTGAGCCACTTCAATCTTAGCAGCCTGATCCACCTGCTGGTTGTTTTGATGTTCTTCAGTAGCCTGATTCTTGGGCACATGAGCATCTACATGGCGTACCTTTACAGCCAGGTTTTCTACCCAGGCAGCAATATCTTGCCACAGTGTAGCAGCCCAGATGGGTTTGCCCCTGCACTGCCAGTTGTTCTGCTTCCATTGCTGTAACCACCCCCACAGGGCATTTGCTACCATCCATGAATCAGTATAGAGATAGAGAACTGGCCACTTTTCTCGTTCAGCAATATCTAAGGCCAGCTGGATGGCTTTCACTTCTGCAAACTGACTCCATTCACCTTCTCCCTCAGCAGCTTCTGCAACTCGTCGTGTAGGACTCCATACAGCAGCTTTCCATCTCCGATGCTTTCCCACAATACGACAGGACCCATCAGTGAACAGGGCATATTTCTTCTCATTTTCTGGTAGCTTGTTGTACAGTGGGGCTTCTTCAGCACGGACCACCTCCTCCTCTGATGATATCCCAAAGTATTTGCCTTCTGGCCAGTCCATAATCACTTCCAAGATTCCTGGGCGACTGGGGTTTCCTATTCGAGCCCGCTGAGTAATCAGTGCAACCCACTTGCTCCATGTAGCATCAGTTGCATGATGTGTAGAGGGGACCCTTCCTTTGAACATCCAACCCAGTACCGGCAGTCGGGGTGCCAGGAGGAGCTGCGCTTCAGTACCGACCACTTCCGAAGCAGATCGAACTCCTTCATATGCTGCCAATATCTCCTTTTTGGTTGGAGTATAGCGGGCCTCAGATCCTCTGTATCCCCGACTCCAAAACCCCAGGGGTCGACCTCAAGTTTCCCCAGGTTCTTTCTGCCAGAGGCTCCAGGTGGGACCATTCTCCCCGGCTGCGGTGTAGAGCACATTCTTTACATCTGGTCCTGCTCGGACTGGCCCAAGGGCTACTGCATGAACTATTTCCTGCTTAATTTGTTCAAAGGCTTGTCGTTGCTCAGGGCCCCATTCAAAAGCATTCTTCTTACGGGTTACTTGGTAGAACGGGTTTACAATCAGACTGTAATTTGGAATATGCATTCTCCAAAACCCCACGACACCTAGGAAAGTTTGTGTTTCCTTTTTGCTAGTTGGTGGAGACATAGCTGTTATTTTGTTGATCACATCCATTGGGATTTGATGACGTCCATCTTGCCATTTTATTCCTAAAAACTGGATCTCTCGTGCAGGTCCTTTGACTTTATTTTGTTTTATGGCAAAACCGGCCTTCAGAAGGATTTGGACTATTTTCTTCCCTTTCTCGAAAACTTCCTCTGCAGTGTCACCCCACACAATGATGTCATCGATGTACTGCAGGTGTTCAGGAGCCTCCCCCTGCTCCAGCGCAGACTGGATCAGTCCATGGCAAATGCTAGGGCTGTGTTTCCACCCCTGGGGCAGCCGATTCCAAGTATATTGGACTCCCCTCCAACTGAAAGCAAACTGTGGCCTGCACTCTGCTGCTAGAGGGATGGAGAAAAATGCATTAGCGATATCTATTGTGGCATACCACTTGGCTGCCTTTGATTCCAGTTCGTACTGGAGTTCTAGCATGTCCGGCACTGCAGCACTCAGCGGTGGCGTGACTTCGTTCAGGCCACGATAGTCCACTGTTGGTCTCCACTCACCATTAGACTTTCGCACTGGCCATATGGGACTATTAAAAGGTGAATGAGTCTTGCTGATCACTCCTTGGCTCTCCAGTTGACGAATTAGCTTATGGATGGGAATCAGGGAGTTTCGGTTGGTGCGATATTGCCGCCGGTGCACAGTTGTGGTAGCGATTGGCACTTGCTGTTCTTCAACCCTCAGCAACCCCACAACAGAAGGGTCCTCTGAGAGACCGGGCAAGGTAGACAACTGTTTAATGTCCTCTGTCTCTAAGGCAGCTATGCCAAAAGCCCAGCGGAACCCTTTTGGGTCCTTGAAATATCCTCTTCTAAGATAGTCTATGCCAAGGATGCACGGAGCATCCGGGCCAGTCACAATACGGTGCTTTTGCCACTCATTCCCGGTTAGACTCACTTCAGCCTCCAATACAGTTAACTGCTGGGATCCCCCTGTCACGCCATAAATACAGATGGGCTCTGGCCCTTTACAGCTTGATGGCATTAGAGTACATTGTGCACCGGTGTCTACTAGAGCCTTATACTTCTGTGCGTCAGACGTGCCAGGCCATCGAATCCACACAGTCCAATAAACTCGATTGTCCCTTTCCCCCCCCTGGCTGGAGGCAGGGCCCCTCTAGTCCTGGTCAGAATCTTCGTTTCTGTATTTAAAGGACTGCCTGCTGGAAGTTGGAGCAGCAAACTTTTCAGAGAACCCCTTTCTCCCGATTGTTTTCTTTTGCAACTCACGTACCCGTGCCTCTAGGGTCTCAGTAGATTTTCCATCCCATTTTCTCATGTCCTCCCCATGGTCACATAGGTAAAACCACAGGGTGGCGCAGGGTGTGTACCCACCATATTGTCTTCTTTGCACGGATGCACGTTTACCCCTAATAGCCGAGACACTGGTTTGTACAGGTGGGGAAGAAAATAAACTCTCTTTAAGTTGGTGGACCTTTTCAGAAAGTTTCTCCAAAGTATTCTCTTTTAGTTGATGGACGCTTTCAGAAAGGTTCTCCACAGCCGAGACGCAGGCCTGTAGGGAAGAGGAGAGACTTTCTTCGTACTGCCGGAGTTGTTTAGCCACTTCATCCACTGTGGGTTCGTCACCATCTTTCCAGGTTATTATTGCCAATGAGCTGGCCCATGATGATGGTGCAGTCCGTATAAACTTCCGCCACATGGGTCGAGTACACTGGACTTCATCTGGATCTGTGGATATTTGTGCATCTTCTAGGCCCCTATAAATCACCTCCCGTACGGCTAATTCCCTCAGGTACTGAATTCCCTTCTCCATGGTGGTCCACTTGCCTGGTAGACATACAAGTTCTTCCTTGAAGGGATACCTTTCCTTCACAGCTGACAGGAGACGCCTCCAGAGGCTGTAGCCTGGTGCTCCATCTCCAATTGCTTTGTCAATGCCTGCATCTCTAGCAAGGGATCCCAGCCGCCTGGCTTCCCTGCCCTCTAATTCCACACAATTGGCTCCGGTGTCCCAGCACCGGAGCAGCCAGGTGACAAGCTGCTCACCTATGCAGCGACCAAAATCTTTTCGCACATCTCATAGCTCACGCTGGTATAGGGTTCGGGTAGTTACTGTTGTTTTTTCGACATCCTCATCCTCATCTTCATCCTTGTCCTGGTTTCAGTTAGGACAGAGTTAATTTTCCTCCTAGTAGCTGGCAGGGTGCTATGTTTTGGATTAGAATGAGAAGAGCGCTGATAACATGCTGATGTTTTAATTGTTGCAGAGCAGTGCTTACACCAAGCCAAGGACTTTTCAGCTTCTCACTCTGTCCTGCTAACGAGCAGGCTAGGGATGCAGCAGGAGCTGGGAGGGGACAGACCCAGGACAGCTGACCCAAACTGGCCAAAGGGGTATTCCATACCATCTGACGTCATGCTGAACAATATATAGGGGTGGCTAGCCGGGGTGGAGCGGGGGGCCGGCTGCTCGGGGATAGGCTGGGCATCGGTCAGCGGGTGGTGAGCAATTGCATTGTGCATCACTTATTTCGTACACATTATTACTATTAATACTATTATTATTATTATTGTTGTTGTTATTTTTTTCCCTGTCTTAATAAACTGTCTTTATCTCAACTCACAGACTTCACTTTCCCGTTTCTCTCCCCCATCCCGGAGAGGGAGGGGGGAGGGTGAGCGAACGGCTGTGTGGTGTTTGACTGCCAGCCGGGCTAAACCACAACAGTCCACCTGCACATCTGATGGCCCAGCCCCGTCTTCTCCATACCTAGACCTAGCAGAAGACTGTCTGCGTTCTAAACGACCTGAGTCTCTATACCATTTTTTCACCTTGTCTACAGGGGCAACTTGCACTGCTACAGCTCGCTTCTCTGACCCAGCTACAGGGTCTGCCACAGGGGTTGGAATACCCTCTGCAGGGAAAACTTGCACTGCTACAGTTCGTTTCTCTGACCCAGCCACAGGAGTGGGAGCAGCTGCAGGGGCTGGAGTGGCTGCGGGAGCTGGAACTGGAATGGCTGCAGGAGCTGGAGCTGGAACGGCTGCAGGAGCTGGAACTGGAACAGCTGCGGGAGCTGGAGCTGGAACGGCTGCGGGAGCTGGAGCTGGAGCGGCTGCAGGAGCTGGAGCGGCTGCAGGAGCTGGAACTGGAACGGCTGCGGGAGCTGGAACTGGAACGGCTGCAGGGTCTGTCAATAGGTTACAGAGTCACAGAGTCACAGAGTCACAGAGTCGTCTAGGTTGGAAGAGACCTCCAAGATCACCCAGTCCAACCTCTGCCCTAACACTAACAAGTCCTCCACTAAACCATATCACTAAGGGCTACATCTAAACGTCTTTTAAAGACCTCCAGGGATGGCGACTCAACCACTTCCCTGGGCAGCCCATTCCAATGCCTAACAACCCTTTCGGTAAAGAAGTTCTTCCTAATATCCAACCTAAACCTCCCCTGGCGCAACTTTAGCCCATTCCCCCTCGTCCTGTCACCAGGCACATGGGAGAATAGACCAACCCCCACCTCGCTACAGCTTCCTTTAAGGTACCTATAGAGAGCGATGAGGTCTCCCCTGAGCCTCCTCTTCTCCAGGCTAAACAACCCCAGCTCCCTCAGCCGCTCCTCGTAAGACTTGTTCTCCAGACCCCTCACCAGCTTCGTTGCCCTTCTCTGGACTCTCTCGAGCACCTCCATGTCCTTCTTGTAGCGAGGGGCCCAAAACTGAACACAGTACTCAAGGTGCGGCCTCACCAGAGCCGAGTACAGGGGGACAATCACCTCCTTAGACCTGCTGGCCACACTGCTTCTTATGCAAGCCAGGATGCTGTTGGCCTTCTTGGCCACCTGAGCACACTGCTGGCTCATATTCAGCCGACTATCAACCAGTACTCCCAGGTCCTTCTCCGCCAGGCAGCTTTCCAGCCACTCATCTCCCAGCCTGTAGCTCTGCTTGGGGTTGTTGCGCCCCAGGTGCAGGACCCGGCACTTGGCCTTGTTGAACTTCATGCAGTTGACCTCAGCCCATCGGTCCAGCCTATTCAGATCCTCCTGCAGAGCCTTCCTACCCTCGAGCAGATTGACACATGCACCTAACTTGGTGTCATCTGCAAACTTACTGAGGGTGCACTCGATCCCCTCATCCAGGTCATCGATAAAGATATTAAAGAGGACCGGCCCCAGCACTGAGCCCTGGGGGACGCCACTAGTAACCGGCCTCCAACTGGATTTGACTCCATTCACCACAACTCTTTGGGCCCGGCCATCCAGCCAGTTTTTAACCCAACAAAGCGTACACCAGTCCAAGCCATGAGCAGCCAGTTTCTCGAGGAGAATGTTGTGGGAAATGGTGTCAAAAGCCTTACTGAAGTCAAGGTAGACCACATCCACGGCCTTTCCCTCATCCACCAAGCGCGTCACTTGGTCATAGAAGGAGATCAGGTTCGTCAAGCAGGACCTACCTTTCATAAACCCATGCTGACTGGGCCTGATCGCCTGGTTGCCCTGCAAGTGCTGCGTGATGACACTCAAGATAATCTGCTCCATGAGCTTCCCTGGCACCGAGGTCAAACTAACAGGCCTATAGTTCCCCGGGTCTACCCTCCGCTCCTTCTTGTAGATGGGCGTCACATTTGCTAGCCGCCAGTCGACTGGGACCTCCCCTGATAGCCAGGACTGCTGATAAATAATGGAAAGCGGCTTGGCCAGCTCCTCCGCCAGTTCGCTCAGTACCCTCGGGTGGATCCCATCCGGCCCCATCGACTTGCGTACATCCAAGTGTCGTAGCAGGTCGCCAACCATTTCTTCATGGATAGCGAGGGCCACATCCTGCTCCCCATCCCCTTCCACCAGCTCAGGGTACTGGGTATCCAGAGAACAACTGGTCTTGCCACTAAAGACTGAGGTAAAGAAAGCATTGAGCACCTCAGCCTTTTCCTCATCTTTTGTAACTAAGTTTCCCCCCGCATCCAGTAAAGGATGGAGATTCTCCTTAGTCCTCCTTTTTGCGTTGATGTATTTGTAAAATCGTTTTTTGTTATCTTTAACGGCAGTAGCCAGATTGAGCTCCAGATGAGTTTTGGCCTTTCTAATTTTGTCCCTGCACAGCCTCGCAAGATCCTTATAGTCCTCCTGAGTAGCCCGCCCTCTTTTCCAAAGATTATAAACCCTCCTTTTTCTCCTAAGCTCGAGCCACAACTCTCTGTTCAGCCAGGCCGGTCTAGTTCCGCGCCGGCTCGTCTTTGGGCACGTGGGGACAGACCGCTCCTGAGCCGTTAAGATTTCCTTCTTGAGGAGCGCCCAGCCTTCCTGGACTCCTTTGCCCTTCAGAACCTCCTCCCAAGGTACTCTGCCAACCACTGTCCTGAACAGCTCAAAGTCAGCCTTCCGGAAGTCCAAGACAGCGGTTTTACTGGTCCCCTTCCTGACTTCGCCAAGAATAGAGAACTGAACCATTTCGTGGTCACTCTGCCCAAGACAGCTCCCAACCACCACATCTCCCACCAGACTGTCACTGTTCGTGAACAGAAGGTCTAGCGGGGCACCTCCCATGGAAGGCTCTCTAACCAGCTGCATCAGGAAGCTATCTTCCACGCTCTCCAGAAACCTCCTAGACTGCTTTCTCTGGGCTGTGTTGTGCTTCCAGGATATGTCTGGGAAGTTGAAGTCCCCCACGAGAACAAGCGCTGACGATTTCGCGGCTTCTGCCAGCTGCCTGTAGAACTCCTCATCCGTCTCCTCATCCTGGTTTGGCGGTCTATAACAGACCCCCACCAGGATGCTTGCCTTGTTGGCCTTCCCGCCTATCCTAACCCATAGGGACTCAACCTTATCATTCCCAGCCTCAAGTTCCTCAACATCTAAACACACTCTAATATAGAGAGCCACACCACCACCCCTTCTGTGCTGCCTGTCCCTTCTGAAGAGCCTATAGCCAGACATTGCAGCACTCCAGTCATGGGAGTGGTCCCACCACATTTCCGTGATGGCAACCAAGTCATAGCCTTCCCGCTGCACGATGGCTTCCAGCTCGTCCTGTTTGTTGCCCATGCTGCGTGCATTAGTGTAGATGCACTTCAGCTGGGCCATTGCCATCTTCCCCGGCTCTGCCATTGTTCCCCCTGGCACAGCTCCAACAGGCCTTCTTTCAGCCCCGTCCCCCTTCTTTCCTAGTTTAAAGCCCTCTCAACGAGCCCTGCTAGCTCCTGGGCTAGGATCCGTTTTCCCCTTGGAGATAGGGACCCGTCTGCGGCCATCAGGCCGGGTGCCGAGTAAAGCGCCCCATGGTCAAAAAACCCAAAATTTCTGTGTTGGCACCAGCCTCTGAGCCACGTGTTAATCAGGTGGGTTTTCCGTGTCCTCTCGGTACCCCTCCCTGCTACTGCAGGGATAGATGAAAACACCACCTGTACTCCCGCTCCAGCCACTAACTGTCCCAGTCCCCTAAAGTCCCGTTTGATAGCCTTCAGGCTTCTCTCATCAATATCATCACTGCCAGCCTGGACTATCAAAAGAGGGTAGTAGTCAGAGGGGCGGACCAGGTTGGGAAGCTTCCTGGCAACATCCCTGACCCTGGCCCCAGGGAGGCAGCAGACTTCCCTATGGGTAGGGTCAGGTCGACAAATAGGGCCCTCCGTTCCCCTGAGAAGGGAGTCGCCTACTACGATCACCCTTCTGTCTTTCTTGGTGGAGGCAGTCTTGAGGCGTGGGGTCGGCTTCCTCGCCCTAGGCATCCTCCTGGGTAGACTTTCTACCTCGTCCTCACCCACCGGCCTCACTCACGGCCGAGGTTGATAGTAGCATCAATTGCAGCTCGATAGGCACAAGCCAGACCCCAGCACGCCACAGTGATTTGTGTCACTTTGGAACTGCCAGAGTCATGACACCCTTTTTTCAAGCATTCTACCAGTTTTTTAGGATTTTGCAGTTGTTCAGGGGAGAATGTCCAAAACACTGGAGGTGCCCACTGCTCTAGAAACCTGCCCATATCCTCCCACACTCTCTGCCACTCACAACTATCCCGCCTCAAGACAGATCTCCAGATGAGATTCCTAAGTAGTTGTTTAACCTTAAACAAAACCTGAAGCGCATTCAGGAGACATAACAACAAGAACATGCTGGTCTGAGTATCCCAAGGATATTCAACATCTTGGAGAGTTACCGTAACTATCTCGGAGGATAAGAGGATGGTGAAGGAGAAAGGGAGAGTGAACAGGTAGGAAAAAATATCTTCCCCTGTCCCCTCCACAGATTGACTCCCTGATGAAAAAAGGCAATAGGTGTAATTGCTAATAGTTTCTGAGATATGGTTTCCGAAGTATAGAGTCAACGACAGTGCTGAGTACAAATACCAGGTTAGAGTCATGACCAGAAATCTCATCATGTCATAAGCCATCGTTACACCACACAGTACCATAACAATCTTAAACCAGGGCCCGGAAAGGATAAACAGCGTGACAGGGAGCACATACAGAAAGTAACGTGCTATAAAACTCAATTTGGGAAACAGGCACAGCAGACTTGAGATTAAGGCAATCAACATTGTGACTAGCAACTATAAAGCAGGTCCAATACTTATACCAATTTTAGTTTAACACACTCTGGTCAAATCTGTCGATATCTCAACCCTTCGGGCCCCACGTTGGGCGCCAAAAGGACTGTTGTGGTTTAGCCCGGCTGGCAGCTAAACACCACACAGCCGTTCGCTCACCCTCCCCCCTCCCTCTCCGGGATGGGGGAGAGAAACGGGAAAGTGAAGTCTGTGAGTTGAGATAAAGACAGTTTATTAAGACAGGGAAATAATAACAGCAACAACAACAACAACAATAATAATAATAATAATAATAATAATAATAATAATAATGTGTACGAAATAAGTGATGCACAATGCAATTGCTCACCACCCGCTGACCGATGCCCAGCCTATCCCTGAGCAGCCGCCCCCCCCCACCCCGGCTAGCCACCCCATATATTGTTCAGCATGACGTCAGATGGTATGGAATACCCCTTTGGCCAGTTTGGGTCAGCTGTCCTGGGTCTGTCCCCTCCCAGCTCCTGCTGCATCCCTAGCCTGCTCGCTAGCAGGACAGAGCGAGAAGCTGAAAAGTCCTTGGCTTGGTGTAAGCACTGCTCTACAACAATTAAAACATCAGCATGTTATCAGCGCTCTTCTCATCCTAATCCAAAACATAGCACCCTGCCAGCTACTAGGAGGAAAATTAACTCTGTCCTAACTGAAACCAGGACATTAAGGTTAAACAACTACTTAGGAATCTCATCCAGAAATCTGTCCTGAAGCGGGATAGTTGTGAGTGGCAGGGAGTGTGGGAGGATATGGGCAGGTTTCTAGAGCAGTGGGCACCTCCAGTGTTTTGGACATTCTCCCCTGAACAACTGCAAAATCCTAAAAAACTGGTAGAATGCTTGAAAAAAGGGTGTCATGACTCTGGCAGTTCCAAAGTGACACAAAGTGACACTGTAGCGTGTTGGGGGTTGGCCTATGCCTATAGAGCTGCAATTGATGCTACTATAAACCTAGTGATAGACCCTGCGGCCACTCCAACCCCTATAGCCACTCCAACCTCTACGATGGACCCTGCAGCCTCTCCAGCTCCTGCAGCCTCTCCAGCTCCTGCGGCCTCTCCAGTTCCTGTGACGGGCCCAGCAGTTGTTCCAGCTCCTGTGAGAGGAAAAGGACCTCTTTGTCGTCCTCGGCCGACAAAGAGGTGAGCCGAGACAGCCAGAATGGCTTCACCAAGGGCAAATCGTGCCTGACCAATCTGGTGGCCTTCTATGAAGGAGTGACTGCATCAGTTGACAAGGGAAGACTGACCAATATAATCTAACTGGGCTTCTGCAAGGCCTTTGACACTGTCTCACATGACATCCTGATCTCCAAATTGGAGAGAGAGAGATTTGATGGGTGGACCATTCAGTGGATAAGGAGTCGGCTTGAAGGTCGCACCCAGAGAGTGGTGGTCAATGGCTCTATGTCTAAGTGGAGGCCGGTGACGATTGGTGTCCTGCCGGGGTCTGTCCTGGGAGCAGTGCTTTTCAATGTCTTCATCAATGACATAGACAATGGGACTGAGTGCACCCTCAGTAAGTTTGCAGATGACACCAAGCTGAGTGGTGCGGTTGATACAATAGAAGGAAGGGATGCCATCCAAAGGGACCTGGACAAGCTTGAGAAGTGGGCCCACGTGAACCTAATGAGGTTCAGCAAGTCCAACAGATCTAGGAGGGCGCCAACTAGGAAAGGCATTTTGAAGGCATTGGCGTCCATCAGTGCTGGTCAGTCTTTAAGCACTGCCTCCTAAAAGCACAAGATCAGGCAATTCCAAAATACCGGAAGTCAATCAGGTGTGGCAGAAGGCCGGCCTGGCTGACCAGGGATCTTCTTCTGGAGCTTAGGCAGAAAAAGAAAATCTACGGCTGCTGGAAGCAGGGTCAGGCAATGTGGAAGGAATACAGCGACACTGTTCGCTTTTGTAGGGAGAAAATTTGTGTGGCCAAAGCCCAATTAGAGTTGAAGCTGGCCATGTCTGTGAGAGACAATAAAAAGGCTTTTTTTAGATATGTGAACAGAAAAAGGAGGACCAAAGAAAACATAGGTCCGCTACTTGATGGGGAAGGTCTCCTCACAGACAATAACATAGGCAAAACAGAGACGTTTAACGCCTTCTTCGCCTCTGTCTTCAACACTGATGATGGGCTTCGGGACCCTGGGTGCCCTGAGCTGGAGGACCATGACGATTGGAATGACAAACTCCCAACCGCCCCTGAACGTGTGCGGGATTTGCTGCTCCACCTGGATCCATACAAGTCCATGGGTCCGGATGGGATTCATCCCAGGGTGCTTAGAGAGCTGGCTGACGTCATCGCGGGACCTCTCTCAATTATTTTTCAACGGTCTTGGGAATCTGGAGAGGTCCCAGTAGACTGGAAGCTGGCAAATGTTGTGCCAATTTTCAAGAAGGGCAAGAAAGAAGACCCTGGTAACTACAGGCCTGTCAGTCTCACATCAGTGCCTGGTTAAATTATGGAGAAAATTATCCTGGGAGTTATTGAAGCGCACCTGGGGGACAATGCAGTCATTGGTCCCAGCCAGCATGGGTTCATGAGGGGTAGGTCCTGTTTGACCAACTTGATTTCCTTTTATGATAAGATCACCCATCTAGTCGATCAAGGGAAACCAGCTGATGTAATCTTTTTGGACTTCAGCAAAGCTTTTGACACAGTTTCCCATAGGATCCTACTGGACAAAATGTCCAGCATACAGCTAAAAAAAAAACATCATACGACGGGTGAGCAATTGGCTGACGGGTAGAGTAAATGCCTGTGGTAAATGGGGCCACATCAGGCTGGCAGACAGTCACCAGTGGGGGTCCCCCAAGGCTCCATTTTAGGGCCAGCCCTCTTCAATGTTTTTATAAACAATTTGGATGTAGGACTAGAAGGTGTTTTGAGCAAATTTGCCGATGACACTAAACTGGGAGGAGTTGAGGACTCTGTTGAGGGTGGAAAGGCCTTGCAGAATGATCTGGACAGATTGGAGAGCTGAGCGATCACCAACCACATGAAGTTTAACAAGAGCAAGTGCCGGGTCCTGCACCTGGGACAGGGCAACCCTGGCTATACGTACAGACTGGGCGACGAGACTCTGGAGAGCAGCCCTGCAGAGAGGGATCTGGGGGTTGTGGTTGACAGCAAGTTGAATATGAGCCAGCAGAGTGCCCTGGCAGCCAGGAGGGCCAACCGTATCCTGGGGTGCATCAAGCACAGCATTGCTAGTCGGTCGAGGGAAGTGATTGTCCCGCTCCACTCTGCGCTGGTGCAGCCTCACCTCAAGTACTGTGTGCAGTTCTGGGCACCACAGTACAAAAAGGACATTAAACTGTTGGAGAGTGTCCAGAGGAGGGCGATGAAGATGGTGAAGGGCCTAGAGGGGAAGACGTATGAGGAGCGGCTGAGGTCACTTGGCCTGTTCAGCCTGGAAAAGAGGAGGCTGAGGGGAGACCTCATCGTGTTCTACAGCTTCCTCACGAGGGGGAGTGGAGGGGAAGGCGCCAATCTATTCTCTTTAGCCACCAGTGATAGGACCCGTGGGAATGGTGTCAAGCTGAGGCAGGGGAGGTTTAGGCTAGACATCAGGAAGAGGTTCTTCACTGAAAGGGTTGTCGCACACTGGAACAGGCTCCCCAGGGAAGTAGTCACTGCACCAGGCCTGTCTGAATTTAAGAAGCGTTTGGACTGTGCACTTAGTCACATGGTCTAAACTTTTGAGTAGACCTGTGTGGTGCCAGGAGTTGGACTCGATGATCCTTATGGGTCCCTTCCAACTCAGGATATTCTATGATTCTAGATTATGAAGAGTTCCCTCTGTGAATAACAAGATGTGAAGAATAACAAGAAGGGGTTCTACAGGTATGTTGGACGCAAAAGAAAGACCAAGGAGAATGTAGCGCCTCTGACAAATGAAGACAGAGAACTCGTAATGACAGATGTGGAGAAGGCAGAGGTACTTAACAACTTCTTTGCCTTGGTCTTCACTGGTGGTCAGGCTTCCCACATCTCTCGAGTCCCTGAATCTCTAGACCGGGGCTGGGGGAGCGGAGTCCCTCCCACCGCAAGTGAAGAGCAAATTCAGGACCTCCTGATGCAACTTTACAAGTTTATGGGGCCTGATGACATGCATCCCAGGGTCCTGAAGGCATTCGCTGATGTAGTTGCCAAGCCACTCTCCATCATATTTGAAAAATCATGGCAGTCAGACGAAGTCCCCAGTGACTGGAAAAAGGGAAACATCATTCCCATTTTAAAAAACAGTAGAAAGGAAGATCCGGGGAACTACAGACTGGTGAGCCTCACCTCTGTGCCTGGCAAGATCATGGAACAAATTCTCCTGGAGGCAATGTCAAGGCACAAGCAGGACAAGGAGGTGATCCACAGAATCACAGAATCATCTAGGTTGGAAGAGACCTCCAAGGTCACCGAGTCCAACCTCCGACCTAACACTAACAAGTCCTCCACTAAACCATATCACTAAGCTCTACATCTAAACGTCTCTTAAAGACCTCCAGGGATGGTGACTCAACCACTTCCCTGGGCAGCCCATTCCAATGCCTAACAACCCTTTCGGTAAAGAAGTTTTTCCTAATATCCAACCTAAACCTCCCCTGGTGCAACTTTAGCCCATTCCCCCTCGTCCTATCACTGGGCACGTGGGAGGATAGACCAATCCCCACCTCACTACAACCTCCTTTAAGGTACCTGTAGAGAGCGATAAGGTCGCCCCTGAGCTTCCTCTTCTCCAGGCTGAACAATCCCAGCTCCCTCAGCCGCTCCTCGTAAGACTTGTTCTCCAGACCCCTCACCAGCTTCGTTGCCTTTCTCTGGTCTCGCTCGAGCACCTCCATGTCCTTCTTGTAGTGAGGGGCCCAAAACTGAACACAGTACTCGAGTTGCGGCCTCACCAGAGCCGAGTACAGGGGGACAATCACTCCCCTAGACCTGCTGGCCACACTGCTTCTTATACAAGCCAGGATGCTGTTGGCCTTCTTGGCCACCTGAGCACACTGCTGGCTCATATTCAGCCGACTATCAACCAGTACTCCCAGGTCCTTCTCCGCCAGGCAGCTTTCCAACCACTCATCTCCCAGCCTGTAGCTCTGCTTGGGGTTGTTGCGCCCCAGGTGCAGGACCCGGCACTTGGCCTTGTTGAACTTCATACAGTTGGCCTCAGCCCATCGGTCCAGCCTATTCAGATCCTCCTGCAGAGCCTTCCTACCCTCGAGCAGATTGACACATGCACCTAACTTGGTGTCATCTACAAACTTACTGAGGGTGCACTCGATCCCCTCATCCAGATCATCGATAAAGATATTAAAGAGAACTGGCCCTAATACTGAGCCCTGGGGGACGCCACTAGTGACCGGCCTCCAACTGGATTTGACTCCATTCACCACGACTCTTTGGGCCCGGCTACCCAGCCAGTTTTTAACCCAACGAGGCGTACGCCAGTCCAAGCCATGAGCAGCCAGTTTCTTGAGGAGAATGCTGTGGGAAACGGTGTCAAAAGCCTTACTGAAATCAAGGTAGACCACATCCACGGCCTTTCCCTCATCCACTAAGCGTGTCACTTTGTCATAGAAAGAGATCAGGTTCGTCAAGCAGGACCTGCCTTTCATAAACCCATGCTGACTGGGCCTGATCGCCTGGTTGCCCTGCAAGTGCCGCGTGATGACACTCAAGATAATCTGCTCCATGAGCTTCCCCGGCACCGAAGTCAGACTGACAGGCCTATAGTTTCCCGGGTATATCCTCCGACCCTTCTCGTAGATGGGCGTCATGTTTGCTAGCCGCCAGTCGACTGGGACCTCCCCTGGTAGCCAGGACTACTGATAAATGATGGAAAGCGGCTTGGCCAGCTCTTCCGCCAGTTCTCTCAGTACCCTCGGGTGGATCCCATCCGGCCCCATCGACTTGTGTACATCTAAGTGCTGTAGCAGTTTGCCAACCATTGCCGCATGGATTATGAGGACCACATTCTGCTCCCCATCCCCTTCCACCAGCTCAGGGTACCGGGTATCCAGAGAACAACCGGTCTTGCCACTAAAGACTGAGGCAAAGAAGGCATTAAGCACCTCAGCCTTTTCCTCATCTCTTGTCACTAAGTTTCCCTCCTCATCCAGTAAAGGATGGAGATTCTCCTTAGTCCTCCTTTTCGTGTTTATGTATTTATAAAAACATTTTCTGTTATCTTTAACAGCAGTAGCCAGATTTTGCTCCAGATGAGCTTTGACCTTTCTAATTTTGTCCCTGCACAGCCTCGCAACATCCTTATAGTCCTCCTGAGTAGCCCGCCCTCTTTTCCAAAGGTCATAAACCCTCTCTTTTTTCCTAAGCACTAGCCACAACTCTCTGTTCAGCCAGGCTGGTCTTCTTCCGCGCCGGCTTGTCTTTGGGCACGTGGGGACAGACCGCTCCTGAGCCTTTAAGATTTCCTTCTTGAAGAGTGCCCAGCCTTCCTGGACTCCTCTGCCCTTCAGAACCGCCTCCCAAGGGACTCTGCCAACCACTGTCCTGAACAGCTCAAAGTCAGCCTTCCGGAAGTCCAAGACAGCAGTTTTACTGATCCCCCTCCTGACTTCGCCAAGAATAGAGAACTCTACCATTTTGTGGTCACTCTGCCCAAGACAGCTCCCGACCACCACATCTCCCACCAGTCCTTCTCTGTTTGTGAACAGAAGGTCTAGTGGGGCACCTCCCCTGGCTCACTAACCAGCTGCGTCAGGAAGCTGTCTTTCACGCTCTCCAGGAACCTCCTAGACTGCTTCCTCTGAGCTGTATGGTATTTCCAGGATATGTCTGGGAAGTTGAAGTCCCCCATGAGAACAAATGTTGGCGATTGTGCAACTTCTGCCAGCTGCCTGTAGAACTCCTCATCCGTCTCCTCATCCTGGTTTGGCGGTCTATAACAGACCCCCACCAGGATGCTTGCCTTGTTGGCCTTCCCGCCTATCCTAACCCATAGGGACTCAACCTTATCATTCCCAGCCTCAAGTTCCTCAACATCTAAACACACTCTAATATAGAGAGCCACACCACCACCCCTTCTGTGCTGCCTGTCCCTTCTGAAGAGCCTATAGCCAGACATTGCAGCACTCCAGTCATGGGAGTGGTCCCACCGCGTTTCAGTGATGGCAACCAAGTCATAGCTTGCCTGCTGCACAATGGCTTCCAGCTCCTCTTGTTTGTTGCCCATGCTGCGTGCACTAGCGTAGATGCACTTCAGTTGGGCCATTGCCTTCTCCCCAGGCCCTGACATTGTTCCCCCTGGCACACCTCTAACAAGCCTTATTTCATCCCTGTCCCCCTTCTTACCTAGTTTAAAGCCCTCTCAATGAGCCCTGCCAGCTCCTGGGCTAGGATCCGTTTTCCCCTTAGAGATAGGTGGGACCCGTCTGCAGCTATCAGGCTGGGTGCCAAGTAAAGCACCCCGTGGTCAAAAAACACAAAATTTCTGTGTTGGCACCAGCCTCTGAGCCACGCATTTATCAGGTGGGCTTTCTGTGTCCTCTCTGTACCCCTCCCTGCCACTGTAAGGATGGAGGAAAACATCACCCGTACTCCTGCTCCATCTACTAATCGTCCCAGTCCCCTAAAGTCCCATTTGATAGCCTTCAGGCTTCTCTCAGCAATTTCATCGCTGCCAGCCTGGACTATCAATAGAGGATAGTAATCAGAGGGGCGAACCAGGTTAGGAAGGTTTCTGGCAATGTCCCTGACCCTGGCCCCAGGGAGGCAGCAGACTTCCCTACGGGTAGGGTCAGGCCGACATATAGGGCCCTCTGTTCCCCTGAGAAGGGAGTCGCCTACAACGATTACCCTTCTTTCTTTCTTAGTGGAGGCACTCTTGAGGCGTGGAGTTGACTTCCTTGCGCTAGGTATCCTCCTGGGTTGACTTTCTACCTCATCTTCACCCACCAGTCTCTCAAGCTCCAGGGCCTCAAACCTGTTGTGTAAGGGCACCTGGGAAGGCGAGGCCAGTGGGAGGGGGGGTTGCCTGCGACGCCAAGTGGGGACCTGTTTCTATTCCTCTTTATCTCCTAGGTCCCCTCTCTCTGTCCGACAGCAACAGGGCAGAGGGTCCACCACTGTTTGGGGTGTTTCACCCCGGTGCCTTTCCTTCATGCCTAGCAGGGAGTTGCTCCACCAGTCTATCTCCTGCTCACACTCCCTGATGGTCCTTAATCTCTCCACCTCCTCCTTGAGCTCTGCCACCAGGCTGACCAGGTCATCCACCTGCTCACACCTCACACACATGGTGTCTCTGCCACCCTCAGATGGCAGCAACAGGCTCAGGCACTCCCTGCATCCAGAGACCTGAAATGCTGCATTTTTGAGCAGGCAGTCAGTCTGGGTCGCCATAGACTTTCTAGAAAGAGCTTTCTGCCTAGTGGAGACCATGTCGGTTTAGTTAGGTAGACAGCCGGTAGATGAGCTGTTCTTCTGAGCGGGGAGGGATGCTCTGCCCTCTCCGAGTGCGCCCTGCCCGCGCGAAGTGCCACGCAAACTGCCGCGCCACGCCCTGACTGACATGCCACGCCCTGTTTGCCCGTCCTAGTCGCTGCGCTCCCTAGGGGCTGCCTTTGAACGCCAGGGGAGGGGGCGCTGCTGGCTCCGCCTATGCCTCGTCAGCCTCCCTCGCAAGGGCTGCCGGGTCCTGGCGGCTCCCTCGGCTGCCTCGAGTGGCCTCGATGCCGGAAAAAAAGCCGGGACAACTCGCATGGATTCACCAAGGGTAAATCATACCTGACCAATTTGGTGGCCTTCTATGATGGAGTGACTGCATCAGTTGACAAGGGAAGACTGACTGATGTCATCTCCTTGGACTTCTGTAAGGCCTTTGACATGGTCCTACACAGAAACAGAATCACAGAATTGCAGAATGAGTGGGGTTGGAAGGGATGTTTGAAGATCATCTAGTCCAACCCCCTGCCGAGCAGGATCACCTAGAGAACATTGCGCAGGATCACATCCAGGCTGGTTTTGAATATGTCCAGAGAAGGAGACGCCACAGTCTCTCTGGGCAACCTGTTCCAGTGCTCTGTCACCCTCACAGTAAAGAAATGCCCCCTCATATTGAGCTGGAACCTCCTGTGCTTCAGTTTGTGCCCGTTGCCTCTCATCCTGTCGCTGGGCACAACTGAAAAGAGACTGGCTCCATCCTCTCGACACCCTCCCCTCAGATATTTATATACATTAATGAGGTCATATACAACATCCTAATCTCTAAATTGGAAAGATATGGATTTGAAGGGTGAACCATCCGGTGGATAAGGAGTTGGCTTGATAGCTGCACCTGGAGAGTAGTGGTCAATGGTTCTATGTCCAGGCGGAGGCTGGTGACGAGTGGTGTCCCTCAGGGGTCTGTTTTGGGACCGGTGCTTTTCAATATCTTCATCAGTGACATAGACAATGGGATTGAGCACACCCTCAGCAAGTTTGCAGATGACACCAAGCTGAGTGGTGCGGTTGATACCAAAGAAGGAAGGGATGCCATCCAAAGGTGAAGGGATGAAAGACACGGACTCCTGATGGCTCTTGAACAGGAGACCGTTTCTTTCATCCCTTCAAATGGTGACCCCGACGTGATAGGGGAGGAGCAGCACTGTATGAGCGTCCGAAGGGAACCCAGCCGAACGAGTCAAGCTCGCAGCTGGACTGCAGCTTCAACCCCGGGACATCACCTGAAGGACAGGTGAGCGGCTGGTCATTGATCATGGGAGCTAGCCTTTTGGCAGAGGAAGAGGCTATAGTGAAACTACTAACGCAACTCCTAATAGACAGGGGAGTAAAATCTGATCCGTTTAAGATAAAGCTATTATTGAAATTTTTGCGAAAACAAGGGTTCCCCTCAATGGCTCCCGCAGTATTTGATGTAAAAACTTGGGACCAAGCGGGGGAAAAAATATGGGAAGCAGCGTCCCGTGGGGATACTGAGGTGATGCTGCTGAGGTGATGACTACATGGCGGCTGGTGACAGAGACTTTAAGATCGTGGCAGGCAGAAAAGGAAGTACAGAACGTCGCTGCCCAGGCAATAACAGCAGCCGAACCGAGATCAGAGCCTGCAAGGTCACCAGAGCGGTGCAATTTGATAGACCTGGGGGATAACAAGAAAGAGGGTCACGGACCGCCGCCGCAGAGCCCCTCCCCGCTGACCCCCTTGGCTCCCGCCTTGCCTACCCCCAATAACGCCTCCCTGGGGGCCCAAGCTTTCGACCCGCGGGAACGATGGGAGCCGGTGCGCCGGGAAGCGCTAAAGGACGGGGACCCGGTAGGAATGGCTTTCCCGGTGCAGGTGCGACCCAACGGTCCAAATGAATATAATGCCTTCCACTGGGACCTAATTAAAGAATTAAGAAAGACTGTGACTATGCTAACGCAGGGTCCAGCGCCACCTGCACCCCTGCTGTCACCTCCGAGCACCCGCCCACCTGCCCCGCCGCCGGCTGCTGTGTTTCTCAGGTTTGAGCGCCCGCCCGCCCGCACGCACCGGGCGCTGCCATGTTCCGCCTGCTGCTGCGCCCGGGCCCGCCGTCCCGCGGGCCTCCGCTCGCCGCCGCCCGCTGCCTCCGCCGCTGCTGCCCCCCCGCCATCCCCCCCACCCCCCACCCCCGGGCCGGCCCCCCTCAGCCCGCCGGCCCCTCTGCTGGCGCTGTGGGTGCATCCTCTGAAAAGGCAGCCACAGATCTCAGCGGTGAAAGCGAGAAACTCAATAAATCCCAGCAGCTGAAAAAAGTTTTAAAAGAATGTGGTGCTGTAGGGGTTTCATTCCACGTTGGAATTTCATTAGTATCTCTAGGAATCTTCTACCTGGCTGTGTCAAGTGGTGTGGATATGACTGCAGTTCTCTTCAAACTTGGTTTCAGTGAATCATCGCTGCAATCTAAAAGGGCTGCTGGTACAGGCACATTTCTGTTGGCATATGCTATTCACAAATTGTTTGCTGCAGTATGAATAATTTGTGTGCCAGCGATACAGATGGCAATGTTTAACAACAGGAAAACATTCCATTGTTCCTTATCCAGCTAAATTAGACGGCTAAGTACCTAAACATGCTTTCTCACAAACCACCGTGTCCCCTGCTCACCACCTTTGGGTTTTTCCAACTAGAACAAGAGTTGCTGTTGTAACATCACAATTTGCGTGAATAACAATCTGTGTAGCTCAAAAGATTACACTGTTTCTCTCTCCTGGGGTAGAATATTTGCATTGTGCCAAATGCTAGTAGATATTTTCATATATTTTCTATGCTCTGTGATACCTTAATATATGCAGATTTTCAGACTTGTGTCCTCTTGTGTTAGAGATAAAAACCATAAATGATGGAGAAATTACATTGTGAATATGTCTTAGGCTGTTAAATATTTGTTTTTCAGATTTTTTTTAAATGTATGTATTTAAGTAAATTTGTTAGCATATTTTTGACAATTTATGTTCATAAATGTTTTGAAGTAATTGTTTCAGGGAAGGTATCTGTGCTGCACTCTCAATAAAAATGTGTTAAATAAAAAAAGAGGAAAAAAAGAAAAAAAAGAAAAAAGACAAAAAAAGGAAAAAAAAGAAAGAAAAAAAGAAAAAAAAGAAAAAAAGAAAAACCTAGTACCTTTGAATATTGTATCGGACTTGCAATATGCTGTAAGTGTCGCTCAGCACATTGAGGGGGCACATTTGAGACATATTCCAAAGGAAAACTTGTTTCTAAAATTTAAGGAGCTGTTATTTTTGGTAGAGCAGTGAGTGCACCTGTATTGTATTATTCATAAGCAGAGCCACACCATGTTACCTGGTTATTTTTGCAGAGGGTAACACACACGCTGACCAGCTAACTAATATGACCCTGACTGCCCCGGTGCCTAAGGTGCTGGAGCAAGCACGGTTATCCCATGCCTTTTTCCATCAATCCGCCAAAGTCTTGGCGAAACAATTCACTACATCGATCACTGACGCCAGATTGATTGTCCAAACATGTCCTGACTGTCAACATGTTTCGACCCCGTCTTTAATGGTAAACCATGGAGGTCTACGGTCCTTACAGTTATGGCAGACCGACGTAATGCATATTCCAGAATTTGGTCGCTTGAAAAATGTTCACGTATCGGTAGACACTTTCTCTCATGCTATTTGGGCGACAGTTGCGGTGGGTGAAGCTAGTCGCCATGTCCAGGCTCACTTCCGTGTTGCTTTCGTGGCGCTAGGCATCCCAAAAGAAATAAAACCCGACAGTAGCCCCGCCTATGGTAGTTACTCCCTTCAAACCTTTTTTCAAACTTGGGGTATCCGACACATCACAGGCGTTCCTCATTCCCCCACGGGTCAGGCCATTGTTGAGCGCACACATGGCACTTGGGGTCGAGGGTATGCTTGTGTCTCCACAGGTCACGGACCAAGATGAGTACCAGCAAGGGGGGTAAGGCCATGGTTGGCCTCCTCCTCACAATCGCCGCGGTCATCGGTTATTGCCAGCCCTGGGTCTCCATCCAACCACGCCGCAACATCTGGGTCACCCTCGCCAACCTGACAGGACAAGAAGCGATGTGCCTGTCCCGGGCTAGTGCTAACGACCCGTTTACGACATGTCTGGTGGGGAACCCGGCAGATAACTAAGACTGGACTCTCTACTTAACGCAAGCGCCCCTAGAGCCACAGGAACTAGATATCCTGGGATGTGTAACAGCAACAGCATGTGTAAGGTTTAATTGCTCGGACAAAAAACCAAATCATGAAACAAATGGTCAACGCCACACTTGCTCCTTATTGCAGTGCATCTCTTTGCTGTAATTATACAAAACTATAATAGCATCCTTCCTTGCGCCAGGAGCCGCTCTGCTCGGCTGTGGGATCGACTGTGGAACGGACGCCCCTAGGTGCACCCCGAGCATTTTTCCTCGGAGGGGTCTTCACTCTCAGCCGCTCACCACGGGAGTAGACAAGGACCTCCTGAAGCCGCGGACAAATTATTTTAAGTGATATTTTCTTGTGGTATGAATGAGAAGTGCAAGAGGCCTCTTTGCGTGATTGTGTGATTGTGCTGTGCGAGTGAGATGCAGCATCGCTGCGAAGCAACATCCCTAGCGCTTAGTGGCTTGTTGACTGATGTAGATTCTAGTAGGCACGCTACTTTACAATCGGAATTCTGCATGTGATTTTCACCCTGTTGCTTAATGTACCTTGCTTACTGCAGTGTCTGCGGTGATTGATAGAAAATCTATAGAAAGCTTTTGGTTGATTGAAAATAAAAAAGGGGGGATTGTGGGAAAGGAATTCGCAGGTGGCTTTGCGCTGTTTCACACATCCCTGAATTAGAGATAATGAGGAAACAAGTGGTAGAACCAAAAACTTGAGCAAGGTCAAGATAAAGTAAATTGGCTACAGTGTTAAAGATGAGCTTTGGGCAGTGGCCAATTGCTGGCTGGCTCAAGGCGCGTGTCTGAGGGTCTCTAACCAATTGCATGACAGATTCGGGCACGTGGACAGCACGTGGGGCTACGGGGAAAGTATATGTAGTAGTGAAAAAGGGCAATAAAGGTCTCCTGTTCAAGAGCCATCAGGAGTCCATGTCTTGCATCCCTTCAGTAGACAGAGGTTGCTGGTGGTGAGCAGTCAAGAACCGTCAACATTAATATTACCTATATCCATGCAGATGTTACATTGGCTGTTACAGTCCTCATTCTTTTTCCAACTCTGGGGTATCTGCCATGTCGCTGGCATCCCCCACTTGCCCACTGGGCAAGCGATTGTCGAGCGAGCGCATAGGTCACTGAAAGCTATGCTAGATAAGCAGAAAGGGGGAGTAGGTGGCCTGTCCCCTCAAGAAAGGCTAGCCAAAGCAACCTATGTACTAAATTTTCTAAATTGATGGACGGATGAAGATGGGCCTCTGATTTTTAAGCACTTCCTTTCTATGCACGAGGACTGACCAGAGATAAAAGGGAAGGCCATGGTATTAGTTAAAAACCTAGAAACTAATAAGTGGGAAGGGCTGTATCAGTTAATAACCTGGGGTCGAGGGTATGCTTGTGTTTCTACAGATCGAGGTCCAAGATGGGTGCCTGCAATATTTACGCGGCCTGCATCATCGGCTGGAGCTACCTGAACGTCACTGTAGCCTTCTGGGTTCCACCGCAGCCGAAGGAGAACATACGGGTAACCTTAGTGGATAAAACAGGTCAGGACACTATGTGCCTCTCCTTATCCACCCCCAGGAACCCCTTCTCTACGTGCCTAGTTGGAGTTCCAGTGGAAACCTGGCTGGCACCCGATTCGATGACGGTGTCTCTGTGCAGCACCACAAACTCTTGTATGGACAATGGGGATGAGTGGGGTGCTTACTTGCCCCTGCTACCACATGAACCGTAGGTGCTTGAACTTTTAGGTTCAATCAAAAATGGACAGTTGTTTGTATTTTAATTACACTGGTAAAAATCAATTTATAGCACAAAATGTTAATTCCTCTCTATCAATATATAGAAATAGCACAGCCTGGTGCAGCTATATCAGCCCGAACATCTCCCGCTCCACCAATGTGCCCTTAGTGCTCCCCTCGGGGATCTTCTTTATCTGCAGAGATTGCACATGAGGAGGAATACACTCACATATAAGGGGAGGACCTTGTAGCTTGGGAAGGCTCACGTTGTTGACACCGAATACATCCATGGTTCTGAATTACAGAAAATACCATCGGCGCAGTAGACAATCAACCCACGCCTTTCAGGCGGAATGCAGGGATGATGTAGAATTCTGTAGTAGCAAAGAGATAATTCTGGCCTCTATATTTGCACCAGGAGTATCAGCATCGAAAGCTTTAGCCACACTGAATAAGTTAGGCTGTTGGCTTGCTAAGCAGTTTACAGCAGAAAGATATTTCAGTTTAGGTTTCTTGACTGACTCCACCTGGAGCACACAAGCCTTGATTAAATTGATATTTTAGCATGTAAATTGCTTTTGTCAGGCCTGTAGTTAAGTGCTATTCATTAACGTAGAGACGAGTCCCAAAGTCCTCTCTCATCATGTTTCAGGCTGAAGCTATCTCAGACCAGTAGTAATTTTGTACCTAGACCAGGATTTGGCACTGATTAGGGTTATTTTAAAGTATTTTAAAGGTCAGAGTCTACTCTAACTGGCAGTCTTTTATTGACCATCTGATTATTCTTTTACTCTTTTGTTTAAGGCACCAAGTCAATGCCATGTACCTCTGCCACAGTAGCTGAAGCAGAGGAACATACCATACTAATAAATAATAATGTCTGAGTTACAGATTCATAATGTTTGAGGAGAAAACAAAATCTACAGACAGAAAAAATCTTCTCTGTAGTTTCAAGTAAGATGTAATAAATGCTCATTTTTTTCACTTGCAAAGCTCACCATATATGACAAGGTATCAAGTTGTTGGCTATAGAAAATAGAGTATAGTGAAGCTTAAGCTTGTTTTTGTAGTTCTGAAAGGAACTAAGTTTCAGGAAAAATAAATCTGACAGTTTCCTAGGCACCAATAAAAGTTATTTCAATAATGCATTGAAAAATGACTGCTGCTTTCAGAGGTAGTTTTGATTTGTGCTTTTCGTTTCTTTGCTTCGTAGAATTAAGAGAGGCAGCAGTATCAAAACTAAGGTGACAACTGATGTTCACTTGGGCAGTTTATTAATCACATTCTTGGAAACTCAGAGAATTCTCAGAAACTTCAAAGTGTTTTCAAAGTGTTTGGGTTTTGGTCCAAATCAAAACAAGCAAACAAAAATTGTGTGTGGGGGGAGTATTTCCAGTGAACTGGAAATTTGAAATTCTCCTTTTTGGTCACTTCAGCAGTAGGATTGTTAGAAAAACGAAGTATAAAGCACAACTGGGGGAATCTCCTACTACAATCAGCTATTGCAGCAGCCTCTTCCCTGAGAGGGGACTGAAAAAAGGCTTGATAAAAGCAAAGTGAAAGCCGAGAAGCCAAGCAATAAGGTAACTAACTACCAATATATCTAGGGAAAGCACTAGGGAGAAGGCAAGTAACTTCAGGTAAAGAACAGTTTTTGATACACAAATAAGTGGATTTTTGCAGGCCATGAATATCTAAGTTAAAATGCACAACCATTAGAGAAGCTGAGTTCTGAAGCCCCCAAACTCAACCCTATGATGCTTAAGACAGTTTGAGAAATTTAGATATGTTCAGATGACACAGTAGCTGGAAATAGTGGACTTAGCCCTGCACCTTAACTGCAGGGGGTATGTTAAAGAACATCATCCTTCCCTCTCTTCCCATGTGAGTAAGCAGTTGGGAGTCAATGGTGTCTACTTGCAACTTATGTCACCCAGCTGTCAGAATGTATGTAGCATACATATCTCATCTGATGGGTTGGAAACTATGTCTGTGTTTCACTCTTCAGCAGTTACTCAAAATTTTCTTTCCATCTCTATTTTTGTCTGATGGGCAAGAGGTGGGGAGAGGATATTTCCAGGGCAGCTGACCTAAACTGACCAAAGGGATATTCCATACCATATGATAACACACTTGGCAATAAAAGCTGGGGAAGGGGAAGAAGAAGGCGGGGCTCTCATTATGAAAACATCTGTCCTCCCAAACAACTGCTACATGTATTGAGACCCTGCTCCCCAGGACATGTCCGAACATTGTTTGCTGACGGGAAGTAGAGAATAATTGTTTTCACTTTGCTTCTGTGCAGGTTTTGCTTTTTTTTGTTTGTTTGTTTTGTTTTGTTGTTCTTTTCCTTTAATTAAACTGCCCTCATCTCAACCTCTGAGCTTTTTAATTTTTTTATTTTATTTTCCCTCCTCATATTTTCTCCCCCTGTTCCTTTGAGGAGGGGGAGTGAAAGAGTGGTGTGGTGGAGTTTATCTAGTCATCAGTGTGAAACCACCACAGTATGCAAGTAGCTCAAGTCTCTTAACATTACAGGGCCTTATTCTTGGCTGTGTAAAATGACTTATGGGATTATTTCTGTACAAGCTATTCCTAGATGTGGCCTGTGTCAGAGGCTTTGGTTGGCTGAATATCGAAATGTTGCGTTAAAGGTTAAAGTAATTGGGATTGATGCCCAATTAGTTGTTATAAGTCCAGTCATGTTCAGGGTACTGAACTATCATGATTATGGATGCACAAATAACGTAATACACTCTAAGTCTAGTCATGTTCCATGAACTACTACAGCCACACATAAAAAGTTTGGTTGTGTTCAATGAGAACTACCACAGCTAGATTAATGAGTAGTGCAATTTATTAAAGAAACAGGTACACAGGTTCTTTGGACTGCCGGTGATAAATTCACTGTCTGCAAAGCACATACAAATATCAAAAGTAAGAGTAAGTACCGCTGGAACCCAGGGTAGTGAACAGGACCTTTCCTCAACTTCGACCTTTCTAACTTTCTCTCCCTCTCTCTCTTTCTTTCATAGAATAGATTCATAGATTCATAGAATCATTAAGGTTGGAAAAGACCTCCAAGATCATCTGGTCCAACCATCCCCCTACCACCAATGTCATCCACTAAACCACGTCCCTAAGCACCACATCCAACCTTCCCTTAAATACCCCCAGGGATGGTGACTCCACCATCTCCCTGGGCAACCCGTTCCAATGCCTGACTACTCTTTCTGAGAAGAAATTTCTCCTAATTTCCAAACTAAACCTCCCCTGGCACAACTTGAGGCCATTCCTTCTAGTCCTATCACTGGTTATCTGAGAGAAGAGGCTGACCCCCAGCTCCCCACAACTTCCTTTCAGGTGGTTGTAGAGAGCAATAAGGTCTCCCCTGAGCCTCCTCTTCTCCAGACTAAACAACCCCAGGTCTCTCAGCCACTCTTTATAGGACTTGTGTTCCAGACCCTTCACCAGCTTTGTAGCCCTTCTCTGGACACGCTCCAGGGCCTCAATGTCTTCCTTGTACTCAGGGGCCTAAAACTGAACACAGTACTTGAGGTGCAGCCTCACCAGAGTCTACGTAGACTACATCAACAGCCTTTCCCTCATCCACCAGGCAGAATACCTGTCCAAATATCGATGTGTCTAAAAATACATTGATGACAACATTGTGTGAGGCGACACAGTTTTGAGAAAGGAATAAAAATAGTCTAAATCCTTCTGAAAGCTGGTTTTGCCATAAAACAAAGTAAGGTCAAAGGACCTGCACAGGAAATCCAGTTATTGGGGGTAAAATGGCCGGACGGACGTCATCACATCCCAATGGATGTGATCAACAAAGTAACTGCTATGTCTCCGCCAACTAGCAAAAAGGAAACACAGGCTTTCCTAGGCCTTGTGGGGTTCTGGAGAATGCATGTTTAAGGCTACAGTCAACTTGCAAGTCCTCTATATCGAGTGACTCGAAAGAGGAACTATTTTTTGAGTGGGGCCCCCAGCAACAACAAACCTTTGAACAAATGAAACAAGAAATAGCTTGTGCAGTAGCCCTTGGGCCTGTCTGTACAGGACCAACTATGCAAAATGTACTTTACACTGCAGCTGGGGAGCATGGCCTTACCTGGAGCCTCTGGCAGAAAACCCCAAGAGAAACTCGAGGTCGACCTCTGGGGTTCTGGAGACGAGGCTATCGAGGATGAGAAGCCAATTACACTCCAACTGAAAAGGAGATACTAACAGCCTATGAGGGGGTTTGAGCCACTTCAGAAGTTGTTGGTACAGAAGCACAGTTCCTCCTGGCACCATGGTTACCTGTGTTACATTGGATGTTCAAATAGAGAATCTCCACTACACATCATGTAACCGACGCTACATGGAGTAAGCGGGTAGCGTTAATTACGCAGCAGTCTCAAATAGGGAAACCCAACTACCCAGGAATCCTGGAAGAGACCACGGACTGGCCAGAAGGCAGAGATTTTGGAGTATCTACTGAAGAAGTAACTAATGCTGAAGAGACACCACCATATAAAGAGTTGCCAGAAGACAGAAAGTAGTTATGTGTTGTTCACTGATGGATCTTGCTGTATGATTGGAAACCATCAGAATTGGAAGCTGGCGTTTGGAGTTTCACAAGACAAGTTGTGGAAGCCACAGAATGGAAAGGTGAGTTGAGTCAGTTTGCAGAAGTGAAAGCCATCCAACTGGCCTTAAAAACTACCAGAAGAGAAAAGTGGCCAGTACTGTATCTCTACACTGACTCCTGGATGGTGGCAAATACTTTGTGGGGATGATTACAGCAATGGAAGCAGAGCAACTGGCAGCGCAGAGGTAAACCTATATGGGCTGCTGCACTGTGGTAAGATATTGCTGCCCAGATAGAGAACCTTGTTATAAAAGTACATCATGTAGATGCTCACATGATGCTTACAGTCGTGCCACTGAAGTACATCAGAATAATGAACAGGTGGACCAGGCTTCAAAAATTGAAGTGGCTCAGGTAGACCTGGACTGGGGATGTAAGGGTGAGCTGTTTGTAGCTCGATGGGCCCATGAAACATCAGGATATTTGGGGAGGGATTCCACATAGAGATGGGCTCGTGATCAAGGGGTGAACCTGACCATTGAGGCCATCATCCATGAGTGTGAAACCTGTGCTGCGATCAAGAGAACCATGAGGGTAAAGTCTCCCTGGGATAGGGGGAGGTGGCTAGGATTTCGATATGGTGAGGCCTGTCAAATTGACTATATCGGACCACTCCCACAAACCCGCCAAGGCAAACGTTACATACTCACCACCGTGGAAGCAACTACTGCATGGCTGGAAAGATACCCAGCAAACCATGCCACTGCCTGAAACACCATCTTGGGCCTGGAAAGGCAAGTGCTGTGGCGCCATGGTACACCAGAGAGAATTGAATCCGACAATAGGAGTCACTTCTGAAGCAATCTTGTGACCTCCTGGGCCAAGAGGCATGGCATTGAATGGGTGTATCACATCCCCTATCACCCACAAGCCTCTGGAAAGTTTGAGATGTATAATAGACTGTTCTTTTCAGTAGCGTATATCTTGTTCAGAATCTAATCTATTTTTAAGTTAACTATATTGTGTTGCAGCTCCAGTTTCCTCCTCATATCACAACTACAAAAGACACACACCTGATTATCTTCCTGTTTGTGGTTAAATCAGAAATAAGAATGAAGCAATTAAAAAGTTGTAGCCCACTGCTTGTACTGGATCCCGTTTTATAAATCCTTCTAACCTTTAAGCAGGTGTTTGCTGATAGGAAGAACTGAAATTACTCTCTCTGGGTAAATAGGTACTTAAATCTGAAAACTTAAATCTGAAAGCTATAGCATAGACTTGCTTGCTGACACTTGTGCTGAAAATGCAGTTGGGAATAGAATCAATGTAAGGAGAACTGTTAAGTTTTATTTCAATTTTATTTAATATATGCTATTTTAAATAATGAGATTAGACTGTAATTGAGATGTTTTGTGGCTCTGAATGGTAAAAATGAGTCGTACTGAAAATTATTCAGACAGCTTGAAATGTTTAAATGGGAATGCAGTGTCTTTCATCACCACCACATCTCAGTCTAGCATTACTGGAGTTGCTACTTGCTGTGTTAATTCAGGATGTTAGCTTTTTTAATAATTATAAGGAATTTACAAACAAGACAGGTTGCATGACTTCTCTGAGAAGTCATTTTGAAAATTGCCAATAAGTGGCAGTGGTACTTTTACTAAATTTATGAAAATAACTGCTGAAACTTATTCTAATATATAGAGAAATCAGAGATACCCCACAAATATTTTGGAGCCAAATTCTCCACATATGGTCAAGCTTTGTTTTTCTTCCTGTGAGCTGTTTCACTGTCTCCTGGTGTTGGTATACTTGCACTGCACAGAGCAACACCATGCAAAGGTATAAACTTGGGGGCCCTATAGCCATTTTTATAGAGGTGTTATTTTTTGTAGTGCTGTGCAAGATGGCAGTGCAGCTCCCAGAGAACACTTGGGTGTCTTCACCGCCCTGGCTGTATTCTTCATAGGACAGTTCAGTCTACAACTTCCTCACGAGGGGGAGTGGAGGGGAAGGCGCCGACCTATTCTCCTTAGCCACCAGTGATAGGACCCACGGGAACGGTGTCAAGCTGAGGCGGGGGAAGTTTAGGCTGGACATCAGGAAGAGGTTCTTCACCGAGAGGGTGGTCGCACACTGGAACAGGCTCCCCAGGGAAGTAGTCACTGCACCAAGCCTGTCTGAATTTAAGAAGCGTTTGGACTGTGCACTTAGTCACATGGTCTAAAATTTTGAGTAGACCTGTGTGGTGCCAGGAGTTGGACTCGATGATCCTTATGGGTCCCTTCCAACTCGGGATATTCTATGATTCTATGACTTGTGTTCCAGACCCTTCACCAGCTTCATAGCCCTTCTCTGGACACACTCCAGGGCCTCGATGTCCTTCTTGTAGTGAGGGGCCCAAAACTGAACTCAGTACTCGATGTGTGGCCTCACCAGAGCAGAGTACAGGGGGACGATCACCTCCCTGGTCCTGCTGGCTACACTATTCCTGATATGGCATATAGCAACCACAGCAGTGATCACATGCGGTACTAAATAGCAACTAACATCATACAATTCAGATCACTGGCTATTCTTACCCAACATTAAATCCCCTTGAGGTACACATTGGACTTCCCCATTCCTCCGCATTACCCATCAAGTACACCCAGGTACTTGAGCAAAAACAATCCCATGGGTGAATTTTTCTTTGCCTGAGGCAGGAACCCAGACTCTCTTCCCCAAAATGCTCTTTATGTGCACTACAGGAACTTCATCTCCTTCTATAGTATGTAGAAGGAACCTGAAGGTGCACAGGTTCATGGGACCTGATGAGATCATAGAATGGTTTGGGTTGGAAGGGACCTTAAAGATCATTTAGTTCCAACCCCCCTGCCATGGGCTAGGATGCCACCCATTAGATCCGGTTCCCCAGGGCCTCGTCCAACCTGGTTTGGAACACCTTCAGGGATGGGGCATCCACAACATCTCTGGGCAACATGTTCTAGTGCCTCACCACTCCCTGAGTGAAGAATTTCCTTCTAACCTTTAGTCTAAATCTCCCCTCTTTTACTTTAAAATCATTCCCCCTTGTCCTGTCATTGTCTGACCAAGCAAAAAGTTGTTTGTCATCTTTTTTATAAGCCCCCTTCAGGTACCGAAAAGCTGGACAATAAGGTCACCCCAGAGCATTCTCTTCTTCAGGCTGAACATCCCCAGCTCTCTGAGCCTTTCTTCATAGGAGAGGTGCTCCAGCTCTCTGACCATCTTTGTGGCCCTTCTTTGGACCCACTCTAACAGGACAACAACCTTCTTGTGCTGGGGGTCCCAGACCTGGATGCAGCACTCAAAGTGGGGCCTCACAAGGGTAGAGTAGAGGGGGACAATCACCTCCCTCGACCTGCTGACCACACCTCTTTTGATGCAGCCCAGGATGCAGTTGGCCTTCCAGACGTCAAGTGCACACTGCTGACTCATGTCAAGCTTTTCATCCACCAGAACCCCCAAGTCCTTCTCTGCAGGGCTGCTCTCAATAAATTCTTCTCCCAGTCTGTTGCACTCGTGTCCGGGATTGCCCAGACCCAGGTGCAGCTCCTTGCACTTGGACTTGTTGAACCTCATTAGGTTCACATGGGCACATTTTTCTAGCTTGTCAAGGTCCCTTTGGATGGCATCCCTTCCTTCTGTTGTATTGACTGCATCACTCAGTTTAGTGTCATCTGCAAACTTGCTGAGGGTGCACTCAATCCCACCGTCTATGTCATTGATAAAGCTATTAAACAGTACCAGTTCCAGGACAGACCCCTGAGGGACACCACTCATCACCGGCCTCCACCTGGACATAGAGCCATTGACCACCACTCTCTGGCTGCGACCTTCAAGCCAATTCCTTATCCACTGAATGGTCCACCCTTCTAATCCATCTCTCTCTAATTTGGAGATCAGGACATCATGTGGGACCGTCTCAAATGCCTTGCAAAAGTCCAGGTAGATGACAGTGGTCTTCCCTTGTCAACTGATGCAGTCACTCCTTCATAGAAGGCCACCAGATTGGTCAGGAGTCTCCTGGATAGCCGACAGCCTGCTGTGTAGCTTTTCCAGCAGACATCCAGGTGGTTGAAGTCCCCCATCAGGATGAGAGCGTGCGAGCATGATGCTTCTTGTAGTTGAAGCAAGAACGCCTCATCAACGGGCTCCCCTTGATCAGGCAGCCTATAGTAGACCCCGACCACAAGATGTCCTTTATTGGTATGGTCCTTAAATTTCATCCACAAGCTAGCTCTCAACCTGTCTGTGGCTGTTTCTCAGAGGCACCTCTTCTCAATCAATCCCTTCCCTCACATAGAGGGCAACACCCCTGCCCCTCCTTCCCTGCCTATCTCTTCTGAAGAGCTTGTAGCCCTCTATCCCAGTGTTCCAGTTGTGTGATCTGTCCCACCACGACGCCATGATAGCAGTGAGGTCATATTTGTCTAATTGGACCATGGTTTCAAACTCCTCCTGCATATTTCCCATGCTGCATGCATTGGTGTAAAGGCACTTCAGCTGGGCTATCGGTCACATCTCTTTTCCAGAAGAACCCTTCCTGATTGCTTTGGGACAGTTCACAAGTATTTCCCTGTTGTTTCCTAAAGTGACAACGTTCTCAGGTTTGCTTCCTTCACTCAGAGGTACATCCCCTTCTCCCACTGCATATAGTTTAAGCCCTCCTGATAAGCCCAGCCAGCTTGCTGCCCAGAACACTTTTGCCTCACCTGGTCAGCCTCACCCCATCCAGTATCAGCATGCCCAGTCTCTCAAAGTACGCACAAGATCGTAGAACCCAAAACCTTGAGCATGGCACTAGCCACACAGCCAATCATTCAGTTGGTCCATTTGTCTCCTTCTTCTTGGGTCCCAGTCACCAACTGGGAGGACAGAGAAGAACACTACTTGAGCTCTTGATCCCTTCAACATCTTTTCAAGGGACATAAAGTCCCTTTTGATATTTCGGAGTCTCCTTGTTGCAGCCTCGTTTGATCCTACTTGAAGAAGTAGGAAGGGGTGATAGTCTTTGGGACCCACCAGGCTTGGTAGCCTCTTCGTAATATCGTGGATGCGGCCCCAGGCAGGCAGAAAACCTCTCTGGAGAGATTATCTGGAGATACTGAGAGAGACTGAGCCAACTTTGGTTGGCCTTCCTGAGATCTTTACTAGTTCTCCCAGAGTCTTCTCTCTCTTGCCCTAGAACATCATATCTGTTGCGCAGAGGCACTTCAGGGGAAAGGGGGAGACACCTCCTCCGGCTCTGATCAGAGACAAGGGTCCACTCTCCCTTGCATCCTGTGAGATGCATCTAAGGGTCCTGAGGGATCTGGTGGATGAAGTTGCTAAACCAGTATTCATCATATTTGAGAAGTCATGGCAGTCCGGTGAAGTTCCCACTGACTGGAAGAGGGGAAACAGAACCCCTATTTTTAAAAAGGGAAAAAGGAAGACCTGGGAAACTACAGGCCAATCAGTCTCACCTCTGTCTCAGGCAAGATCATGGAGCAGATCCTCCTGGAAACTATGCTAAGGCACATAGAAAATAAGGAGGCAACTGGTGACAGCCAACGTGGCTTCACTAAGGGCAGATTGGGCCTGACAAATCTGGTGGCCTTCTACAATGGGGTTACAGCATTGGTGAGTAGGGGAAGAGCAACTGACATCATCTACCTGGACTTGTGCAAAGCATTTGACTCTGTCCCGCACGATATCCTTGTCTCTAAATTGGAGAGACATGGATTTGATGGATGGACCACTCAGTGGATAAGGAATTGGCTGGATAGTCACACTCAAAGTGTTGCAGCCAATGTCCAAGTGGAGATCAGTGATGACTGGCGTTCCTCAGGGGACCGTATTGGGACAGGTGCTGTTCAAAATCTTTGTTGGCGACATGGACAGTGGGACTGAGTGAACCATCTCCAAGTATGACGATGACACCAAGCTGTGTGGTACAGTCAACACTTTTGGGCCCCTCACTACAAGAAAGACATCAAGACCCTGGAGCGTGTCCAGAGAAGGGCTACAAAGCTGATGAAGGATCTGGAACACAAGTCTTATGCAGAGTGGCTGAGGGAACTGGGATCGTTTAGTCTGGAGAAGAGGAGGCTCAGGGGAGACTTTATTGCTTTCTACAACTACCTGAAAGGAAGTTATGGTGAGCTGGGGGTCACCCTCTTCTCAGAATCACAGAATCACAGAATGGCCAAGATTGGAAGGGACCTCTGAAGACCATCTAGTTGTACTGGGTCTGGCTGGGATGTTAACTTTCCCTGCAGCAGCCCATACAGTACTGTGCTCTGCACTCGTAGCTAGAACAGCAATGGTATCACACCAGTGTTGTGTCTGCTGCTGAGCAGTGCTGGCACAGCATCAGGACTCTCTCTAACCCCCCTACGGGTGGGCAAAGATGTGAGAAAAGAAACATCACCAGGGCAGCTGACCTAAACCAACCAAAGGGATATTCCATACCATATGATGTCACACTCAGCAATAAAAGGTGGAAAAAGGAAGAAGAGGGGAGGGGTGGGCTCTCGTTGCGAAAACGTCTGTCCTCCTCCCAAACACTGGCTACGTGCGTTGAGGCCCTGCTTCAAGGACGTGGTCAAGCATCGCTCATTTGTGGGAAGTAGAGAGTAATTTCTTTCCTCTGCACTTCCACATAGCCTTTACTTGTTTTGTTGTGTTTTTTTTCCTTCTCCCCTCCCTTTTCCCCTTTCCCTTTTTTCCCCCTTTAGTTAAATTGTTAATTGTTTAAATTGTTTAGTTAAATTGTTTAATTAATAATAATCTTTCCTTAATAATTATTTCTTTTTTTTCCTTTAATTAAATCATCCTTATCTCAACCCGTGAGTTGTTCTTTCCTTTACTTCTTCCCCTCCTCATCTAAGGAGGGGGAGTGAGAGAGCGGTTGTGGTGTTCAGCTGCCTAGCACGGTAAAACCACCACACTTCCTCACGAGGGGGAGTAGAGGGGCAGGCGCCGACCTATTCTCCTTAATCACCAGTGATAGGACCCGAGGCAGTGGTGTCAAGCTGAGGCAGGGGAGGTTTAGGCTGGACATCAGGAAGAGGTTCTTCACTGAGCGGGTGGTTGCACACTGGAACAGGCTCCCCAGGGAAGTAGTCACTGCACCAAGCCTGTCTGAATTTAAAAAGTGATTGGACTGTGCACTTAGCCACATGGTCTAAAATTTTGAGTAGACCTGTGTGGTGCCAGGAGTTGGACTTGATAATCCTTATGGGTCCCTTCCAACTCGGGATATTCTATGATTCTATGATCTGTCTCTAAGGCATCTATGCCGAAAGCCCACCAGAGCCCTTTTGGGTCCGTGAAATATCCTCTTCTAAGATAGTCTATGCCAAGGATGCACGGAGCATCCGGGCCAGTCACAATACGGTGCTTTTGCCACTCATTCCCGGTTAGACTCACTTCAGCCTCCAATACAGTTAACTGCTGGGATCCCCCCGTCACCCCATAAATACAGATGGGCTCTGGCCCTTTATAGCTTGATGGCATTACAGTACAGTGTGCACCGGTGTCTACTAAAGCCTTATATTTCTGTGCGTCAGACGTGCCAGGCCATCGAATCAACAGACCAATAAACTCGATTGTCCCTTTCCTCCCCCTGGCTGGAGGCAGGGCCCCTCTAGTCCTGGTCAGAATCTTCGTTTCTGTGTCTAAAGGACTGCCTGCTGGAAGTTGGAGCAGCAAACTTTTCAGAGAACCCCTTTCTCCCGATTGTTTTCTTTTGCAACTCACGTACTCGTGCCTCTAGGGTCGTGGTAGATTTTCCATCCCATTTTCTCATGTCCTCTCCATGGTCACATAGGTAAAACCACAGGGTGGCGCAGGGTGCGTACCCACCATATCGTCTTCCTTGCACGGATGAACGTTTACCCCTAATAGCCGAGACACTGGTTTGTACAGGTGGGGAAGAAAATAAACTCTCTTTAAGTTGGTGGACCTTTTCAGAAAGTTTCTCCAAAGTATTCTCTTTTAGTTGATGGACGCTTTCAGAAAGGTTCTCCACAGCCGAGACGCAGGCCTGTAGGGAAGAGGAGAGACTTTCTTCGTACTGCCGGAGTTGTTTAGCCACTTCATCCACTGTGGGTTCGTCACCATCTTTCCAGGTTATTATTGCCAATGAGCTGGCCCATGATGATGGTGCAGTCCGTATAAACTTCCGCCACATGGGTCGAGTACACTGGACTTCATCTGGATCTGTGGATATTTGTGCGTCTTCTAGGTCCCTATAAATCACCTCCCGTACGGCTAATTCCCTCAGGTACTGAATTCCCTTCTCCATGGTGGTCCACTTGCCTGGTAGACATACAAGTTCTTCCTTGAAGGGATACCTTTCCTTCACAGCTGACAGGAGACGCCTCCAGAGGCTGTAGCCTGGTGCTCCATCTCCAATTGCTTTGTCAATGCCTGCATCTCTAGCAAGGGATCCCAGCCACCTGGCTTCCCTGCCCTCTAATTCCACACAATTGGCTCCGGTGTCCCAGCACCGGAGCAGCCAGGTGACAAGCTGCTCACCTATGCAGCGACCAAAATCTTTTCGCACATCTCGTAGCTCACGCTGGTATAGGTTTCAGGTAATTACTGTTGTTTTTTCGAAATTTTCATCTTCATCCTCCTGCTCCTCTGATGGCCCAGCCTCGTCTTCTCTATACCTAGACCTAGCAGAAGACTCTCTGCGTTCTAAACGACCTGAGTCTCCATACCATTTTTTCACCTTGTCTACAGGGGCAACTTGCACTGCTACAGCTCGTTTCTCTGACCCAGCCACAGGGCCTGCCACAGGGGTTGGAATACACGCTGGGCCCATCACAGGGGTTGGAGCGGCTGCAGGAGCCAGAGCGGCTGCGGGAGCTGGAACGGCTGCGGGAGCTGGAGTGGCTGCAGGAGCTGGAGCGGCTGCAGGGTCCATCGTAGGGGTTGGAGTGTCTGTTGGGCTTGTCACTAGGTCAATAGTAGCATTAATTGCAGTTCGATAGACATAGGCCAGACCCCAGCAGGCTACAGTGGTTCGTGTCTCTTTGGAACTGCCAGAGTCATGACACCCTTTTTTCAAGCATTCTACCAGTTTTTTAGGATTTTGTAGTTGTTCAGGGGTGAATTTTCAAAGCACTGGAGGTGCCCACTGCTCTAGATGCCTGCCCATATCCTCCCATACTCCCTGCTACTCATAACTATCCCGTCTCAGGACAGATCTCTGGATAGCATTCCTAAGTAGATGTTTAACCTTAAACAAAACCTGAAGCGCATTCAGGAGACATAACAACAAGAACATGCTGGTCTGAGTATCCCAAGGATATTCAACATCTTGGAGAGTTACCGTAACTATCTCGGAGGATAAGAGGATGGTGAAGGAGAAAGGGAGAGTGAACAGGTAGGAAAAAATATCTTCCCCTGTCCCCTCCACAGATTGACTCCCTGATGAAAAAAGGCAATAGGTGTAATTGCTAATAGTTTCTGAGATATGGTTTCCGAAGTATAGAGTCGACGACAGTGCTGAGTACAAATACCAGGTTAGAGTCATGACCAGAAATCTCATCATGTCATAAGCCATCGTTACACCACACAGTACCATAACAATCTTAAACCAGGGCCTGGAAAGGATAAACAGCGTGACAGGGAGCACATACAGAAAGTAACGTGCTATAAAACTCAATTTGGGAAACAGGCACAGCAGACTTGAGATTAAGGCAATCAACATTGTGACTAGCAACTATAAAGCAGGTCCAATACTTATACCAATTTTAGTTTAACACACTCTGGTCAAATCTGTCGATATCTCAACCCTTCGGGCCCCACGTTGGGTGCCAAAAGGACTGTTGTGGTTTAGCCCGGCTGGCAGCTAAACACCACACAGCCGTTCGCTCACCCTCCCCCCTCCCTCTCCGGGATGGGGGAGAGAAACGGGAAAGTGAAGTCTGTGAGTTGAGATAAAGACAGTTTATTAAGACAGGAAAATAATAACAATAATAATAATAATAATAATAATAATGATAATGATAATAGTACTACTACTAATAATGTGTACGAAACAAGTGATGCACAATGCAATTGCTCACCACCCGCTGACCGATGCCCAGCCTATCCCCGAGCAGCCGGCCCCCCCACCCTGGCTAGCCACCCCTATATATTGTTTAGCATGATGTCAGATGGTATGGAATACCCCTTTGGCCAGTTTGGGTCAGCTGTCCTGGGTCTGTCCCCTCCCAGCTCCTGCTACACCCCCAGCCTGCCCGCTGGCAGGACAGAGCGAGAAGCTGAAAAGTCCTTGGCTTGGTGTAAGCACTGCTCTACAACAATTAAAACATCAGCATGTTATCAGCGCTCTTCTCATCCTAATCCAAAACACAGCAACCTACCAGCTACTAGGAGGAAAATTAACTCTATCCTAACTGGAACCAGGACACCATTCAGGCCGGAGTTGATCCTTTCCAGGTCCGAATCAGGACCCAATTTCCCACGAGTCCTGAGAGATGACAAAGAAGAGGACAACCCCAGAATACAGTTCTTAAGAAAACTCTCTTGTTTCGAATTGTGGTATCTCATCCCTTCTGCCCAGATAGGGTAATCCGAACAGCATCTCATACGGTGAAATTCCTATATCCTTTCTTGGTGCTGTTTGAACCTGTAGGAGTGCTAAAGGTAAGCATTTTACCCAAGGAAGTTGGGTTTCTAACACTAATTTAGTTAATTGCTTCTTTAATGTCTGGTTCATTCACTTTACCTTCCCAGAAGAGGAGGGGTGCCAGGGGGTGTAAAAATCCCACTCGATCTCTAAGGCCTGCATTAACCCTTGCAGTACTTGTGAAGGGAAATGACTTCCTTGATCTGAATCAATGTTTTCAGCTATCCCATATCTAGGGACTATTTGCTCCAGTGATACCTTAGCCACCGTGTTTGCAGTGGCAGATACCGAGGGGAAAGCTTACACCCATCCAGTCAGATGGTCAATTAGGACAAACAAGTACTTAAGTCTCCCTGCTTTAGGTAACTCAGTAAAGTCTACCTGTATACTTTGGAAAGGTCGAATCCCTGACTCCTGTCCCCCTCTAGGTGGGTTACGGATGACCTTTTAATTTACCTTTTGACATATGGTACATCCTCTGCATATTTGCTTCACTAAAGTGTATATTCCTACACAGACATACTTTCTTAGCACAACAGCACACATTGCTTGCACCTCCCAATGACTCTCTCGATGTAAAACAGCTAATATTTGCCTCAATAGTGCTTTATTCAGCGTTTCTCTCCCATCAGGGAGTATCCATTTTCCCTCAGACTTCGTGGCTCCTGATTCCTTAAAAAAATCTCTCTTAAAACTTTTTAGTTCTTTCTTAGTTTTCAACAATTCCCTGAATCCTCTCTGGATTTATTCCCCGTTTTCCCTCAGACATTAGATGCCTTAAATACCTGACTTCTCTTTCTACATATTGTAATTTATTTTTCAATGCTCCCAAGCCCTGCTTTCCCAGAAAGTTGAATAGCTTGTTAGTAGCTTCCTTCACAACTGTTTTCTCCTGTCCTGACAATAAACGATCATCCACATTTTGTAACAGTAATACCTCCTGGGGAGGTTGGAATTGCTCCAAAATCTGTTCTAGAACTTGCCCAAATAAATTGGTGGCCCTGTAAACCCCTGAGGTAAAACTGTCCATATGTATTGTTGCTTCCGCCCCATCTCAGGGTCTTTCCAGTCAGAGGTGAATATATCTTTGCTCTCAGGGCCTGAGAGCACTCCATTAATAACACTGTTATTCCAGCCTAACAATTTACTATTTGAATGCCCAATTTCATCATCAAATCCCTTCCCAACAAGTTAGTCCCTGCCTTGGGTACATACAATAATTGCCCAGTGATCATTCTATCCCTAGTCTCAGCTTGGTGTCCCCCAAAAAGTGGCACTGTTATCCCAGGCCCTTCTACCCCCATCACTTTTTAGGGTTTCATTAGTTAATTTAATCCCTGATACTTTACAGGCTAGTAATGACCTAGCTGCCCCAGTGTATTGGGTTCAATGGCAAGGTTCAAGGTGGGGGGCTGCAGTGGCAGCCTCCGCAAGAAAAATCCAGAAGCCTCCCCGTGGCAGATAAGGGACAATTTCAGCCGGCCCCAAAGGGGCCCACCGCTGCCCAGAGCCAAGCCATGAGCAACACAGTCTGTTCCTCTGTGAGAGCACATCCACGAAAACAAACAAACAAACAAAAACCTGCTGCTCAACAGCAGTTGGGAGAGCGAGGAGCAAGAAACCTCCCCGCAGACACCAAAGTCAGCGCAGAAGGAGGGGGAGGAGGCGCTCCAGCCTCCAGAGCTGAAGCCCCCCTGGGGTCTGTGGAGAGGCCCCTGGTGGAGCAGGCTGCCCCCCCCCACCCCCCCACCCATCCCTCCCCGATACTTGGGAATCTGACCAAACACCACAGCAAATATACCAAAACTTCTAGACTGTTACTTAGATAATGCCTACATCCTCTTTCCCTGCTCATATAACTTCAAACAGCTCTGTCAAACACTACGTACCACACCTTTAACACCTTCAAGAACCCTTTAAACACTTCTTTTTATAATAAGCAGCTTCTTTTTATAATAAGCAGCAATTGACTAAGTTCTGGAAACTCAGCTTCCCCAAACGAAGTGCTTACCTTTGGCACTTCTCCGAATTCAAATTGCACCAAGAAAAGATGTGGGAGTTTCACTATATGATATTTTATTTGGATTGCTGTACATGGACAAAGGGAATGAATTACCTCAATTTGAAACAAAAGATGCTTTTCTTAAGAACTGTCGTCCTCTTTGTCATCTCTCAGGACCTGTGGATCATTAGCTCAAACCCCAGTCTTGGAAGCCCTGATCCATCCATTCCGAGCAGGAGATTGGGATCTGATGCGAACATGGAGAGAATTGAAACTGCAACCTGAGTGGGACGGACTGTTCCAAGTGCTCCTGACTACTGAGATGACAGGAAGAACGGCTGAGAAAGGGTGGACTCATACCTGGGTAAAAGCATCAGTTAACCCTGATACCAGAGAGACTGCATTAACAAAGACTTTTAAGGTTAAAACTGTTAAAACTATCTATTGTAAACCTTTAACTTCTCCTTAGAAGAATTCTTAATGAATTAATGAGTAAAAGGGATTGAATTACACAGAACTGGAGTGTTTCCAGGGAACACTCCCTGGAAGTGGGAGAAGGGGGGGTATTTAATCCCCACCAGAAGAATCCTTATTAGTTTGTGATTTTTATTGTTTTTCTTAATTATTTCTTAATTATTATAGGGGTGTATATATACATAGAAATGATGTATTTTAAGTTTATCTTAGTAATACCTGTTCTCAATGGATTAGTGATAGGATGGAGGGAAAAATCAGCATTTCCAATGAATCCAGAACATCTCTCGAGTTCTGTCTCGAAATAATTGTTGGATTTGCACCCAGATGCCTAGAAAGACTGAAAAGGCCTTGTCCCTGATTGCTATTTCCGGCAGCAACTGTGTCTGGATTCTCTAGATTTCTAAAAATGACAGATCATACTCAGTCCCGGGAAGGAACAGATTTTGAAGTTGAGCTCCCTACACACAATCCTGGCTACAATATACTGTGTTATCAAAGGTGCCTTTTAAACAACATTGATAGAAACTCAGGAAGCAATAGTACTGACCCTGGGTGTGGAAATATCCATGAAATAGGGAATAATCCATACTGTACTGAATATGGTAGCCACGGGAATGCTAATATACATAATGCACACCAGATACAACATGAGAATCCTGTAACCGGATGGCCTGTTCCGAATGGCAAGGAGTGGTACTGGCTATGTGGCAATAAAGCCAGGAAGGTGTTGCCCCTAGGATGGAAGGGAGCTTGCACCCTGGAGGCAATAATTCCAAATGTAACTATTATTGAAGACCCACAAAGCCAAAGCCCCTTGAGACCACACGCAGGATTAAGCAGACTTCAGATAATCCTCTAGTAAAATTCTCTAGCATTTCACAGTTTTGCAAGGTGGTTTTTACCTTGGTTAGGGGTGAGTGAATTAGAAAATGCTATTGTAAATATCTCAGCTATAATTGAAGAACTAGAAAATAAGTTTGATAAGTTTGCAAAAATAGTACTCTAGAATCGAATAGTATTAGATTTATTAATAACCTCATAAGGAGGAGCGTGCACTGTAATTAATACTAGTTGCTGTATATATGTAGATCAAATGGGACGAATTTGACTGATCTCAAAAATATCTGGGAGAAAAAAAAACACAACACAACAAGATCCTACATAGAGTAGCTCAAGATGACAATTCCTGGGGATTTAGAAACATTTGGGAGAAACTAACTTCATGGTTACCTGAATAGAATTGGTTCAAACAACTATTTGTTGGTATTGTAATAATAATGGCATTGTATATCTATCATCCCCTGTGACATCTGAAGAAGATTACACCTTAATGTTGGAAAAACTCAAGAGTGCGGTATGTGAAGAGGTACAAAAACAACAATAGGCGTAAGAAAAGAAGAGGGGGGAATTGTGAGAAACTAAGTTGTGTTTTTGCACTAGAGAGCTAACTTTCTGTATTCCAAGGTAGTTGTGTAGTCATAATAAGGAGAAATGCTAAGTAGATAAGTACACAGTAGAAGGCCTCACTGTTCCAAAATAAGGTAGAAGCTTGAGAAAAACAGGATGAGCAGTGTGAGAACAGTAAAACAAAGATCACAAGTTCTCAAAACATAAGAAAGGGAAAAAAAGGGAAAAAGGAGAAACTAAAGGGTTGAAAAAAAAAGAAAAATTGTGCATATATGGTATAGAGGAGCATCAAGTAGCTTGTGAACCTGTAGTACTCAGCCAATGAGGAAACGGGAGGTGATCAGGTGTCGGGTAATAGGGAATAAAAGGTTATGATTTGTTTACTATAATGCGCTCCTAATTGGCAGGACGCCCGCCATTGCAATCGCGAAGAATCGCTTCACAGAAGATCCTGTCTGAAGAAAATTATTTGAGATGTTTCTCACACTTTTAGTATCAGGGAAGGCGAAACTCTCAATATCTCTTCTACCTTGTTCTAATTCTTACCAGAGCCTAGAATATGCTCCTTCTCTAGGGACAGTGCTAATTGCAGTCCCTGTCTCCCTTCCTGGAGCGACTGCTGCTGCCACCGGTGCAATATTAGGATTATAGGGAGCATAACTTGGCTCCTTCTCCGAAAAAGGAATCTTATTGTTTACACATAAATTTAAAGCCTGAATTTTCATCAGGCCCGTATTTTAGCCAAAATACTGCTGTTTCCTTAATTGTTTTTTTGTCCAGACTGATACACAATATTTAACCATTTTTTTTCTTTTATCATCTCCTCTAATTTTGGGATTATTTTTCCAATTTCTTATAATTCTTCAGGAAGACCTGTCGGTAGGCACTCCCCCAGGGATATCTCCCTGTCCCCTGGAACCCATATTTTCCCATTTCTCCTAGCCCTTATCAGTGTGCTGCTACAGAAATTTCCCTCCTGCAGGGTACCACACACTAACGTTCCGATTCTGGAAAATGGGGGTGTACTGCCAAGCACTTTACCGTGCAAGGGATACCGCACACCAAATTTCCCGAGACTCTTCCTTTCTCTCTCTTATCTCACGCTTCATCCATCTCCGGCCGCGCCCCTTGCGGAGCTAGGGAACCGTGGATCAGGACTCCACACTCGCTTCGTACAAAAGTACGTCTCAATCACACGTCACACAGAGTCTCACCCGACCCCCAAGGCAATACTTAATATTTCTTACCTTGGTCTATGCACAGAGTTACCGGATCAGTTCTCAAACCCGGAGTGCCTACCTTCTTCCCTTCCCCACTACTTCATGGATCCTGCCTCTTTAATCAGTCTCGGGCCCTCTGTCAGCTCTCCGCAGAACCACCACCATCGATGCACAGGACCGCTGAAATCAGCGGGGCATGCCTTCCTGCTGCTGCGGCGGTGGGGCTCCCCGGTAGGTGACTGGATCCCAGACGAGCCCCCAGATTGTGAGAAACACTCTGTAGCCAGTAACATAGGCTCAGGCGAGGATCTCAGTGAAGTAGCAATTTTATTTGCGATTGCAATGGCAGGCGTCCCACAAGCAGGAGCGCACCTACTAGTCACACAGTACAGTTTATATACTTTATTTCTCGATGACCGGGACCCTCCCCTGTTTCCCCATTGACTGGGTAATCCAGGTTCACAACCTATCCGATGCTTCACAGACAATACATGGCCTTCAGTTGCCGGCCTATTAATTTTAAAATTTCTTTTGACTTTTTTACTGTTTGAAGTGGTAATGTTTCTTCGCTTATCTGACCTGACCTGACCTGACACCATGATTTTCACCTAATCGCTCTAAGGAGTCTGGTTGTCTGCATTTTACAAGGTTGTCTGTAAAGCTTTCTTATCACTGCAAGCATATCTCAATACCACATTCCTTCCCTCTAAACAATGTTACTTTGTGCAAAACCAACATTTTTATTCCCACATATATAAGAAGCAGAAGGGTAAGCTGGCCTCTCAAAATTGTGACAAGGTTATCTGGGTAATATTTGCAGCTGCTGGAGGGATATTAATTGGAGTGTTACTAATTGTATGTCTTATTTGTGGATGTCTGGGTATCTCATGTTGAAAGCTTTTGTGTAAGTGTATGTGTTTGAGACAAAGTATTGTTGTGAAGTGAGTTACTCCACAAGGAACGCGGTCTGCGACGATACAAACAAGTTTGGTTATTGTTTTAAGTGATATATTCTTGTGGTATGAATGAGAAGTGCAAGGGGCCTCTCTGTGTGATTGCGTGATTGTGCTGTGTGAGTGAGATGCAGCATCGCTGTGAAGCGAATGCGGAGTTCCGATCCACGGTTCTGTATTCTCCGTGAAGGCAACGGCCGGAGACAAACAAAGTGTGTGACAGACTGAAAGGAAGTGCTGTTTTATCCAAGTGTTGATTGGTGGTGCCCAATATACGGGCCCGACAGTGCATCTTGTAATCCTATTTTGTTCTTAAACGTTTTGAGTGTGTCAAGGAGGAAGGTGGGAGCATTATCTAAGTAACAGGTTAGAAGTTTCGGTATATTCGCTGTGGTGTTTGGTCAGTTTCCCAAGTATGGGAGGGGGGGGGGCTTATTGATTATCAAAGCGGTAGAACAGAGAGAGTCACTTCTTTGGTGGTTTGAGATTGAGCCCTGGGAACTTGGTAAGAAGGGGGACAGTGAATTTATTTAGGCCTCAATACATTTTTAAACTCCCATATTGATGGATATGTAGGAGTGATTCCTTGTTGTGTGTGGGCTTACTAACAAAGTGCATGAGAAAAATTAGCATTCGGCTTGAAATTCAGTCCTGTTGAAATGTAAATTTTGTGACAAAGGTGGTATTGTTTGTCTAGAAGACGGAGGGCTGAGTGCTTCTGGTGTTTTTCCGAAGTCCTGTGGATTTATGATTGGAACGGGGCTCATTAATAATCTGAAATAGTAAAGTTTGTATGTGGAAGGAAGAGTTTAATCCCAGAGAATTGAGACATTTGGGAAGAAGATTAGGAAAAGATAGTAAAAACCTGCAATAAAAAGTTTTGCGTGGAAATTGAAACAAGGGACAGTAACTAATAAGGAACAGAAATAAATAAATAAAAGGGAATGGGAAATCAAGGAAATGGGTAATATCCAAAACAAAGACGTTTTAAAGAAAGCTTCCTTGGGTGCATATTGGCACATTGGAAGGATATTGTTAGAAATGGAAGCACAGAAAGCAAGAGGACTTTCACTAAGTATTGCAATCAACGGTGGCCACTATATAAGCTAAATGGCCACTTTATGAGTCAATCGATCTTGCAATTAATGTTGTTTTTGAGGAGAGAAGGGAAATAGGATGAAATATTGTATACTGATATGTTGTTTCAGCATCGTGGAGGGAAAAGGTATGGAATTAAGTTATTAAAAAATTTTTCTTTGCAGAACTAAGAGATGCCTCGAGATCAACTCCCCTTGTCCTTATGGGGGATTTCAACTTGCCAGACGTCAACTGGGATCACCACACGGCCGACACGAGCAAGTCCAGGAGGTTCATAAAGCACCTAGATGATAGCTTCCTGGTGCAGGTGCTGAGGGAGCCAAGTAGGAAAGGTGCCCTCCTTGATCTGTTGCTGGAGAACAGAGAGGGTCTTGTGGGGGAATGGCAATTGGCGGCTGTCTCGGCCATAGTGACCATGAAGTGGTTGAGTTTAAAATTGTTGGTGACAGAAGGAAAACTGCCACCAAAACTTCAGCCCTGGATATGGGGAAAGCAGACTTCAGGCTGCTCAGGGAACTAGTTAGCAAGGTCCCCTGGGAAACTGCTTTTGAAGGCATTGGCGTCCATCAGTGCTGGTCAGTCTTTAAGCACTGCCTCCTAAAAGCACAGATCAGGCAATTCCAAAATATCGGAAGTCAGGCAGGCGGGGCAGAAGGCTGGCCTGGCTGACCAGGGATCTTCTTCTGGAGCTTAGGCAGAAAAAGAAAATCTACGGCTGCTGGAAGGAGGGTCAGGCGAATCCATACAAGTCCATGGGTCCGGATGGGATTCATCCCAGGGTGCTTAAAGAGCTGGCTGACGTCATCGCGGGACCTCTCTCAATTATTTTTCAACGGTCTTGGGAATCTGGAGAGGTCCCAGTAGACTGGAAGCTGGCAAATGTTGTGCCAATTTTCAAGAAGGGCAAGAAAGACGACCCTGGTAACTACAGGCCTGTCAGTCTCACATCAGTGCCTGGTTAAATTATGGAGAAAATTATCCTGGGAGTTATTGAAGCGCACCTGGGGGACAATGCAGTCATTGGTCCCAGCCAGCATGGGTTCATGAGGGGTAGGTCCTGTTTGACCAACTTGATTTCCTTTTATGATAAGATCACCCATCTAGTCGATCAAGGGAAACCAGCTGATGTAATCTTTTTGGACTTCAGCAAAGCTTTTGACACAGTTTCCCATAGGATCCTACTGGACAAAATGTCCAGCATACAGCTAAAAAAAAAAACATCATACGACGGGTGAGCAATTGGCTGACGGGTAGAGTAAATGCCTGTGGTAAATGGGGCCACATCAGGCTGGCAGACAGTCACCAGTGGGGGTCCCCCAAGGCTCCATTTTAGGGCCAGCCCTCTTCAATGTTTTTATAAACAATTTGGATGTAGGACTAGAAGGTGTTTTGAGCAAATTTGCCAATGACACTAAACTGGGAGGAGTTGAGGACTCTGTTGAGGGTGGAAAGGCCTTGCAGAATGATCTGGACAGATTGGAGAGCTGAGCGATCACCAACCACATGAAGTTTAACAAGAGCAAGTGCCGGGTCCTGCACCTGGGACAGGGCAACCCTGGCTATACGTACAGACTGGGCGACGAGACTCTGGAGAGCAGCCCTGCAGAGAGGGATCTGGGGGTTGTGGTTGACAGCAAGTTGAATATGAGCCAGCAGAGTGCCCTGGCAGCCAGGAGGGCCAACCGTATCCTGGGGTGCATCAAGCACAGCATTGCTAGTCGGTCGAGGGAAGTGATTGTCCCGCTCCACCCTGCTCTGGTCTGGCCTCACCTCAAGTACTATGTGCAGTTCTGGGCACCACAGTACAAAAAGGACATTAAACTGTTGGAGAGTGTCCAGAGGAGGGCGATGAAGATGGTGAAGGGCCTAGAGGGGAAGACATATGAGGAGCGGCTGAGGGCACTGGGCCTGTTCAGCCTGGAGAAGAGAAGGCTGAGGGGGGACCTTATCGCGGTCTACAACTTCCTCGCGAAGGGGGGTGGAGAGACAGGTGACCTATTCACTGTAAACACCAGTGATAGGACCCGTGGGAATGGTGTTAAGCTGAGGCGGGGAAAGTTTAGGCTGGACATCAGGAAGAGGTTCTTCACCGAGAGGGTGGTCGCACACTGGAACAGGCTCCCCAGGGAAGTAGTCACTGCACCAAGCCTGTCTGAATTTAAGAAACGATTGGACTGTGCACTTAGTCACATGGTCTAAACTTTGGGCAGACCTGTGCGGTGCCAAGAGTTGGACTAGATGATCCTTATGGGTCCCTTCCAACTCGGGATATTCTATGATTCTATGATAATGGAATCCTTTGATTTGTACTTTGACATCAAGGGTAGCTGAAGACAGAAGGTGACATTTAGAAATCTCCAAGGGTTTATTCCCCAGGGTGTTTACTTGTGGGTTTCTTGTTTGTCTTTCGCTTTCTCCAGCACAGCCCAAAAACTTCCACCAAGCACAGCGGGTGGGTAATTGAAAGAAAGAGCAAATCTAAATGAAACACCAAAACCAACACAGAGAAGGCTCATTTGCTAACCATGAAAAACGCATGTTTTTGAATAAAAACATACCTGAAATACTTTGACATTACAAAAGAAAACAGAGAACCTGACATCGGTGAACAGACCGGTAAGCTACCTATTACTTTAGGACTTTTTTCTATTCAAGTTTCTGGCATTTGTGAAAACGTTTCCTTCCCTGATCCTGGCATTGCCTCATCTTGCCCAGAGGCAAGGTATAAAATGATAAGGGAGAGAGGAAACTTCAGTATTGCTGGGCAAATGAGGAAAAAAAGGAGGAGGAGGAAGGAGGAGGAGGAAGGAGAAAAGAGAGAAGAAAAGAGAAAGAAAGAAAGAAAGAAAGAAAGAAAGAAAGAAAGAAAGAAAGAAAGAAAGAAGAAAGAAAAGGCAAATCAAGTAAAATCACAGTCAACTACATCACTCTTAAGAAAGAAAGAAAAAAAAACTTTTCTAAAGAGAGAATTGCCATTTCCAATAACTCTCCCCAAACTCCTCTTCCTTTCTACTGCCTCTCCAGCAGGACATTTTGTTCTCATAGATCTTCAGACTGGTGAAAGCTTACACTCAACTGCTCTGAGGATACTCTCACCTGCTCATATCAGTCTCCCAGTAATTTTGGAGCTCTGGTCCTCTCCTTTCTGAGAGCTTTTTCAATCTGTCTGAATCAGCAGTAGTTACAAAAATGGATGCTCCCATGATCTCTAACCTCAGAGTAAGTTCCTATACACACTGCTCACTATCTGCCACCCAAGCCCATGTAGAGAAAATGTATAATTCATAAACATAAAACAAAAATAAACCCAATATATATGTATTTTATTTTTAATTTAGTGCAGCTCTAATGAAGGCAAAAGCGTCCTTTCTACAGAGTCTGGACAATCTCAATTGGTTAAGGCTTCCTGGTGAATTTTACTTAAGCAAAGGCAAAGAAACACTTTAAGATCAATGGGAATTAGATGTCTACAGCCCTGGGGAGCTGGAGGCTAGCTGGGAGCTGTGCTGCTGCTCATGTGAATGGGTGCAGAGGCTTTCTGCAGCTTTAGGAAGTCTCTCTCCTGACTGCCTGAGGTCCTCAGAGGACATTGCATGAAACACACTGATAAACAAAATCAACGAAGAAATTACGCTTTGCTGAAGATCTTCCAAACCTGCTCTTTTTCATGTTTCTCTGAAGAAAATTCAATGTCCTAAAGTGTCCCGTTCTTCGGCCAAAGAGTCAGTCTAAGCCCCCACATGCAGAGGATGGAAGGAAGGCTGACCTGTCCATCAGCAGCAGCTCTATGCAGTTTCTAGCACTCTTAAATTAAGTCTGTCAATAGGAAACATCTAAATCATTAGAGAACAACGAAGCAGAAACAAGACGTGTGGCCTACATAACTGCCAGCTGACACAGAACAAACAGAAAAGCAAACTGCGTACTTGCTACTTGCTGCAAATATTTTGGTTTAGGTGATCACATCACTTCAAATTTTTAACTTCAACTCCCTGTAATCCAAGAGGTGTACACGAGGCTACAGCCACAAGGTAAAAATTTAGCAAAATTAACAGGTAAAAAATAACAAGCGCTAAAATTCATGGTATGCTTAGATTTTTTTTTTCTTTTCTTTTTTTTTTTTTTAAACTGCAAGGACAGACTTGAACAAGAAAATAGCACTAAGCAAACATGCAAAGCCACTTACATCCTTATTTATTTAAACAAGAAAGTAAATATTTTCTCTACTGAAGTCAACTGAAATTTTAAAATAAATATATAAAAGACAAAAACATAAACAGCACCAAGCCAACATCTTTTTAGCAACACAGAAACGAAGCAAATTGGGCAGGGTATAGAAGAACCGTCTAAACACTAAGCTCTCTGTAAATACAATATAGACTGAAACTACGTATACAGGATTCAAAAGAAAAATTCCCAATGTTAATGTTTAAGTAATACTAATTCACAATCTTCATCTCAGTGCATGCCACATTTTATGAAGGTTATAAATCTTCCACTTTATTGAGAAAAAGTAGGGTCTTGAAAACATACATACCACATGTATTAGCTCAGAGAAACTAGATTAATCTGCAGCCATAAAAAAAGCCAATTTTGCTAAGCCTGATTAAATATGTAGGTCATATTGTTTCTGCGGTAGAATTTGAAAAATGCACACCAACCATCTTTTGCTAAGTTTGAAGACTTAATCGCTATACTTTCAAAAGGGAGTTATGCTACAACATGACTCTATGGGAAAGCCAGAATGGAATCATTTTTATAAAAAACAATCAAAGTATAAGCTAATTAAACTGCAGCACACGTTAGTCAGCATCCCAAACTACCTGTATACATGCCGGGAGAAGGTTGTGACGTGCTACAAAGTTTTTACTACTGTTCATGTCAAACAACCTATGTTCTAGGAAGCGTATTAGTCATTACTTTCATGTTCCCAAAGACGAATGCAACAAAAATGTATACTACACTCACTCAAATACTACAGAGAGGATGACATTAACTCACTAGATCAACCACTCTGTGAGAATGGCTAATTCATTTTCTGCCTAAAATATTATCAGTGCTGTTTCATACAGTACAAACAGCAGAAACGCAACCCATCAAAAGCAGACCTGCCTTCTTGCCAACAGAAAGAGTACAATATAAAATCAGAATTTTGGACAAATTGTCAGTTCTGTTTCGTAATCTGCTATTTACGATGCTATGAAACATGGTACTGATGAACTACAGTAGAAAGAACACTACCTAAGCATTATGTGTATTACTTTTTTTTTTTTTTTTTAAAGTACCAAGACTATTATGAATGACTGATATGCATGCATCAAAGAAGGTTTGGGGTGGGTTTCTGCCACTGTGGCGGTGGTAGCACAGTTAAGCTGCTTAAGATACCGTTAAAGTCAGCACTGCAGACGCAGGCAATTGCACTGACTTTACTGTTTATACTAGAGCACTTAAAACTTAATTCCTTCTTTTTCAGACAGTTTCAATATCTTTACCCCTAGTCCAACTCTAAGCAGTCCTGCTTAAGAGTCCAACTCCTAAAAGTCCTAACTCTAGTCCTGCTCTAAGCAGAGTTAACACTGAATTCACACCAGACAAGGGTTTTGTTCAGTTGGATCTTGAAAGCCTCCAGGGACGGAAACTCTACAGTCCCTCTAGGCTCCTGTGACAGTGCTTGACTGAAAGTTTTTCCGTGTCATTTTCCATAGTCATTTCTTCAAGACTATGAAAAATTGTCATCTTCCATCAAGCTGGAACCTTTGACTTCAGTTTTTGACCATTCTCTCTCACCTTTCTGCCACAGACCTCTATAATAAACCTTGGTCTACTTTCTCAGCAGCCTTCCCCTAGGTATGGGAAAGCTCCTCTCAGGTCCTACAACGCTTTCTCTAGATTCCTGCAGTAGCTTTGCCTCAAAGCCTTCTCTTTTCAAAGCTAAAGAAGCACAGTTCCCTCAGCCCCTCCCCAAACACCAGGACCTCCAGCCCCCAACGTTGTGTCAGCCCTCCACTGAACTTGCTCCAGTTTATCAACACCTTTCTTACGTCTGAGGGCCCCAAACCTGGATGCAGATCTCCAGATGTGACCCAAGGAACGCCAAACAAAGCAGAAGTAGCACTTCCCTACATGTAGGGGCTATGCTCCTGCCTTACAACCCCGCATGCTGCTGGCCTCCTGGGCCGCCAAGGCACACAGCCAGCTCCTGCTCGGCTTCACTGGGGACCTTCCCCAATTTCTATGGCTTGTCAAAAAAAATGACAGCCACGGGTCTTGCAATGGCCCGAGTCAGCTCTCACACAGCAGACAGATAGTTTCACTGGGTCCCATGAATGTCTTTGCGTCAACTCTCAAGTTATCCATGACTTCACCCTTTTTTTTTTACTACTGGTAGTTTTCTTCCTCGATCCCTGCCGAACTTCCTAACCTAAGCAACAGTGTGACTTCTTAGCCTTCTAAAAATAGTTCATTCTTTCAAGCCTACTTTTCAGATACAAGTATCTAAAAAGCACTAAATTTACATCTCGCAGCACAGAGTGATGACAGGATTTTAAACTGCATCATTGTAAACAGCAGCTGGAGGGGGGGGTCGCAGGGTTAAAGGTGACATAACAACACAGAACAGAGAAAGATGAAAATTATTTAAATACTTCAGAAGAGATTATTTGTGATAATGCGTCACAGATGTAAGTTCCCATGCCCTGATGAGGCACTCTTGTCACCGTGCTGGCCAAATGCACACAAAAGGCTTATGAGAGGAGCATTAACTTTATGCATAGAAGTATTTATAGTGAAGGAAGACAAGGAAATGAAAACCAAACAAGTTCTGCAGATACTTGATAGACTGCAAATCAAACGATAAATACATGAGACTCTTACACAGAAAGGCAAAACTATCTCTGTACAGATGAAGTTGTGTTAAAAAGAACACAAGGATTTGTATATTAGAATCAGACGTGAGGAACTGATGACCCATAAGAAAAACGTTGTGAAAGAGCTGGGAGGAAGTGTTTATTGGGGACCGATGTTTGAGACAAAGAATGAAGGCATTAATCACCCAGATGTACCAATTCCTTGGAAGGCACATATCCACGGCAGCTTAAGAAATGATAAGAACGGTGCTTTTGAAACGTTCTGAGCTTTTATCCTTTGGACAGACACTTGTGATAATTCACAGGCTCTACACGGGATTACAGGAGATGCCTACTACATGAGCATTAGAGCAGACATCTGTATCTCTGCACCAGCTACAACCCTGCAGGCTGCACGAACCTGAAATCCCTGTCAGGAGAGATGCTGGGGCAGAGCAAGAGGGGGAAGAGGGGGGCGCTCGGGCAGTCTGCTGACGAGTTGTTGCGGCACTGCTCGCAGCATTGCAGCACCGCTCGTCTGAGCCTTCATCCTGTTTCGCAACAGGATCCTTCCAATCTGAGCCCCGCGTAAATTGCGGCATCTGGAGAAACCTATTTGTGGACCCAAGAGCACAATTAATGAGTTACAGAAACATGTCTCTACACAGCTTCACAGCAAATTTATTTATTCACTGCAGATCTAAGTGTATTTACTTTACCTAAAAGCCTGTTCTTTCCTAAACTTGCTGAAGGCCATTACCATTAAAAAGGTTGAGTCATTCAACAGTTATAAAGACCTGATGCACATTAAAGTTGTTAAATCCTGATTCTTTCTTCTGTACCTATAGTTTCATCCTCCACTTAAAAGCGTCAGATGTTTTAAAGGGCAATATTCTACTTCTTAGCCGTGCAAAATAAGGTGAAAGCATATGGTGGTGAGAAATACCTTGGCTTACAGGCTCAAAAACGTCCAACTGTTTTCTGTCCTCCCCAGATCAATTAGAAAGTCTGCTTTAAAATGGTCATGTAACTGTGGGGTCCAAAACCAAGATTTCAATACGTGAATAGATCTATAGGCAACTGTAAGTTTGAAGAGATTTGAACCACAGGTTTGAAGGAGACTGCTCTTTGGATGGGACCGACACAGTTCAGCAGGGTGTTACCAGTTAAGTGTTCAATTTTCCTCTTTGCAGTCACTCGTACCGATCCCGTCTTCACACTTGCGGAGAGAGAACTTAGCTCACTGAATTGCAAAGCTGGTAAAGCACTGCACAAATATACTGACACCAGTTAAAATGTGAAATATGGAGCAGCCGTACAAGAACAGAAGTCATGACTTATAATCAATGCTACATTATTTTATGCTGATGCTTGCTTACAGCCATAATACAATTTTAGTTTGTCAGATAAATCCTTGTAAGTTCATTACTCATTCATCTATTTAGATCATAGTTGACAGTTTTTTTCCAGAAAGAAAATTTCTGAAAAGGAAATAGTACGTGTTTTATCTGAATGAAGCAGTTAATGAGGCAAATAGCTTGCAACTGAAGATACAAGACAGGTTCAAGCAAGTCATTATCTTGAGTCACTTCGTTACTTCTTTTAAGGAACACTGTCCTATAAATATGTTCAATTCAAAACAAACTGCAAAAGCAAAACTGCAGTTTCTATAATTCTACTAGGACAACGGTAGTTTTTAGAATACTGTTAGAATTCCCTTATTTTTTTTTTAAAATGTCAAACCTTTTGTAGGACAATTTATTTCTACAGAGCAGATTTTTTAAAATGCAAAATCTATAAGGTTCACTTCTTCAGCGTACTTTGCATTAGACACCCAAATCCCAAAGAATCTTATAACCAGTGGGATACAACCCAATAAATGTTTTAAGGGCATTAATCTTCTTCTTCCAGGCCAGCTAGAAAAAATCAAAATTGCACTAGCAGGACTAGAATAACGCTGCTAGCTTTCACCTTTTTGCTTCCTATCATGGTTAAAAATGCAGAAAACTTAAATGACACTAGCTCCTGAGGGCTAAAAGGAAAAAAAAAAAAGATCTTTGCCAAAAAAACAAACAAGATAAGGGTGGTTTATGGCAGTCAATCATATACATGTCTTCAGATTGATCTTTAAAGCAAAAGAAATAATGCTTGCAACAAAATAAGAACTCATTTCAGAGAACAGCATCTTCTGCTTTAGGTTTGATTCAAAGCACCAGCTTCTTCTGCATTCCAAACAGCTCTTTTTTTTTTTTTTTAAGACTCACATTATTAGAGCAGGGATGTGTGAGCTGTACCTCAAGTCTCAGGCTGCAGTAATTCACTCTTCCAGTACAAAAAAAAGAAAAAGCGAAAAACAGAACTAGCAGGTGCTCGATTCGTTAAAAACCAGAAGAAAATAACTCTTCACAAACACCACGTTAAACCGCGGCACTCAGTACTAAGGATTCTGTGGACACTAAAACAACACAGCTCCTTCAGCCAGAGCTTATGAAGGCAGGTAAATCCCCCAGCTGCAAACTGCTGGAGCCTGGGATACTAAATGAGGTGAGTGTCACTGTGTGCTTCATCTGCCTTGACAGATTTTGTACACAGCCACCAGGAAATGCTGTTGGAGAACGCTCGCAGGTTGAACCGGACTTTTGTCTCAAACAACAGTTTTAGGGGCCAAAGAGAAGCTCAAGGCTTTTACAGCCATTTTTTTTTGGCTGGTGCTGGCTTTGTCTGGGGGAAGCGTTTTAAAGAAGAGGCAGGCATTCTCTCTTCCCTCCCTAAAATGGGTTTAGTACTTTAAAACACAGTATTTTTAACATGATCCTTGATGATGCAGACTGTGCTCTGCAAAATTCCTTCTCAGGAATAATCCAGTACACACGAGACCAAGTCACAAAACTGCTGTCGTGTTTGTCTTTGAGGGTTTTTTGTTTGTTTGCTGTTGTTGTTGGTTTGTTTTTGGTATCTCTGGATGGAAAGTGCAAACAGCTTCTTCAGCCCTGAATGGGAAAATAGTTCAATTTCATTGGAAATACGGAAAAATGCTGATATCTATTTATGTGTAAGCTTTTCTTCTGGAACTTGCTAAAAAGAGAGAAGTTTTTAAAGCTTTGTTCTGCCGTATAGCAATTAGTACCCACATTTTGCTATGAGTAAGGCTCGTTTCATAAATACGTTACTTTTTGATTATCCAATTACTTTGAACGCCACACTACATAATCAAGGATCAGTTTGCAAACTGGGGAAAAAGAAAACAATAAAGCCAAAATACATTCCACAGACGTTATTCTGGAGGTATTCAAGAGATGTGGATGTAGCACTTCGGGACATGGCTTAGCGATGGACTTGCTGGTGTCAGGTGAAATAGGTAGCCAGACTTCAATAAATTTTAGTTCTGAGGCCAAGTTTTGTGCTAATTTGAATTATGTTCATTACTCACACATTCTGCCAAGTGGTGACTTACAGCTTGAAAGATGCTGAAGTGCTGCACAATTTCCTAGATGGCAGAAGACTCATGAATTGTAGCAATGAATTCCCCCCAAGAAATGCAAGAATCATCACAATGTCTACGTTTTACAGGTCAGCAAAGTGCTTCAGTAGAAGAGAACTATTTTGACCAATGTTGAACATTTAGTGTGGTAAAAACTTAGATTTAAAACAACATTTCAAGGCAATCAACAATGGTATTGTTAAAGAACACTGTGCTACGACATGCAGAGCAGAGGATCGGCAGTGTAACACCGGTAAGTTTTCTTCCTTGCAGATTTCTCCACCCTGCATCATTACATGTGAAACAATCCCGAGACAGAATGAAGAAATAGTTTGCCCAAGACCCCTCCCTGTTTCATGCTGATCCAATCCACCTCAAAATAAAGCTATGAGTCTGTCCACCTGGGAAATCTCCAGTATCCCATGAACCCAGGGGTGCCAGGCTCCAGCACTTCTAATGGCATGCAGGGTGTTCAAACTGCCCACGCCAGATGGAGGACGAGGGTATTACTATCCCATCAGGTGCCCACTCAGAATCCCCGGCAGGTTCAAGCAGTCTTAACCCAACTTCACTGATATTTCCATGTTGGAAACAGCTGATATCAGCCTAAAACCTCATCTCCATATGTTACACCCAGGCAAAAAACAGGCCTACCCGCAAGGAGTACTCCTCTTTCTGTTAATACAGCTAAAACAGCATTTTGATATATCTGACTACAACTACACTCAACACGTACCAACAACGAATGCTTCATTCCTGTAAAAAATTAACTTACATCTACTTTGCTAGTTCTATCAGCAAGAAGATTTTGGCACTAACATTATCTTTTCCCTTATTTGTTGTTGCAACTGTTGTCTCCCCTTTTGTCAAAGCCTTTCCTCCTAATTGCAATGACACCTCCCAACTTTGGGATTGCTGATCAGCTTATAAGCGTCCCCACAGCTAATCTAGGTCAACAAGCTACTAATAAAGCCAGCATATGCTCCTTTAACACTAAATTGCTTTCGTCTCCCAACAAAAGCCGCTCCACAGAAACTCCATGCGTACAAGAAGCAACACTGATGCAGTAGAGAGCAAAAAAGATAAAAAGCGATTGCAATGTGTGCCCGTGCCAGCAAACAGCTCATGAAAGAGCAATCTGCCACTACCAGAAACCCAACATTGCACAGGTGATACAAAAATCTCTGAGTACCCTGCTGTGCGTACATCTTCTACTGCTACCAGTCCCCAGATTAAAATCCAACTCCAGACTCGGTGGCTTGGAGTTGTTGGATCTTCCCTTCCCAACGCCCTCTTGCAACGCAGTCGGCACACTAGAATATCATGAAGGCCCCTTTCTGAAAAGCCATTCGTGTTCACTCCACTTGGAACACACCATAAAATGGGATTATCATTTTTGTACCATACTGCTCTGTGAGGAAAAAAAATCTCATTATAAAGAAGTTTCTCATAAATAGAGTATCATTTACGGCCAGGTTGGATTTAAGTAGGCTCTCCTCTAATCTACCACGCTACAAAACTACCTGAAAGTTAAGCAGCATTAAAAGCAAAACGTCTTCGAAGCTTCTAATTCTTACTTCTGAGGCAACGTCAATCAGTCACTTTTGTGGCGTTCCATATCGAGTAGAAGTTATTGCTAAAAATCTAAGGCATACAGCACATAGTAAATGTCACCAAAGCAAAGGACAGGCTACAGAAAATCAACACAAACATTTCAGAGCAACAGATTCATCAGAATGGCATTATAGGGCAATGGAAGTTTGCTGGGATGGATGGGGGAGTCGTCATCTACTGCTTTAAAGCGAAGACAGAAAATCAAACGTGCTAGTTGAGTTGCAGGTAAATCGTCTGAAGTTGAAGAAAGATGCTTTTCCCCTGCTTAGATCAGTGACATGACAACCCCCACGAAAGTCTTAGGGGACAGGAATTAGAGGATGCCATCGTTTCTATCAACTGGTCTCCAAAGCAGAGTCAGGCCTGCAGGGCATCCTGCATGCTCATGGCTTGCACCATGAACACAGGTGATGAAAGCCAGCATAATTCTGATTTAGGAAAAAAACTCTTGTTTAGAAAACTTAGCAACAGTATGACTAGGTTCTTTTCTATTACTTTCATTAAGGTAATTTCCTTCTAGCACAAGTATAATCTATGTGTGATGAAAAAGTAAATAAGGGGAAATAATTAGCTATTACTCTTAAACAGCTCAGACCAGAGATATTTACACATCACTATTAGAAACCGGGGATTTGTGACTACACCCCTCCCAGCGTCTGCAGAGGCAGAAATCACTACTTCAGTGAAACTATTCATTGCCCTCTATTCATTTTCCCTTTTCTTTTGGTTACAAAAAGGGAAGGGGAAAGCTGATGCTTGGGGGGTTCAATATTTTAACAGCTCTGGCCACAGGGCATTTATTCCAAGAACACCTTTCAGAACTTGATCTTTTATTACTGCATAACTTGACTTGTGAAGTCTCTTGATATACACTGGTGTGAGATCAGACGCCTCTTTTCTCAAGGGTTTGCTAATATGGACACTTTGCTATTATGATAGAGAGAAGAGTAAACTGAGATTTAATTGTCCAATTAAATCTGAACCCAGAACATAAAAGGCTTGTCTCCAGATTGGTCTTGCAGTTGCTTTGAAAAGCTGCTGCTGAAGTCCAGGCTCCTGCATGGTATGGTGCAAACCTGCACATTTCAGAGCATCCTCCAAGCCATGCAGCTCTGAGCAACACAAACACCTTCTTATAACAGTTCCAACAGAAGAGTAATAAAGGACAGAGCAACTAGGTTTATGTATTAATAAAAATAAAGGTCAGTTATTACACTATGACTCTATCTACTGGCATTTTACCTTTTTTTTTTTTTAACCTTGCTCTTTGCTTACTGAGAACTGAAAGCTGACATTTCTGAAATAAAACTTTTCCAATATCATATTTCGTAGGGTCAAAGAGTTACACCCCCAAATTCAGAATATAAGAATCTTCATATTTGAAAAATGGTTCTCTCTCACTTAATACCATTCATTCCCTGATGCAACAAAGCCAGAAATATGAGTTTAACAGAAATATTGCATACTCTATTCATCTAATTTCTTTCAGTCAACTCACACATCTCATTTAAAATCTGAAGTGCCTACTACGCTGAAATTCTACCAATTAAAAATGAGACTCTTGCATGAGAAGCAACTTTACTGAAGTTTGCAAGCGAGAATGAAATTAGAAACCAAACAGCTTTGAAGCATTCATGCAGAAACCTGCCAATTTTTTTTTTTTTTTTTTTTTCCAGTTTTGCTCCTTAAGAAATGCCTTTGATTTGGGTAACTCAGTTTCAGTAGTTTTCTGCACCAACTGTCCCATTGCCGTACTCATATGAAACAGGAAGCTGTATGTTAAAGGGCTTCCCAAAAGCACCGTGGACATCAAAGGGAACAACAAAAAGGCAGGAAAATCGGAATGCTCACAGACTGTAAAGCCATGTGGGAGAGAAATGTATTTATCTTCCTACATGTGAGCAGCCTTGTGAGTTCTGAGCCAGCAATTACATCTCATTATTGTCACTGTTAGGAAATTTTATGAAGCAACTGGTAAATTCTAATTTCATCACATTCACACAATAATTTTAGAATTTTCAGTTTAATGTGGTCCTTAATAAGCAGGTCAGATCACACGTCTTGCTGCTGCACAAACGTTTTTCTTTCTCTGTAGAACACACACACGCCGGACTACTTGAATAAGCAAGTGCCTGGCCAACGCAAAATGTCTTCTGCTTCTGTACAAAGAGATCCTTTTTGATGAAAATGTAGGTTTGGAGGTAAGACAAAGCAAAAAAACAAACAAATGAAACCACAGTCCCAACCCCCAAAAAAACACATTAATACAACTTACTGCTAAGGAACTGATGATAAACATGAAACTACTCTGACACTACTTTTTTGCTTTAGAAATCAAGCTTGTGGAATAGGTAGGAGAGCTTTCAATTTCTCCCCAAAGCCATAAAAACAGAAAATTCCATGTGCAGACCTGAACAGGGCCTTAGAATTGACAATTTCAAACGACTGCCAGAAGTAAAAGCAAATATGATTTCAGACTTACAAGTCAGGGATGTAAATGTGTTTCTCAGCCTCAGCTCTTCTTCTGGCTCTACATTTAAGGAGTTAAGTTAGCTTAAGTGAGCTCACCTACATATTTAAAAAAAACACGTCACCTATATACATATATATATATATATATATATATGTAGGTATGTATATACACACATATATATAAAGAAAGAAAACACTTTAAATAGTCTCAGGCCAGGAAAAAAGGCCAGGGTACCACACCTAATGAACAGATGCATTACAGAGTCCAGCATCATTCTGCCAAATACAAGAAGACATGAAATACGATTAATTTTCTCCTTGTCCCTGATTCATAAAAACAACCGATCATCTAGGGGAAAGAGGAGGCAAGTAACATGCCCTCTTCTTTTAAGAATAATACAATATAACAATTGATAATGTGACAAATTAATCTGATTATATATGCCCTATAAAAAGGTAAGCAGAAACAATACTAATGAAAGATCAATGGTCTAGCACTCCATCAAATTACTTCAGGAACATTACAAAGATGTGCCATTCTATGAAGATGACGAATAAAAACATTGCAAAAAAAACCAACCACTTCAATAAGGGACATTGTGAAGTAACCAAAATTCAGATTGACCATCCCAGCACATCATCTATATTGCAAACAAACCCATTCTTGGATAAGCAGTGAACTTGTTCTGCAAATAAACCAGTATTCATTTCTGCACACTCAAGCATTCCATCAGTTTACCAGTACCTAGGAACAAGGCACAAATTTAAGTGATTAAAAATCATAAAGATGGAAGAAAACCTTCATAGCAAATGTTTCTATAGTTCACGTTTTAATCTAGAGTCAGTACCGTAATCACAACAGTTTTTACAGAACTCTGACAATTTCATTAGATCAACTGTGGCCATAATTGAAACGGGGCTAATAAGCTTGAAAATCATTAGATTCTAGATTCACATTACTCCATATTTCAACAAACTAGCTACATGGTTTCACGGGCAGCAGTATAAAATACACAGCCACACGTCTCTATTAAGAAAATTCAGAGATTTCTTCAGGAATAAATCAAGTTAAAGGAGCACTGTAATGGGAAATACATTTTGCACTCCTGCCATACGTATTGTTCACTCTCTGTAGCACTAACTCCAGAAAGCTTTCTTCTCATCCAGTATGAAATTTGCCAATTGATGCTACTTGCAGCTGGTAATTATTAACAAATACTTTGCAGCAGCAATACAACATTTCTACAGAGACTCAAGACAAACTTCGAGATGACACTGGATTAAAAATTGTCTTTAACCAAACTCAAAAGGTGCAGTTTAAAGCAACACCACGCACTCTTAAAGAACTTTAATAAAATATTTTAATTCAAGAATATCCCATAAGATTACTCTAAGATAAAATGATAGTAAAAAAAAATATCAAATAATAAACGCAGTAAATCACAAAGCAAATGGTTTGTTTGGGGAGGTGAACCATCCCCAAACTTGCAGCACGTATCAGAATGGATGGGAATTTTTCTTGCTAGATTATGAAACACAATTGTCACTGCAAACGAAGACATTCATCAAAGGGAAATAAGAGTTTCAGCCTCTTCTCAGAGGACAAAAGGAAGACTTTATGAACCACAGAAAAGCAGTCACACTTCAGTACTGAAGCACGGATATTTAAGCGCACTACTGCCAGCTCTTAGAAAAAAGCACATGGAACTACTCTGAAGCATCATCCTCCAAAATGTCTCACAGCACTCATCACCACCAGCTTCCAGGGCTGCTGGGCTAGTGGGGAGGAGAGTTACTGTCCCTGCTTCTGACAGACTGCAGCAGAACGAGTACAGCCAGCTGTACATCTCATGCTTTGCTCTCCTAACTGAGGTACGGTAGAGTTAGGGTGACACTCAGGTATTACACGCTATATTCTCATGATCCAGCCTGCACAAGTTAATGAAGCTTCTGATCTGCTAAACTAAAATCCCATTTATGCAAGCTTCCCCCCCCCCGCCCCGGCCCACCTAACTCCCATGCTCATTAGGAGAATGACAAAAAATATTACTTCATATTGTTCCCTGACCCTCACTGAAGTCTCTAGACAGCAAAAGAAACCAGCAAAACGTGACATAGGTAAAATTGTGCCACCTCTTGATATTTCTCTTAAGTTACCTAAAGGAGAGAAGTGCAACTGATGAAGCGTTCATAGTGGGTCACACAACCGTGCACATAAATAGCTGTTACAATAGCACAGAAAAAAAAGTAAAATTAGCCCCGTAAATTCATTTAACGTTAAATGTGCACGTCTAATTAGTGAGGTGTATGGCAACCTCTAGTGGTATATGCCTGCTTAGGAAACAGCAAACATTCCTATACATGGAGCCATAGAGATATAGGAAAAACATTCGCCTTAGGTAATCAGTCTTCTTTTTGTCAGTAATTTACTCGAATGACTCAGTGATGAGATGTCAAAATCCTGCTGTTCAGGGAAAGACTCTTCCTTCATCTACAAGCGTGCCACATACTAGAGCAGGCAGACTGGCTGTAGAAAAGCTGAATGTCATAAAATCATAAAAACTGTCTCCAAATAGGATAAAGGAATTAATGCCAAGTAACTTGCGGTTTTAAGGGACAAATGGAATACCTGCAATAACACACCACTTAGGTTTGTAGTTTTATTTTTTGGTAATTGTAACTTGCAGAATAAAGCAGAACAAACGAAGCTGACACCAGAGAAGCCGTCCAACGCAGCAAGCAAAGGAAAAACCTATCCTCACAGCAGGTACGTAGCGCTCCACCTGGCCGTGTTTTGTTGCTTAGATACTGTACAGCTCCTACGGTAGCCTAATCACGTGTGACAATAGTGACTTCAACACAGATTTTTTTTTTTCTCCATTCTGTTATCATTTTTAGTAAGTCTCCTAATATAATTTAAAAATACTACCAATGTCAGCACTTGACGAAGACGATAGAGTCACAGTACGGTGGAATAATATCCGTGGCACGTTGCTGATAAAAAAGCTCTGCGTAATTAAAAACCAACCAGTGGTAACAATGGACAAAAGGGGGAAAGATTTCAGTATACGCAAAGTCGGGGCAGTCTACTGCAAAGGACGTCCAACATTAAATGAATACTGCCCTGGATCTTATTAAAAACCATCTTTTTACATCTATTTTTACTTCCCGCAGCTGCTTGTGATAAATTCATACAAATCTGTCAATTTTTATGCCTGCTGGAATGTGAAACAAATTACCCAACATTATGAAGCTGTATTTTACTGAGATCATAAGTAATATATTGAATATTTTCGGCTAATTCTTTCACAGAAAATAGTCTTAAGAATTTAGAACAATTGGCAATTTCTGCTCAGAATAGGATTAGGAAAAAGCTTGCATGGAAATGGAATTACTTCTCACATTAAGGAAGGAATCATTAGAGCATCTGGTGAGGCTTAAATTATGACTGTCTATTCATTTGTATTGCTAAGCAGATTTTAAGTTAAGTGTTTCACAGCTATTTAATCTAAAAACCTATACCCTAAAATACTTACTTATGAAGTCTTCTTTTTGGTCTTTTCCTTCACAGAAAAAGCTTTTATTTTTTATTTTATTTTTTAATTAAGGATACTGTGGTTTATTTTCTCAGACATGCTTGCACTCTGATAGTAGAATCCGAATAAAAATAAATAAAAATATTCTACTTTGGGATCATGGAGCAAGTTGGGTCCATTGGTGCTGGGTAAATTTAATAACTGTGACTAACAGACTTTGTAAGATAGGAAAAGAAAGGACAATGTATGCTTCAAAGCATTAATCTCTTATGAAATGTATGTGTTTATAAATATTTATTCCTATTAACTTTCTTAATAACCACAACAATTTTGTTATTATTTTAGAAGTATATATCTTGAGAAATAAAGCTAAACTATTTCCTTTATGGTACTTAGGCCTGCCAGGGAAACCCTGGTTGAAAGCTCCTGAAATGAAAATTCTACCATATGAGCAGTGAAGTCCACAGCCTGCCTCTGGAACCAACTCCTCCTTCCACCAGCCTGCCCAACTCCTAGCTGTACAAGATATTTTACAACAGAATTTAATACATTTTATACTAGGGTAGTTTGATTTATAAGCAATCATGACTATTGTGACAAATTAAACCACAATCTTGGTGGCCACATTGGCCTATTTTTAAGATGTACAGTTTTATAACTGCAGAGTAAGATCGTGAGTCAATTAAAGACAAAAATTGAAAACAAATCAAAAACTATATATTCCCTAGCCCTCCTCTTGTTTTTCTGGTTCTGTTTCAAATTTAAAGTAATCTCTTTCATTACAGCCTCTACTATATAGTAATATGGGGCATCCGTCTACAAAAAAAAGCAGAAGCTTAAAAATTATAGCGTGGAGTATCTTATAGCGTGGACTATGTACGAATATTATATTATATTGATACATCATATATCATATTGCCTTTTTGGTTTGCATTTCAGTTGATGAGCATGACCATTTTTTGTACTTATCCTTATTCCATTATTTCCAACCACAACAATACAGCTCCAACCCCGCCAGCAGCTGGTGGCTGGTATAACCAGCAAACTGCTAAGACTACCAAACTACCAGACTTGACAATTGTCTCTCTACAATTCTTCAGATGCGCTGAAGTCTCAGAACAAATGATCTTCCATCTGTTCCTGAGAACTACTGAAGTGTTAACTTGAAGCAGTCTTACTGTTTTTAGACAAAATTCTCACTCTGCTCTCTGAATGACTAGACAGCACAGTTCTCCATGCATTTGAGCTTTTGTTGTTTATTTGTACACAGCACAGCTAAGACCCCAAGCTAAGTCTCTCTGCTAAATGCTGTACAGAAACCAATCAACAGTAGCTACTAACAGCTTACACTTTGGGGAGTACTACGTTTTGAATATGCCAGCACTCTCTTGTTTGCTCTAAGGTCTCTTTTCTATTTGGCACAACATTTCAAATGCGGCATTGTTAGTCCTTCATAGAATAAAATATCAGAGCACCTCTGATAATTTGACAAAGAATTCCCATGTGATATAATTTTATCTTCCTCTTTTCTGCCATTCACTGTTATTCCTCCTTACTGCACGCATCAAGCAACAACAGAATGATACCTTCAATAGGAATAGCACAATTATTTCACAACTAAAATCAAGTAGCAACATTAAAGTCACATTTCAACTATGCATGTCTAGACAGATGACAACGCACCACAACTTCACAGATGTTGAAATGCTGCATACAAGGAGTGCAAGATAATTTAATTGGGTTACACAGCCTCCCTTGGGTCTTGAGTTGGCTCTCAAAACACCATGGAGTCAATCTGCTTCAAAGATATAGTTACAGATGGTGAACACTTCATGTGAGTAGGTTGGAAGAGCCTGGCGTATGGAAGAGCCTCGCAGCACATAAAGGCTCTTTTTATGTTTCAGAGTTAAAATGCTGAGGTGAGACGTGTAAAAGTACTGAGGTTACCGCTTCTCTACTGACAGCTGCCACGTCTTCTGGTAAGCTAGCAGACCACAGACTTAGTCATTTCATCACCCACTTAAAACAATCCAGATGAGTTTACTCTGAACCATGAGTTTAAATTTTGAACAGTAGATGTCCATGAGGAGTACAGGTACGTAAGACAAGGTCTGAAATATGCAGCAGAAAAAAAGTGCAAACTCAAATTCTGAATACTCACTATCGCAGGGTATGAAAAGAGTGTGTGTATCAGCCAGGTAAAAGATAACAATGGAAAGCACTCATCCTGATTAGAAGTTGATACCTTTGCAACCAAGCATTTCCAAAAGAGAAGAGGCTAGGAGAGAATTAAATCCTGAATAGCAGTGGTTTAAGAATGAGATGTGTTTCTTGTTAGCCGAGTCCTTTACAAAGTGTACAGGCACGCAATTATCATGTACTTATTTTTGGCACACTGTCTGTACTTGACAAGCACTGTAAAAGCTTATTCCAGATTGCATTAATAAGGACCTTCCTGATTTCCCTTGGAGCATGGAGCAGGGTTGGCTGCCAAGATGAGGATGCCTGACGCGTGATTACCTGCCTTTACCAACTGGGCTGTAGCACACACAAAAAACTGGAAAAGACCAACTTCAACATCTACTTCTCTAGCTATGGCCCTGTTGTAGAACCAGTGCCGATATTGCCTCTCTTCACCAAGAGGAGCTGTGGATGCCCATTCCTGGAGGTGTTCAGGACCAGGTTAGATGAGGCCCTGGGCAATGTGTTCTAGTGGGTAGCACCCCTGCCCATGGGAGCTGGAACTGAGTGGTTTTTAAGGTCCCTTCCAACCCGAGCCATTCTACGATTGACTGATTTATTACTAAACAAGCTAATATAGTTGATCACTTGAAAAGCATCAGTGTAGGGTTTATTGCCTGTATTTGCAGCACCCCATCATAAAATAATCATTACATCTGACGTAAGAAATAAATCTTTTGTCAAATGTGTAGGAAGAACTCAAGCAAGTTGAAAATCCAGTCTGCATAGTACTTGAGAGCCAACAGTGCATTTTTATAACATGATACATGACTAAAAATGCATAATTTACACAAATCCCAGAAAACCTTTCAGTTTAAAAGCAGCTACTGTGCTATTTTGTTATGAGAATCAAAAGTCAGAAATTTCTGAGATAGAGAAACTAATTATTTTTGTGCATTCAGGAAAGATCCAAATTAAAAAAAAATTATTTTGGTATTATCTAGTTACTCAGATACCGTTTCAGCTATTTAGTTCATCATTATCTATTACAGCATATAAAATTCAAGTTCCTCTGCTGCTGAGTTTTACCAAGGATGAGAAGTCCATTTCAGAAGTTTTATATTTACCTGATGATCCTCTGAGCAGCATACTGATGAAGAGAGCGGAACTGCGCTGACATGTTTGCTAAGGCAGCCAGACAATTTGTATGAAGGTATTTGTCCTGTCAGAAAGGAAGAGGAAAAAAAACACATCAAACTTTTATATTTATATATATATACACACACGTATACACGCACACAGTCACCTATTGCAGGAAACCACTCAAAAGACTAGTATTTGTTGCTTTAAAGGATGAGGTCAAAAGCATATAGCAAAACTGCGAAGTGCATATACTTGGTGGTATTTTAAATATTTTTTCTTTAGATAATAAGGCTTATGAGTCATTTCACACAGATTTCAGAGTGTGTATGCATATACGCATATCTACATGTGTACATCTTCATATTTTAAGCAATATTAATTTACAAAAATATCATATATGTAGCATATTGAAAGAAATTCCTCCTCTCCATTTCTCTCTCTCCATTTTGTCGTCTTTTCATAAAGTTTTCTGTTTTGTAACTCATCTCCTACTGTCTCAAAACATTCCATATATATGGAAACTATTCCACATGTATCTTACAACTATTACAAGATACCTCAGATTTCTGCTCCTCTTGTTACCATCCCTGAAACCATTTGACCAGAGAAGCACTTAAATGACGGCCCTATCAAATTCTAGGGTTTTCACAGAACCAAACTTCAGAGTCCACAGTCAGATGGAAATCTTCAGTACCAATTGATCTTGGCTGCAGACAAGTAAACATGGAACGTGCCATTGCTCAAAAGGGAAAAGAAGAATTAATCTTAAATCCACGTAATGACTTGTTATTACTAGTAATAGCAGGATTTTCAACATTATATTCAAATTTGGAAAGAAATGCAGCCATGTTCAGACATTATTTTGAGTCATGAGGGTGACCAGCCTCTATGCATCAGTGTTCAATTATACCTACAAGGGATTTATTTTCCATTCTCAGATCTAAAATATACATTTAAACTTGAGCATAACAGATTCCATATCCCAGAAACATATGTCGAGATCTTATTTCTTCTAATTCTTGTGATCACAAAAGTGAAATCCTTAAGTTTTCCAATTTAAAATATATTTAAAACAATTTTTTCTACTTCATGTAAAAACTTCCGTGTATTTAACCGTTGAAAATATTTAAGAGTAGGCAATACCAAGCTTATATGTTCAAGATAAAGTTTAGAATCACATGCATGAAAAATGCATAAAAACAATCTGATCTGAAGCTGAAGCAGTTTTGCTCTGTGACAGCTTAGAAAGGTCTAACGACCCAGCCATCGTCCTACTTCATAAAAACACTAACAGCAAAATAGACCTGGAATTTCCATTTCTCAGTGACTGAATAGAGGCAAAGAACCTATTAGGAATCATTTCATCTCATCAGCCAAAGGAACTTTTCCTTCTCATCTGAAGATGGGAATTCTGTACCTGAATTAAGGACTTTAGCAAATGCTATTCGATGAATTGAACAATAATACAGAAATTGTGTTGCAAGTTCAGAACCACATAATACCGTGCTTAGTTAATATGACTGTTCTTCCCTTTTGCTTCCATCCTGTAGCTTCAGAAGCCAACTGGTTGCAACAGAACAAAGAAAATCCCACACCCTGTTTCAAACTGAAATCACTCTGTTGAAGTTAGAAACCCACGCTGTGTACTTAAGCACTACACGTAACTCTTACCCTTGTCCGTGTCATGTTGTACTGGATGGTTCTTATCACAACTAGTATCAGGAGACTCCCAAGCGAGATCTCTGTTAAAACACGCTCAGCATACCAAGTGATATTTTTCAGTATCTGAAAAGAAGAAAAAAGTTCTTTAGTACCTAGGTCTGAATAAGAACACAGAAAGCTGTCCACTCTCACATTCCTTAAGATAGGCAAATTAACTTCAGCCTTAAATGTGACAAAACCTATTGCATTCTAAAGCAATAATTAAAAAAAAATCCCTGCCATATTACCACCTAGTCAATCTCATCAACTTTATTAGAAGTCATGTAAGCTAAGTGCAGAAAGATGATCAAATTTCACAATTCCTTAATTTCCATGCCCTGTGCCACCACTCTCCCTATTCTTTTTGATCTTACCCTTTACATTTCCATCTCCAGTTCTACCCTAGCCATCTGCATAGGGTTTCCAATTCTCTCCCATTCTCCCTCATTACAAATTGGGCAAGAGGCAGCACATACAAGCTCTGACTGATTGGCAAGTGCACACATGCTGAAGGATGCAGAGCAGATCAACAGGTTAACATTTGACTTCACATCAAAAGCCTTCTCCTGCCATAGGTGAGGTCTCCCCCTAACCTAGCTGATGACCTTCTCTAATCTTTTAAGAGCTTTAGATTTTTACGCTCTTCATGATCAGGGAGAGCGAACTTAACCACTATTCCAGAGCTTATTGCAGGAAGAGAATCACCACATTTGTTCCTCCCAGAATTATCAGCAACCAACTGTACTGGGTTTATGTGGCAAGGTTTTGGTAGCAGCAGCTGCCCCATGTCAGATCCGAGCCAGCTCCAGCAAGCTCCAAAATGACCCAATGCTGGCCAGTGCTGAGCTATGAGTGATGCTGGCTGGGCCTCTGGGAGAGCAGATTTAAGAAGGGAAAATAAAACTGCTGTGCAACAGCAGCTGGGAGAGAGGGGTGAGAACTGAGAGAGAAGCAGCCTTGCAGCCCCCAAGGTCAGTGCAGCAGGAGGGCAGGTGGTGCTCCAGGCAGGCAGCAGCAGCTCCCCTGCGGCCTGTGGAGAGGCCCCTGGTGGAGCAGGCTGTCCCCCTGCCGCCCATGGGTCCCACACGGAGCAGATCTCCACGCTGCAGCCCGTGGAGGAGCCCCCGGTGGAGCAGGTGGATGTGGCCTGAAGGAGGCTGCGGCCCATGGAGAGCCCCCACAGGAGCAGGCCCCGGGCCGGAGCTGCAGCCCGCGGAGAGGAGCCCACGCAGGAGCAGGGGGTCTGGGGGGAGCTGCTGCCCGGGGGGACCCGTGCTGGAGCAGTTTGCTCCTGGGGGATGGACCCCGTGGTACAGACCCATGTGGGAGCAGGTCTTGAAGAGCTGCTGCCTGTGGGCAGCCCCCGCAGGCTCAGTTCAGGAAGGACGGCATCCCGTGGGAGGGACCCCATGGGGAGCAGGGGCCGACAAGGACAGAGAAGAAGCTGCAGAGACGAAGCGTCAGGGACTGACCCCAGCCACCATTCCCCACAAAAAAGGAGTAAACAAAAGTGTCCTAAACAATGCAAATTCTTTATAAATTTAGGGTTATTCTGGGTCAAACCAAAGATTTGCTTAGCAAGGACTATTCCACACAAAGCTGTCACCCTGCATAGATTTTACCTTTGATATTTTAAGTATGTTTCACTGAAACTTCACGTATAATGAAAACTACAGACGTCTTAAAAAATTTAAACCTATCAACCTCACCAATCACCTCCATTAACTACTACTGTCAAAAAGTTATATGAAAACGCTTCTGACTGTATCCCTTCTTCCCCTCCTCTTTGGATAACGGAAAAGAACTGCCCTGCATTTACGTATTTCTGCTTTTAGAATTCCCTCTTCCTCCCACTGACTAACAAGCTTGCTCAGCAAAATCTACTTTCTGTGAGAGAGAGGATGGAGACACAGTAACAAGTTTTCTGTAAGGAGAAATGGAGACCTGGGCAGCAAATGACTTGCAACATAAAAGGAAAGGTAATACTGGGAACTTGGTCAAGCTGCTGCTGGTTTTATACTATTTACATCTTCTCTGAGATGAAGGGGCTTCACCCTTCATATACATTCATATATCTCCACTAGAAAGAATCACAGTTCTACTTGGGAAAAAGAAGGTGTATCCACAAAAGTACTTTGTACATATAATTTAGCGAAATTCTGAAAAAAAAATAAAAACAGCATTTGCACATAGTTTCAGAATCTAAACCCTCATAATCACTAGGTGGAAATCACTAAAAGAACATAGAACTGGCATCCTAGAAGTTTACCCCAAATTTTTACTTCCCACAGCATTAAGTTTACCATTTCAAGTTCTGTACGTTATATATTTAAGGAGATTAGTCATTGTCGTGCACAACGTTCAACTCATTTACAGATGACAACCCTCCACATGGTTCTCTTCTTACCTCTTAAGGTCTTAAACACTTTACGAGAACTTGAACGTCAAGCCAGTATCTCCTAAAAATGCATGGTTAGAGAAAAATTGTTAGGCCACATACGGTGCATAACTGCCATTTTCATAATTTAGTGCTATGTCAGCCTTCATCCCTGCAAAAGCATACCGTGGAATTATTACTGTACAGGTACTCCTTTCTGCCTCTTGTCTCCCTTTTGCCTCTGCCCCAGTTTACCACTAGCATGACTGAAATGCAGAGGAAGAGCAGGCCAAGTGCCCTTCCTTCAGCTACATGGAGCTTTCCCCTTTTCTGTGAACCACTTTTCTTGTTAATGGTCAATTTACCCCCATTCTTATATCAAAGGCAGTATAACGTACGTACGTATTTTTTCCTTTACCTGTGATACTGAAACAGGAGACCAAGAGTTAGTTTTACTAACTCAGCTTCTCCTGTTTAGCTCTGAGTCTGGATCTGTTCAAACCATTCTGAATTACAAATATTCAATTTGCGTATTGCCAAATCACTGTATTTTGACAAGGAACAGAAACACACACAGAGGTGTTTTACAGCTGAGACAAAGACAGGACATGCTTGAGCTTATAAACAGAAAATATTCTAGTATCTTTGAAACCCGTACCATCAGACTAAAGTTGGCTTTTGTTCCCCATAGCATTACACACACTGAACGCATTTACATACTAATTTGGTTTGTTTTATAACTATTACGGAAAATGAACCACAGAACTGTATGTGAATGGGAAAGAAATGAGTTATCACATACTATTGCCAAAACAGGATCGGTCTTTAGAGCCTGTAGTGACAATCTTGTTTAGTCCTATTATAAATGACTTGAGCAATCAACCTTCCACTAGGCAGGTTATTCCACAACTTGCACATCCCAGTGTCAGCTTTTGTTCAACCTGGTTTTCAGTTTACCATCTTTGACAGTTTAACCCCACTACCATTTTCTGATACTCCACCATCATAAGAACCTTTACTCCCTTAAGATTTGCATTTGGTAATTGGACAGGAAAGTTCTTCCATTTATTGTTATTTTGGGTCACCATGCAACAAAACCCTGAATTTTTATTTCTTTTAAAATTTCCAGTTGTTTGTCAAAAAGCATATGCTGCAGCTG